>NW_027532499.1:7923-18207 GCF_008692635.1 Crocuta crocuta | reverse complement strand
AGAGCCACAAATGCGAGCCATGTAATTCAAGTAATATGATGCTTTCTAATAAAAACACTTAAAAGAAGAACAAATAGTATGTCAATTATATCTCAGTAAAACTGAAAGAAAAACCAATTTGTTCATTTGTGAAATTCTATACAGGAAATACACAGATGAAATATACAGGTGAAATTAATTTGACTAAAATATTTAACCCAGTATACCGAAAACATTATCACTCTAACCTGTAATTGATGTAAAAATCATTGAGATAGTTTGCATTCGCTATTTTGTACTAAATCTTCAAAGCTGAGTGGGTGTTTTACATTCATAGTGTATCTCACTTTGAATGACCAAGGGGACTAGCATGGCAAGGTTCTGGAATAGCAGGGCAAGACCAGAGTTTGGGAAGAATGAGGAGAAAGGAAATTAGGTGGCGGAGGTGGCTTCCTAATAGGAAAAGCTTGACCCTGGACACAGAAAGTAGGACTTGACATACAGCTTTAACACAGGAACGGCATGTTGGTGGTAATTTAGGGAAACTAGTAGATGGCAAAACATGGCAGAGGGTGTTGAGAAGAAAAGATATGTATGAAGTCCAGGGTGTAGGGGCCTGAACTCAGCTGTTGGTCATGGGCAAGGTAAGGAAGAGATAAACCTGAAAGATCCTTAAAAAAAAAATGTGATCAGTAGTAGGCTTAAAGATAAAGATAAAATAGGCTTGAAGATAAAAGAGGACTGGAACTTTCCCAACAGTGTTCTTTATCTTCTATGTGTAGTGAACAAGCAGTGGTTAAGAGAGACTTCAGTTCTTCTTGTGGCTTATACAACACTGAAGGAGGCAGCTAATTTAGCACATATGCATATAATCACCATTACACGTGTGTAGTAAGTGTTTTGAAGGAAAAGANCATTTCCTCAGTAGAGTGGGGGACGAGTCAGGGTGAAAGGAGGGATCATCTCTTGGGGATCTGCTTGTTAGTCCCCTTCTTGCCTGGGCTTTACCGGAGACCCTCATGAACTGGTTTTGAAGAGTGTGGATTCTCAACTCCTCGACCACAGTCTGCGTATCTCAGAGGGGAAGGTGTGGCCGAGTCTCTTGGTGCCAGGCATCCTACAACCGAATCAGGGCTGCTTACTGGTGTTACAAGGTGGGGGAGGGATAGTAAAGTTTCCCCCAAACTGAGAAGGCACTGTGAGACCGGAAAATGAAACAGGCCATTCCGTACAATTACAGAGTTCTGTTTGGAGTAACTTCGTGCAGAGTATCGGGCTGGTGACGGTCCAGACCAGGCATAGCTATTCTCTGCAAAGTCTTGACCTTGGTCCACAGATTTTACAGAGCGAGGGAACTCTTGGGGGACAGTGTAGGGGTCGGAGGGTTCACATGTGTTTCAAAGGGTTTGCATGCACCTAATTGGCAGCTAGCATCTTTCAGACCTGGAGGCATCATCTCGTGAGTCAGGAAGCGGGGAGAGACTCTGTTATCTCTAAGTGATTCGTGGGAGGTGAAAATAACCTCCCCACATTCCGGCCTTGGCTGGCATGTCTAAGGTATGAATATTAATCTCTGAGGGGCCCAGAACACGTAGTCCCAGGAGAGGTCAGTGAACAAGATGGAGGGCCAAAGATGGAGTCAGTATTGTCAGTACTCCCACAAGTTGCTTTCTAATTCACATTTTAATTAGATTATTGTATTAAATATTTTACCAGGCAAATGCATTTTCTATTTTAGGCTTTCGAAACAAAATTCCAGAGATAAGATGGTGCTGCTTTGTAGGGAGAAATAGTAAAAACAAGAGTACCCTGAACTTGCAGAGACCACAGTTTCTCAACTTTATTGACATTTGATTTCATATAATCCTGTGCATTATAGGGTTTCAAAAGCTGCATGCCTGGCCTTTATCCACTAGATGTCAGTAGCACTCTTCCAGTTGTGACAACCAAAAGTGTCTCCAGACATTGCCAGGTGCCTTCTAGGACAGCGCCATTCCGTGTTGACAGACCCTGCNAGTGGCAGCTACCTTACCACTTTCTCAGATCCTTAGGCTCATTCTTAGTAGTGGGGTGAGGCTCACAGGGTCATTGGTAGTGATTGATCTTGATTCACATTTCTTCTGGTTTTCCTAGTAGTCTTGGTTCCACCCGTCCGTGGTGCTTCTAAAGGGCACAGAACTGGAGCACCCCAAATTATGCACATAGTTCTAGCCATCATGCATGGATGTCTCGGCAGCTCTGTGTTACAGGAAGTCCACTGAGATTTATCAGAGACTTACCATGAAGACCTGGTATTTGACTCTTTAGAAAAGTCATCATCAGGGATGTGTTGTGTCTGTGTGGGACAAATTGTACATGTACACCTTTATATAGAATGGAATCAGGAGGCCGCCAGGGGGAGCTCTCCTGCCCAGTTGCAGACCCGGTTGGAAAAGATAAACCTTGCGCCTGGATACTACTTTAACTACTACTTTACTATACCAGCCTGAGGAAAGATCTCTCTTCTGCCCTAACAACAGCCCAGACAGTGAGAGACACTCACAACTCAGCCAATGAGAAGCCACTGTACATCTAGTTCCCAGTTTACTCCAATGGACTTTTTGTTTATAACAGCCTTCCCAATTTCCTTTCCTCTATAAAAAAGCATCGCCCTCCTTTGTTCTCTGGACTTGTCTATGGTTTTAGCCATAGCTTGCCCCAGATTGTAATTCTCTGCTATTCTCAAAAAAACACCATTTTTTCGCTGGTAAAATGACTGACAGTGTTATCCGCAAAGTTAACATACCTCAGACTAAGAAGAAATTACTCCTTTTCCATCCCAGATTCATCAGTACCTTCTGTAATCGTCAGACTCATGAGTGCCAAAACCCTAGACTGTTGACCCCATCCTGGTTGGAAGCCTATAATATTGCATTGTGTCAATAATCCAGAGAGCTTCAAAACTGCAAGCTAAGTTACAGGTGCAAGCCACACAAGTCTACTTCTGCCAGCCAAACGATTAAAAACTTAACAATGTTTGGTTCAACATTTGCTTTCCAAAAATTCTTCCTCCTCTTCCCCCATTTCCTTTTCTGGAAATAACTCATTATTGAAAATGTCATTGATTTGTATTTGTATGTAAACCTGGTTTGGCAAGTGGGGCTCAGAAAATTATCAATAATGAAAGAAGCTCATTTGAGATACCTCTTTCCACGTGGTGCTAATCTGCACGCGTCTTAACTGTTCTCACAAGAGCGGGGGGCACATGGTTCGGGTGAAATTGGCGGGTGGACCGAGGCTCTCGAGTCTGACAGAGCAGCGGGCGGCTGTGCCCGTGCAAGGTGCCCTCTGACCTGCTTTGTCCTCTGCCTTAGTCAGCCCTTCAGCCCTGCCCCCGCCCCCCCGGTGGCTAAGACGTCGAGTCCACGGGCCTCGAACACTCCCCACCACTGGAATTGCCTCACGCGTGGTCCCAGACTCTGGCCGTCTTGACATAGCCCCGGTGTGCTTTCTCCTAGTGCACCCGCTCTGGGAGAGCGTGGACCTGGTCCCGGCGGGCGAGCGCCAGTCGCCCATCAACATCCGGTAGAGGGACAGTGTCTATGATCCGGCCTTAAAACTGCTCACCATCTCTTACGACCCGACCACCTGCCTCCATGTCTGGAATAACGGGTACTCCTTCCTCGTGGAATTCGAAGTTTCTACAGATAAGTCAGGTGAGGGTCGGACTGGGGGGTCTTGTCTGGAGTTAAGGGGACAGTTTGATGTGAGCACAGGCCACACCACACTGCCTCCGTGGGACTGTGGACCTCTTTCAGAGGTGGCATGGGACTTGGCGCACTTCTCTTTTTCTTCAATGTGGTAAAATACATGTAACGTGACATTTGTCATCTTGACCGTTTTTTAGTATACAGTTTGCTAGCGTTGAGTACATTCACACTGGCGTGCAACCAGCGCTACTGTTCGTCTCCGTAACGTGTCATTTTGCACAATTGGAACTATACCACTTAAACAGTGATTCCCATTTTCCCCTTCCCTCAGCTCCTGGCTAGGACCATTTTACTCTGTCTCTGTGAATTTGACTACTGGGTATCTCCCGTAAGTGGGATCGTGCAGTGTTTGTCTTTTTTACGACTGGCTGATTTCAATTAGCACAGTGTCGTCTAGGCTCACTCGCATTGCAGCATGTGTCAGAGTTTCCTTCTTTTTAAGACTGAATAATATTCCATCATACGTATAGACAGTTTATCTGTTCACTTGTCTGAAGACACTTGAGTTGCAACCACCTTTTGCCTTTTGTGAATAATGCTGCTATGGACGCGAGTGTGCAGATACCTTCTGAGAAGTCGTTTTCAATTCTTTTGGGTATAAACCCAAAAGTGGAATTGCTGGATGAGTGTATGAGCAGTGTCCATTTCCATTCTTAGGCATGTTTCCTTCTACTGGCATGAATGGTATTTAATGTATAGATAGGTAGATAGCTAAGTTTTATATTTGAAATTTTATTTAAGGTTATATATATATGAAGAGTGCCTGGGAGGCTCACTCATTTAAGCGTCTGACTTTGGTTCAGGTCATGATCTCACAGTTCATGGGTTTGAGCCCCGTATCAGGCTCTGTAATGACAGCTCAGAGCCTACAGCTCGTTTCAGAATCTGTGTTTCCCTCTCTTCCCCTCCCCTGCTCACGCTCTGACTCTCTCTCTCTCAAAAATAAACATAAAAAAAAAAAATTATTTATTTGAAGTTGTTTTTATTTGAAATTACATATATTGTACTTTTTTTATTTGAAATTTGCAATTTGTGTGTGTTGAATATATGCCAGCCTTTCTCCGCTTGCTGACTTTATAGACAGCTTCTATATTAAATAGGAATACTACTTAGCCAGATTTTAAATGGTAAGATTGCAGTGCAGAGCAAAAGGATTGTCAGGCAGGAAAAAGGCATTTTATATTTTTAGTCCCCCAATAAGAAGTGTGTATTTTGTCACCCACTGGTTTATTTATTTGTCCCTTATTTACTGAGTGCCAACTGTGTGCCAGCCATGGCACCAAGTGCTGGGAATACTAACTACATTCTTGACCTGCCAGCGGCCAAAATCTAGTGAGAAGAGCACACACGAAATTAGAATTCTAAAGCAAGTGTGATTTGAGAAAGGGTTTTNTTTAGAATTTCTTTAAAAAAAAAAAAAAAGGAAGATAGTTTTATTTGAGCTGAAATGAGGGAAGCTGCCTGGGATACACAATCTTCACAAAGAAGAAAGCGCTTCTGGTAAGGGATCATTTGGTGTAGGCTTCTCTACATTTTAGATTCATGAAAAGTTACAAATTTAAAAGAAGTTACAGATGATTAGACAAAGAACTTTTCAGGAAGTTGCAGGTCTTAACTTTCTAGTATATGCAGGGCTGTATGACTTTAATCTCATAAGAACTAGGGAGGTGTCTTATTACTGTTTCTGGTCTTTTGTGTTCAGAATGCACGTTTTTTATTATTTTCTTTGATGAAAGACATTGTACAATGTATGCTCAGGGCAGAAATAGAGCCCATCCTTTGAGGCTTTGCTGAGTCATTTTGACCTTGGTAAATGTTGAAAATTTCCTTTATCAGGACATTTATCTTGGGTATTGAAGGATGAACCGGAGTTTGTAAGAGTATTGGAGACTAAGGGAAAATCATGTGCAAAAGCAGATGTTTAGAAAATGACCAAAAACAAAGTGGCCATAATGCAGAGTGTGCATTTTGGGAAGAGGCAGGAAGAACGATGATCACTGAAGCATAGGAGGGTAGACAGAAAACAGGTTCATCAGGTACTGGTTATTTTTTTATTATTTTATTTTTAAAGTTTATTTATTTTAAGAGAGAAAGTGGGGGAGTGACAGAGAAAGAGGGGGAGAGAATCCCAAGCAGTCCCCACGCCATCAGCACGGAGCCCAACGCAGGGCTTGAACCCACAAACCGTGAGATCATGACCGGAGCCAAAATCATGAGTCTGACGCTTAACCGACTGAGCCACCCAGGCGCCCCCAGATACTGGCTATTTTTACACAACAGAGTGACAGCATGGTTTCATTTAATTTGTCAGTTGCTTTATTTTTTGAGACCAACCCAGTTAGTAGTGCAGGTCCACCAAGTCAGATAAATCCAAGTGTGAGATGCTAGGAGCTTAAATGAAAGCTATAGCAGTTGAAGTAGAGAGAAAGCACAAGTTTTGAAAAACCATTTCTAAAATAAAATTGTCGTGAAGAGACTATGGAGGGGCACACATGAATTAGATCTTTCCACAGCACCAGCTGTGCTCAATTATAAAGCAGGGTTAACGTAATGAGAAAGCAGGTTCCAGATTCCAAACCCAGTGGCATTTGAGCACGTGATTAACTTGGCCTCTTACCCGACGCACAGAGCAGGACATAAACAAGGCACACGACAAACAAGATAACACAGGCGGTAGGAAGTTCACGAGCCACCTCGAAGTCTGTCTGTGGGCGCACGACTGAGATGCGGCCTGGGTTCGGGTTCGGGTCTGGGTCCGGGTCCGCACTCGGCCCTCACCGCTTATTCTGTTCGAGCAGTGGAGGCTCTCCGTTCCCTTCGGCCAGAGCCTTTGGCGGCAGCTGCCGTATGAGGGGCTCAGACACGGAGGGGTCATGTCTGGGGAGCCCGACGCTTTGCTGCAAAAACCCTCCCCCTTTTCAAGGGACTTAATGAGTCTCGGACGCCCGCACACCTCCCCTGCTTCTGCTGCTTATCAGTTCTGGTGTGTCGTCAGCCGGTGCCGGTCTCGGTGATGGCTTCCGGTTGTTAGTACCCTTGACTGCTTGTATCCTTGCTTGACATGGGCCCCTGGTTGACACGAGTGACTCCATCTTACTCTCTACAAAAGGCAATAGGACTTGGAGATGGATGCCTTTTCAGGTGAGGAGAAAACAGAGTTAACCACATCGTAGAGTTGCCTCACTTGGGAGGCTCAGGGGATGGCAGTGACAGAAAGGTCATGAGTGATGGATGAGGAATAATGTGTAGGCAGTATAAGGAGCACATAAGGAAATAAACAACTTTTCCCCTAATTTAATTTTAAATGTTATGTTAAAAATAGAAGGAAATACATTTTGAGTGGTTATCCATCAAAGAAAAAAATGTGTCTTCAGCTCCCGTTTAGTTTCCATAGGGAGGATCTGCTTCTCTCAAGATAAGCACCTTTGCTGCCTTTGATGCAAATGGATTGTGGACTGTAGGGTTTCCTGCAAATCAAGATGGGAATGAACAGATGTTGATCCCTCACTGGAAGATTATCCACTCTGCTATATAAATCTTTTTCTCGTCATAGAAACCCCTTTATTTGAAAGTAATGTTAATTCCTGATCCTGCATAAATGTCTTCTCTTCTTTATTTCCGTCTCCTCTTGCATCAGATTGTCATATGCTTTTCCCAGTAGTTTTATTTTGGGTGTGGAAACATATTTCAATGTTGTAGATTGAATAAGGCCGTTGATTTATTTTGGATCAATCCTGTATGGTCAGGCATTAATCCTTCTTTAATCCTTATTTCAACTGCACATGGTGCATCAGAATGCAGTCACATCGCAAAGCTTTGAAGATGCAGCAACTAGAGGAAGGCGGTTTAGCTATGATAGGAATATTTTTAAAGGTAAAATCTTACCAACTTTAAATGATGTGTTGCATTATAGAGTAGAAAGATCAAATGTTACAATATTATCATTTAAGAATATTGGAATCAGTTCATTGGTAAGATAAGCAGTGCTTAAAGTAAAAGATTGTTACAAATATATTCCAAATGTATAAAACTGTGCTGTCCAATATGGTATCCATAAGCCCATGTGTGTGGCTATGGAACATTTGAAATGCGACTACTGTAATTGAGGAAATGGATTTTTTTATTTCATTTCAATTAGTTTGAATTTAAATGTAAGAACTGATACTGAGTTCAGTTATTGGAAAACTTTTAAGAATGTTTGGAATGACCTGGGTACATGTATCTACATTTGCAAGTAAAATAGGAATCAGGTATTTTTGTTGAAAATGTAATGTCTCATTTGATAGGTACTGTACGTGTAAAATACACAACAGATTTTTAAAACGTAGTATGGAAAAAATGGAAACTCAATTTTTCATATTGATTACATGTCGGGAAAAGTTTTCAATTAGCAATAATTGTACCTCGGATAAACCTCATTGGCTATGATACTGCCACTGTGCAAAGCTCATATTGATTACATGTCGAAATGACAGTCTTTTCCATGTATTTGGCAAAAGTATGTTACCAAAAGCAATTTCACCTTTTCTTTAACTTTTTAAATGTGCCTCCTGGAAACTTTTTAAAAATACCTTTATGGTTTGTATTACATTTCTACTTTCAGGCAGTGGTATAAAGGCATGAAGGTAAATGATGCTAAATAAATATTGATTAAAATGTGAAATTAGTATATTTTAAATGGCATAAAAAGATAAAGGCGAACAGCTGTGGGAAATGGTCTGGAAAGGAACTGATCTTTATGAGTGCTCTGTGACTATGTGTTTGCCAAGTGTGTCGTTTATCTTCCCCAGAGGTCTCTGATGACAACACTGTCCTCTCCATTTTCCAGATGAAGTGAGGCTCAGTGAAGTTCAGTGCTCCCCTGCCACACCACGCAACTGCCCGCTGGAGAATTAGACTGCAAATCTGTGGGGCCTCTCAGCTTCCGTAGCTTCAGCAGGTGCAGGCCTTCCCTCAAGCCCTGGAGGCTGAGTGTTTCCAGGGTACCAGGATTTGTGTTAATCAGGTATGGTCAAATGACTATCATGAAAGAAGAATTTCTTTTAAGTTATTTATTTATTTTGAGAGAGAGAAAGATGGGGAGGGCCAGAGAGGTGGAGGGAGAGAGAGAATCCCAAGTAGGTTCCGCACCCTCAGTGTAGCACCCGACGCTGGGCTCGATCTCACGAACCATGAAATCATGACCTGAGCAGAAATCAAGAATCAGATGCTTATCAGACTGAGCCACCCAGATGCCCCTCTCCCTTTTTTAAAATTTTATTTATTTATTTTGAGAGCTGGGGAGATGAAAAACCAATCTTCTCATACTACGGTCCTTGAAAATGGAAGGCAGGACCACACAGGGAAGTGCCAGGGACACCCAAGAGGCAGAGGGGAGGAGGAAACATCCCGGGCGATGGCCTGTTGGGGTTTCTGGCGGAAGGAAGGCATAAGGTAGTCGAAGCCGACTTAAGATTGGCCTCTTTGAATAGTTTCCGTAGGCTCTGTTGGATAGAGGCCGTCTCTAGTCACCTCGTCCTGGCGTGAGGAGGGCACGGGAAGAGAGGCCAGACATTAGGGAGCCCTGTAAAGGAGGAGGTTGTTTCCTTATGAAGGCCACTGTCCCACGGTGTTTGTTCTCTCCAGGAATTAGCTCACCCTGGGAGGGGCGGCCGCCCTGCTGTCAGCAAGGCCTCACATATCAAAGTATCAAATACAGAAACTAGAACACCTAGTTTTCACACTGAGGCTCGAGGGCTGAGCCCTTGAGGACTCGAGCGTGAACTCAGAGCTGGGCCTCACTACACTCTGCCTGGCTGGAGAGCTTCCACCACCAGCGCGCCTGTAGGCCAAGCACCAGCGGGGCTCGGGGGGGTGAGGCTAATGGAGCAGGGACACCTTTCCCCACAGACTGTGGGCTCGAGCCTGTCAGCAAGCAGCCTGTCCATGTGTTTTGTGGCTGCTTTCATTTACTGATATTCATAACATCCTAAATTGTCAGTTTCGTTCCAGTACTGTAGACTGTTTTTAGGTGATCACCAAGTGTCCTATTTTAATTCACATTCTATAACAGTTCTAGAATAAGGTGTCAGTTTTTAAAAATACCTTCTCATTTATTGTTCTTCAGCCACACATCACAAAGAGCTGCAGAAATTGGTGGACAATTTGCCGTCAAGCATGAGGTACTTTTTCCCCCTAAATCACTTGGAATGCATTTTGTGTTTAACCTCAGAGTGGAGACACTGACAAGGCGCTTTGAAAACTGTCCCGGAAGACAACTTGCCACTTGCGATGCGTGTGTTGAGAGAGCCCTGCCCCCCCCCGCCCCCTACTGGGACCCCTCCAGGGGACAGAAGTGACTCTCTGTTAGGTGCGCGCTGACCACCTTGGTTCTGCTGCCCCGCCACCGAGCTCGGGGACTGCGCTCGGGACTCGGGAACACAGTGCCGTCCCCTCCTCTGCCCCCGACACCTGCGCCTTCAAAGTGCCCGTGGGGACACTCAGAGCAGGCCTCTTGGCTGGACCTCCCGTCCCGCAGGCAGGGAGCAGGGAAGAGTGGGACGGACACCTGGCTGGG
>NW_027532499.1:7508-7681 GCF_008692635.1 Crocuta crocuta | reverse complement strand
GATCGGAAATACATTGTTGTCAATTATATCTCAAGCTTTAAAAAAATGAGTTATGTCTCAATTTTTAAAAAGAGAACTTTACCTGGTAGAGCGTATATAGGAACAGAGCATGGGCATAATTCTGTCCTAAGACACACAGAGGTCCTGGAGCTCCTCTGGGCCAGTGCTAGTTC
>NW_027532499.1:6550-6899 GCF_008692635.1 Crocuta crocuta | reverse complement strand
TTGTAAATGGAAGAGAAATACCATATGATTTCACTCATATGTGGAATTTAAGAAAAACAACAGATGAACATAGGGGAAGAGAAGGAAAAAATAAGATAAAAACAGAGAGGGAGGCAAACCATAAGAGACTTAAAGACAGAGAACAAACTGAGGGTTGCTAGAGGGGTGGTGGGTGGAGGGACGGGCCGAATGGGGGATGGACATTAAGGAGGGCACTTGTTGGGATGAGCACCGGGTGTCATACGTAAGTGACGAATCACTGGGTTCTACTCCTGAAACCAATACTACACTGTGTGTTAACTAACTTGAATTTAAAAACTAAATTTTAAAAACTTAAAAAAAATTGGAA
>NW_027532499.1:4237-6464 GCF_008692635.1 Crocuta crocuta | reverse complement strand
GTGATTTTACATATGCATATGTTATGCTGTGCTCACCACTAGTGGAGCCACCATCTGTCACCATAAAACTCTTACACTACCACTGACTGTTTTCCCTGTGTGTGTTTCTTTTTTTACCTTTCATCCCCAGGACTTAATTAATTTCATCTCTGGAATCCTATACCTCCCTCTTCCTTTCACCCATTTTTTCCCATTTCCCCCAATACTCCCCTCCCCTTTGGCAACTGTCATACATTTTGTTCTCTGTATTTATGCAAAAATCCTTAATTTTCTTAAGAGAAACTTGCCATGGAATTTCAAGGTAAAGACAGAACCCAGCAATGTCTATACAGAAATTTTACTTAATAAGTAAAAAATTTTGTCTTGGTATTTGTTTTTCGTTTAGAAACTAAGTTTAAGTGCTGGTTACTACGTGAACACACAAAATGTTGTTTAATTCATAAATGAACTAAACAATAATAATAATTGCTTTTACTTGTCTGTTTTGGAGTTTTATTAATTAAAAACTTTTTACAAGGACAAAAGCTTCCAAGTTCTTTTTTATGATGCCAAGATAACAGTGAAACCAAAACCCACAAAAGATTGGATGCCTCCCAAAAAGTAAATACTAGGCCAATATCTCTCAAGAATATTTAGAAAAAAAGAAAGCTAAATAAAATATTAGAAACAGAATCCACCAGTACATCAGAAGAAATAGATACTTTGTCCACATAGGATTTTCTTTAGTAATGTAAGAATCAGTCAGTATTAGGAATGATACAGTTACGATTAATAGACTTGATCCTATCAGCAAAGCTAATGGAAAAACTCATATTTTCATTTTCCTAAATTCCTAAAACATTTGACAAAATTCATCATGTATTTTGTAAAATTTTTTACTGAAATAAGAATTCCCTAAGTTGATAAAGTAGATTAACATCGGCTCAGAAGTAAGCCTTATATAGAAAGGAAATCTACTAATTCCACTATAATTAGCATATGAAATATTAAATTGGTAAAATTCTGGTAGCAGCCAATAAAGTTAGATCAAAAAAAAAAGATAAAATGAGAGAAGCAATTAGTGGAGTACCATATTAATTTATAGACATCAACTCCCTTGACATATGTAAGTCACAGACCATATAATGGAAGAAAGAACCGTACTTAAAATGGAAACTCAAAAACTAAAATAGCTTGGAATGAACTTAACATAAAATGTTACCCAGAAAACTGTCAACATTCCTAAAGGACACGAAAAACTCTTTGAAATAAAATTCATACCATGTTATTGAATAGAGAGATACTATAAAGACACCCTGATGTCACTTCTTAAGTTGCAATTTTCCATGAATGGTTTATTCTCCATACATTTGATGTGGTCCCAAGAAATATATCAATATTTACATTGTGGGGTGCTGTCCTGTGTATTGTAGGATGATGCTTAGTATCCCTGGCCTCTACCCATGGGATGCCAGTAGTACCCCAAGGAGTGAAAACCTAAACTGTCTCAGTACATTTTTTGATGTCTGTTGCAAACTCACCCCAGGTTGAGCACCACTCATATGTGCTAAATTCTAATAACAACTAATAAATGAAATCCTTTATTGCTTAGTGTGTGAAAAGAAACATCTTCACTGTGAATACCGCTTTTAATTAATCAGTACATTGGTTTACCAGTAAAGGCATAGGAGTGATTCATTAATTACCGCCTATAGCTCACCAACAGAAGACTGATTTGGTGGAGGATTCTTTAGCTACAAACCAGACATCTGGAATCTCCAGACGCCGAATTTCCCCCTCAGAGGTCCCAGCCGTGCCAGGCCCATGAGCGCGGCTCCCCCCCAGCCCAGGCCTGCCCGCTGCCACCTGGCCAGGATCAGAGCCAAGTCCTCTCCTGGGTCTGGAGCCGACCCATCCCCACCCTGCCACCCCACTGGGACCATGCCAGAGTCCGGAGGGTGATGGTCCCCAAGGCCAGAAAAAGCTTTCACCGCAAGCCGCCCCTCCAGATCTTCGTGGCGGTGGATTTTTCTACCAGTCGCAAGAGTGTGATGAAGTGGCTGTGGAATGCCCAGACCCCGCGCGCACCTGGAGCCTGGTGACCATCGAGTTCTCTCCTGCTGAGCGCAGAGGGGGATTCTACAGGTGCCTGCCTCTCCAGGGGCCCCTGGGGCCAAGGAGGCCCCACTGAGGGCCCCTGGCCGATGCAAGAAAGGAAAAAGGGGATCCACCCACCTCTCTGCTTGGA
>NW_027532499.1:0-4169 GCF_008692635.1 Crocuta crocuta | reverse complement strand
CAGGAAGGCGGGCTTCTCCCCTGCTTCCCGTTTGTGTAGTGAAGACAAGTGTATGGTCACAGAGAATGTCATGGTCTTTCTTTCAGAGGTACGCATGTTAGGATTGCTGCTACACTGAATTCACCTTGGCCCTGTAACATCTGGGCCCCGATAAGTCTTTGTTGTCTGTTGGGTGCTGCTGTCCTCTGCGCTGTAGGGTTTCAGCAGAATTTCTGGCCTCTGTCCCCTAGGGGCCAGCAGCGCACACACGTGCGCACACACGCACACACACACACACTGTGAAAATAAAACACTGTCTCCAGTCATTGCCAAACATTCTGGGCCCGGGGAGGTAGGGGCTGCAGGGGGAGAAGCACTCAAAGACAACAACAAATGTCTGAGGGACAGTGACCTCTACTGGCAGAAACAGCCAAGTTGGGTCTCCCAATATGTGCTATTTTAAAACACAGCAAAGAGCAAGATAACAGAACAGCATGAAAGTTTTTTTGTGTGTCGCTTGTCCCTTAAAACACAGCAAAGACCGAGATGAACAGACTGAAGTGGTACATGCTTGGCAAAACCATGTCCCCGACTTTGTAGAATGCTGTGTTGTAATGATTCAAATAGCTGGGCCTGTTAGTCATCCGAAAATGCAAATTTTTAAAAAAGAAGCTACTCATTTAAGTGCTTCAGGTTGGCAAAATGAAAATGCTAAATAATACGAGATGCTGGTAAAGATGCAGGGAATTGGCACTGGAGGCAGTGCTCTGGGTGTGAACGGGTCCAGCCAGTCTGCGGTGGCACATGAGTGTGTCTCCTGGAGCACAGTGTGGCTACCAGAAACTGTCTTACAACACATACACCACACACACACACACACACACACACACACACAGATTGGTGAGGATGTTCTTCCCAGCACTCCTTGTCAGAGCAGACAGCTGGTCAACCTAAATGCCCACCAGAAGGGGATGGATAAAGTAAATGTGTTACGCGCTATCAAGGGAATAAATACTGTTCCACGAACTGAAGGAAAGTGCCCAAGCATTCTCCGCTCCTGGGGCCGCATAATTCTGTGCACAGCAGGGTGTTTAGCAGCACACCTGGCCTGGATTACCCACGGATCAATAGGCCCACCTCCGTGACCATCAAAATCATCTCCAGGCATTGCCAAATATCGCCTGAGGGACAAAAATCACCCCCAGTTGGAAATCACTGAACTAGAGCTACACATTTTGTATGACATATTACACTGCAGAACTACACTGACGAATGAAAGTAGCCTGT
Organism: Crocuta crocuta; assembly: GCF_008692635.1. Taxonomy (NCBI): domain Eukaryota; kingdom Metazoa; phylum Chordata; class Mammalia; order Carnivora; family Hyaenidae; genus Crocuta; species Crocuta crocuta. Next base: position 2,903 of record NW_027532499.1, on the reverse strand, counting down.
GCCATTGATATAATTGAAACAAATGCAAAGAAATACTGCTGGAATAATAGGGGAGACCAGAAAGCAAGTAGAGGTCACCTGGACACTTTGCCAGTGTTTTTCTTTCCACCTAAAGCCTCTTTAATTACTGTTCAAACATGAATTTCATGGCATTCGCCCTTCAGAGTCAGAGAATATGCTGTAAACAAGGCAAAGTCCCTTCTGTGCTACCTAAAAGGGGTCATTCCCCTACCCACATAAGAAGCACTTATAAATCTCCTCCAAAATGTCAAGGTCCTGAAAGCCAAGGCAGACCAAGGTCATGAAAACCAAAGGAAGATAAAAAAAAAAAACTGCATCACTACAGTGATCACTACAGAGACATAGATTCCGGGACAGAAGAAGGACATTAGTCAAAAAGGGAAGAGGGTCTGAAAAATTCCATAGCTCACTAGAATTGAACCAACGATAGTTTCTTAACTTTGCTATATCTATCATGGCNCACTCTTTGTCAGAGCAGACAGCTGGTCAACCTAAATGCCCACCAGCAGGGGATGGATAAAGTAAATGTGCTATGTGCCATCAAGGGAATACTGTTCCACAAACTGAGGGAAAGAAATAGCCTAAGCATTCTCCACTCCTGGGGTACTGGGCCACATAATTTTGTGCACGGCAGGGTGTTGAGCAGCACACCCGACCTCGATCACCCACAGATCAATAGGCCCGCCTCCGTGGTGACCATCAAAATCATCTTCAGGCATTGCCAAATATCCCCTGAGGGACAAAAACCACACCCAGTTGGAAATCACTGAACTAGAGCTACATATTTTGTATGACATGTTACACGGCAGAACTACACTGGTGAATGAAAAAGATGGGGAGTGGGATATTAAGTATAGCACATGACAGTGATATAGTTGAAACAAATGCAAAGGAATATTGCTGGAATAATAGGGGAGGCCAGAAAGCGGGTATGAGGTTAGGTTACCTGGATACTTTGCCTGTATTGTTCTTTCCATCTAAAGCCTCTTTAATTACTGTTCAAACATGAATTTCATGGCACTCCCCCTTCAAAGAGTGAGAGAATACACTGTAAACAAGGCAAAGTCCATTCTCCTATGGAGCTTGCTTTCTCAGGGAGTGGAGACAGAAGAGAAACAAATAAATAAATGTACACACTATAGTGTGTGGAGAAGGGCTATAGGAGAGGTGCTATAAAGAAAAATAAGGAAGGATGGATGCACACAATTCCACCAATACGACTGTAGCCCCAAGTACTTTCCTCTGTCCCCATCACCATGAATCTACACTACCCTTACTACAAATTCAAGTTCTGTATTCAGGGTTTCCATTGGTGGCAATCACACTTTAATGTAGCACCTTAGCAAAGAGACTGAAAATACTTTGTCTACCTAATTATAAAGATTTCTAGAAGATTAAAATTGTTGAATATACTAAACTCAATGTTTTCAATGCTGACATTTACATAAAGTCCTGGGCCGAACCTCTAAAAATCAAGCTTGTATTCTGAAGTTTACTACCTGCCATTTGTTACACTTGAGACAAGGCATTTCATTCTACATGAGTTGCTAGACTGCACTTGACATCTTCAGTGTGTAATGAAGGTTCCAGTGACATTTTGAGTAGGGAATTCCTTATTACCTGGGACTGTCCTGAACTTGACACCACGTTGATTATCTCTCCACTCTGCACTCTAAATGCCACAACACTTTCCAGGAATCAGTGTAACCCCAAAACACACATTTCCATATCCACCTGGATATGTTGTCAGTACCCTGCCCAATAAGACATTTATAAATCTCCTCCAAAGTATCAAGGTCCTGAAAGCCAAGGCAGGCCAAGGTCATGAAAACCAAAGGAAGATATAAAAACTGTCTGCATCACTACAGTGATCACTACAGAGACATAGATTCTGGGACAGAAGAAGGACATTAGTCAAAAAGGGAAGTGGGTCTGAAAAATTCCATAGCTCAATAGAATTGAACCAATAGTTTCTTAACTTTGCTATATCTATCATGGTTATTCAATATAATAACATTAGGGAAATGAGTGAAGAGTCTGGAGCAGAGTTTCTCCAACTCGGGACTATGAACATTGTAGGCTGGATAAGTCTTGCTTGCGGGAGGCTGTGTATTCTTCCAGAGGATGTACAGCACATCCTCGGCCTCTACACGTTCGAGGCCAGTAGCGTATCCAGTTGTGAAAGGCAAACTACCTCAGACACTTGGAAACATCCTGGGGCACAGTGGAGGGATGAAATCCCCCCAGGTTGAGGACCGCTGATACACAGGATCTCTCTGTATTATCTCTGCAAGTCCTTTGTAAATATACGTATTTGTTCTATTTAAGTACAAATACAGGAGCAAAGCCATTATTTTAAAGTTGCCAGGCACAGTAAAATGATCTACAAGAATAAAACAAGGGAATGGATTCATAATAGTTTTTACTGCCTTCATTGATGAAGAGATAACAGACACAAATGTACTTTGAAAATGGGAAGAGTCACATTCAAATGCCACACACTGGCATCCATCAGCATAAGGGTGGTCTTAATAATTATGTAAAATGTCTGGAAATGAGTTCCGTTATGTGTTCACATGTATCAAGGATTTGCTGGGGAGCCTCTGACTGTACTTGAGTCCTAGGAAACACGATTTCCATCACTTCTCCGAGACGAATATGAGCAAAAAGGGGAGTCATTTTAGCTGCTGAGGGTCCTCAACTGAAGAACACTAAGTACCCCACCTACATGGTGGTTCCTCCAACAAAAGGAAGTCTCGGGTTTTTAGCAAACAAAAGTAACCTGTGCTCACCAAATACCAACCACAGAAGTATAATCGCTGAGAAGGGTTTATATGTTGTTCAGATCCAGGCAGTTGAAGCAGTAGTGAGTAAGCGCACCT
>NW_027532498.1:0-768 GCF_008692635.1 Crocuta crocuta | reverse complement strand
ACTCATTCAGAGTTTGTGTTATTCTTAATTTTTCTTGGAGAAAAACCTGTGGCCTATTTTGGTTAGCCTTTATTTTATCTTCCTGGATGGTCCCAGGATTTAGCCTTCTAACCTAGAAACTTGAAAAACAATTTTGATTCCAAATAATTGGCTCAGCTAGCAGTTTTTTAGTTTCTTGGGAAAGCCATCCATTCTAGGACCCATTCTAATTTCTTCTCTTTTTTATTTGTTATCATCTCCGTTGCTTTCTGGCCTTTGGCTGTTTGTTCTTTGTTGCACAAATGGACTGTCTAACACCAACTCTGATGGAGACCACCATGCTATGTGTTCACTGAACCCCTTCAATTCCCCTCTGCTGTAATGAGGGACTCTCCAGACATGGCTCTATTTAGGCAAGAAGTATTGAAGGTCTTCTTCATTGCCACGAACTCTTAAAAACTAAGATTGAGGACTGACTGTGGAATCTATTTGCACATCTTTAATGGCTTGAGGGATCTGTGCTACAACTGCCAAGTCACCACGGTCCTGCATCTAAGGAGTCCCCTCCGTGTTTATAGGAGGTGAACTAAGGATCATCTGTAGCGTCTGGAGATGTGAAGACTCCAAGATGAACGCAGAGGCTAGGTTTCTTAACTCCTGGTTCTCAACTCGGCTGATCACTTAGGAAGGTGCCCGGACTTTTCAAAGTATCCTTGCTGGGGAACGTTCCTCCAGTGTTCTTAGAGGAAGTGCACTGGTACCTGGGGTAGGCAGGATTACCTGGCAGTC
>NW_027532497.1:0-293 GCF_008692635.1 Crocuta crocuta | reverse complement strand
TCAAGTTGGTCTCCATATAACACCCAGTGCTCATCCCCACAAGTATCCTCCTACATGCCCATCTTCCCCCTCCCCCCTANACATTGGGGTACATGTGCTCCTATGCATCAGCACTCCTGTATCCCTTGGGTAAATTCCTAGCAGAGTGGGTCATAGGGAAGTTCTGTTGTCAACTTTTTGAGGAACCTCCACACTGTTTTCCAGAGGGGCTGCACCAGTTTACATTCTCACCAACAGTGTACTAAGGATGCCCATTTCTCCACATCCTTGCCAGCATCTAGAGTTCTCTGATT
>NW_027532496.1:0-6914 GCF_008692635.1 Crocuta crocuta | reverse complement strand
CACACCAGTCTTTTCTGGACACCAGTCTTTGTTATGTCTTTCATAGATATTTTCTCCTACTCTATGGCTTTTCTTTCCATTTTTTTGGAAATTTTTATTTTTCTTTTTTTATTATTGCCAAGAGCAGAAATTCTAATTTTGAAGAAGTGCCGTTTGTCAGATGTTTCTTTTATGATATTGCTTTTGGTGTCCTATATGAAAAATCTTTGTCTAATCCAAGATCACGAAGATTTTCTCCTATATTTTCAACTAGAATTTTTATGTTTAGGTTATACATTTATGCCTAGAATCCATTTTTAATTAGTTTGTGTACATGCTGGTTTGTACTGATTGAGTTTGTTGGTTCTTGCCCTGGTCGTTGTTGTTGCTTTACGCAGATGAACAATCGTTCCAATACCATTTGCTGAAAAGTGTACTCTCGTTTCTTTGGATTTCCTTGGCACCCTGTTAGAAATTAGATAACCATGTATGTGTGGTCTTACTTCTGGAAATGTTCCTCTTATCCATGCAGCTTGGCTTTCACCCAAGCCCCACTGTCTTGATCATTGAGTTTTCATAGTAAGTGTTAAATCTCTTTTTAAAACTGATTTGGCAATGGTGTGTCGTTTGTTTTCCTATATTTATTTTGCAACCAGTTTAGAGATTTATATGAAAAGTCCTCCTGGGATTTTCATTGTGATTACTTTCAATCTACTTATCTGTCTGGGGAACATTTGACATCTTGAATATATTAAGTCTTCAAATCTATGAACATGGTATACCTTCCCATTTATTTAGTCCTTTTTTGACTTCTCTCATTATAGTTTTACTGTGGTCATCACATGAATCTTTCATATTCTTGAATAAAGTTTTCTGTACGTAGTATATAGGTAGTTGATATTGTGGTTACTATTGTAAACGGTACTATTTTGAAAATTGCAAATTGTGAATTGCTAGGACATAAATGACAATTGGCCTTCTTCTCACATCTATTTTATAGCTGTATAGTCCACCATTGTGTGCATGTGCCATCATTTGTTCAACCAGTTTCCTATGTCTGGATATTCATATAATTTGCAACATTTTGCAGTTACCCAATGAATATTTTTGTGTGTAGATTTTCATAGAGTTGAAATTGTGCCTTCACCGTGAATTTCTGATAGTGTTTTTGCTGGGTTGAAAAGTAAATGCACATGAACTTTTGTTAGATATTCCCAAATTCCCCCACGGAATGGCTGTATTTGTCATCCTCACAGAAATGTATGATGCCTGTTATCTCCCACAGCTTCCTCCACACAGAATATTATCAAGCTTTGATTCTTGCCAGTCTCACGAGTGAGAAATGTTATCTCAATGTGGCTTTGATTGATCTTTATCTTATTATAAGTGAGTTGAGTAACTTTGTAGATGTGTCAGAGCTGTTTGTATATTTGTTTTTTGATTGTCTTTTCAGGTCTTTTGCCATTTTCCGGCAAATGTTTTCAATGTTTTAGTTCCACCTTTAAAATGTATTTTCATTTCGGGGAGTGTTGATGATTACATGTTCTACAGGTTGCAGATCTTTCCTTAGAGTCTGTCATTTATCCTTTGATTCAGCTTGTCCTACTTTTTGCCATTGAAACTTTGTTTTCATGTTCATGTAGTATAATGCATCGGTATTTTCTGTTATATCTTGAAATTTAGTTATAGTTACAGATTCATTCTCTTCCTCTTTCTTGTACGGAACGAGCTGCTAATTATTTTTCTGTACAGGATTGGATAACAAATATTTTATTGCGGTTTTGGCTGTAACGTCTCTGTTGTGATTCATCATATCTACCATTGCAGTTCAAAGCAGTCATAGACAGGAAATGAATAGGCAGGGTCGTGTTTCAGGAATGTCAGTGGCAGGTGTTGTGGTAGAAATGTCTGAAAGGGATAGTTTTCTATATTCACTTCTTTCTAGTATTTAAAATCGAAAAGAAGTTTTGCCTTTTATTTCGTATTTTGTTATAGTACTTTCAAATATGCCATAATCACCCATGTCAGCAATGTAATGCCTCAATATATTGAATATGAGGCATGCTCCAAGCACTTGTAAGAAATTATATGTATTATATAAGTTACTCTCAACAGTTCCTTTAGGAAAATATAGTTATATGTTCCATATTCAAATGAGGAAAATGAATCAAAGATATGTTAAACAATTCATCCACAGTAAGTCTATTAATGTGGGAAGAGGGGTGATGTAACAAAGTATGATTGAGGTAATACTGAGAAATAGAGAGACATAAAGTGATAATAAACGTCACTCCACTGTATAGCATTCTAGGGCGGCGACTGAAAAATGGGTTCTGCAGAGAACCAAATGGTAAACACCATAGTGTGTGTGAGTCTCTGTTAAAACTGTTTAACTCAGGCATGTGGTGTAAAAACAGCTATGGACAATTTGAAGTCAGAGACTCAAGGTTGTGTTTCATTAAAACAATCTTTGCAGAACTGGAGATTGCCCTGTCTCAGCCTGGTTTGCAGATTCCCTGCTCCATGGCAACTACTATCGTCATTATGGTTCATAGCAGCTTTTTTGTGTTTGTTTGTTTGTTTGTTTGTTTTTCCCAGGGTGTCAGAGAGTATTAATAATATTAGAGAAGAAAATATAAATAGAAAACCATTTTAAGTGTCATATATGGGGTAATGTTTTAAATTGTTATCAAAACCATCTCATTATTAAATGTAAACCCAGTAAAATAATGACTGCAGTCGTGTGAAAATAATGACTCCACCTCTGACCCTCCATCTTGATCAAGTCCTCTCCTGGGGCTACATGTCCTGGGCCCCTTGCAGCTTAAGATGCAAATCTTAGACATTCCTGCCCAGGCCAATTTGTGGGGAGCCTTCCTCTGGCCCTCCATATATTTATAAAGCTTATTTATTATTTCGTTTTTAAAGAAACATGTTTTTAACAGCTACATAATATCTTGGCTTTTCAAAGGCAAATAATAAGGCGTTTCTTTCCCTTGTGTTCATCACTACAGTGTTTCATGGCTGTGTATGTTGAAAAGGTAGGGTGGCTCTGTGTCCTGAGGTCAGTCCCCATGGGGACATTGCAATCCACTTCTGCACTGCTCTTTTGAGGATTAAATGAAATAACCTGCATTTAGCGCAGATACTGTTAGAAGTTTAATCCCTCTTTTCATTCACTTTTTCCTGAAAGGGCTCATGTTGTGAACTGCATTCAAGAGTCTTCTCACTTCTGTTTCTGTAAACATGTTAGGGGACAGATGAGGCCCCGTTGAGACTCAGGCCCAGAGGCTCCTCCCATGGGGGACTTCGCACAGTCAGGAATCACGATGGACAGAGTACGGGACCCAAGACCCTGAGTTGTCCCTGAGAAGGTCCTGACACTGCTGTGGGAAGAATTCCTTCTGCTTTCATAGCATCTCTGACCTTCATAGAACCACCTGATCCTCAGGATGAGAAACAGAGTGATATGGTGATTACCTCAGGGACTAGAGTTGAAGTTCAAACGTGGAAATTATATGGTCAAATTCAAAGTTACAGAAATGACCAAAATTTTCTGAATAAGGGTTTAAGCTCAACATCTGTCAGTGGACTCTAAGGAGGTGGGAGAGGGGATTTTATAATTTCCCACATTATATGTGTGGATCCCTATTGTTGAAAACTCACAACCAGCCAGCTTCTAATCACAGAATCCAATTCTCAATCATTATTTTTAATTTTATTAGTTTGGGAAGAACCTCTACCTTTTTTGTTTACAGATAAAGGGAGCATGTATTATCTTTCTTTTTAACCACCTGTCCGTTATTCAGGATTTACATTTTTCTTGGAAGAACCCTGGAGAGCCTGGTCTTGGCGGCACACCCCCACTTTTCTGCACCTAGAATCTCCAGGCAAACCCTGTGTTCCCAGTTTGCCAGGCTTACCTGCCAACCTATAAACAGTAGATTTGAAAATTTAGAAAATAAAACCTTTTCTTTTTTATTTGATCCTGACTTTCAAGCTCACTGACTCATGAGTATTTGACAAAATGAGCTTGTTCAGAGCACAGACACCATCCACTTTCCTGGGAGCTATTTCAGATGGTTTTCCCTTAACAGAGGAAGGAAAGGATTCCAGTGACATGACGGATGTCTTAGAAGAAGACTGGCAGCTACGAATTTCCAAAACCTTATCCCCTAGCACATTTTGATAATTTACCTAAGTGAGTCTATGAGGTTTTATGTATTCTCCATGTAGTTGACCCATGATATTTTCTAGTAAAGCAACTTCATGAAACAGAGAACATAGATGATTTTTTGTAGCCTTTTCTGCTCCATCAGCAAATTAGAATCTGGGACAGATTATCTGAAAAGGGAAGTCTTCCAGATGTGTGGCCACCATGACTCCTTGGCCATGGCTTCATGAGTAACCCTCATACTGTCCCGACCAGGCTCTGCTGGGCTGGGTGGCTGGTCTGGGACAAGGAGTATTTGCTCACAAATGCCGGTGTTATTCCTCTCAAGTCAACAAGCACTAAGAAAATTCAAAGTGGCCCAAGAAAGCAGTGAAACAGCATGGACTATTGGTTTGGAAATATTTCTGTCTCTCTCCACGTATCAATTCCTCCACATATTAAATAGGTGTATTTGCAGGTTTTTTATGATGATCACATGAGCTTCTGGACAGTTCTAACCTCCAGCAAATCTGCGACAGCCCGTGGAGCTAGATAGATAGGAAATTATCACCTTTATATTGGGCTTTTCACAATTACTGAAAATCTCGGTACATCCTAATTCTCTCTGAAAATATCAACCCATTTCAACATACACAGTCTCCAAACAGGAATGCAGGTCAATAGGAAATTATGTCAACCCAGTCACCCGGGGCAGGGCTAGGGACATCACATTCCCTTTCCTCTTTCCTCTGATAACGAAGTATATAAAGTGCTTCATGAAGTGCCTAGGACATGAGGAGTGCTCCGGAAAAAAATACCTATTATTTCCAATTCTGCTAACAGAATTGTATTATATTTATTAATTTTCATAAAGAACTGAATTCTTTTTCTTGGTTGAGCAAATAAAGCAATCAAAGAAATCTGTTGACCCGTGGGCTACAATTGCTAATTCTACCACTCTCAGAATATAACTGCAGATTTTTGGTATTCACTCTGTAACTTCACCTCAGAAGTTAAAAGCATATAAAAACAACAGAACTACAGTAGACAGGTATGATCAGTTTGTGATCGAGACATTTATATGTCAACTTAAGTGGTAAGAAAGTAGAGTGAGGAAGGACAGAAATGATAGGTCAATTAAAACAAAAATGAGAGGCTGGCTTATCATTGACATTGTGAAAGTGGCAGACAATTCTCTAGTCTCTTTTAACAAGATTTGAGACTGTTTCACTGTTGGACACTTGTTGATTCTATTAAAGGACATCAGGAACACAAACCTGGATTCATCATAAAATTGTTTGCAAAAGCGCTATACTAATTTCTCTACACAGATATCTCCTTTAGTTATTTATTTTGTTCAACTTAGGTGATGATAACTTACTTAATAACTCGACAAATACCTGGGAATCCCTGATTTAACTGAAGAACAAATGCATGACAAATAATCTACGTGCCCCTCTCTGCTAAGTTTATCAACTAGCATAGCACATCCTGTTCTGTTCGAGGTAGGACCTTGGCGGCTTTATGGAAAGTGAAATGAAAGGAACTGCATAAAATCTCCTGAGTCTCCAACTTGTTTCATTTATTTGAAGGCAAATATAACCTACTTATTTGACTGTCTGCTTGATTTCATTCTTAGGCTCCTTCAGATGGACTGTCTACCTTTCCTTACCTTGCCCCGGGCATTACAAGGCAGACCCTCAAGGACTGCATGGATGGTCCTCCGTATTCTCTGGTTGCTGCCTGGAAGCAGTCAGTGGGAGCATGAGCAAGAGGCTGGGATGGGAGCAGAGTGAGCTCAGGGCTCCCTCCCTGAAAGAGGTCTGCATCCTCGCAGGGGCTCACATAGTGCCATCTCCCCCGCGCCTCGAGACAGAGGTTGATGCTGAGGAAAAAAAGAGGTGCAAGTGGAAGTGGCCATTCCCTTTTACACCAATGAACCCATTGGAGGACTTTGTATCTTCTCTCCCACCACCTTAAATCCAAGGGTTTAGAAATCTAGCGCCCAAGAAGAACACTTTTTGTCAGGGGACATGGTGAAGCATCTTTGAACTTCAACCTCCATTGACCAACATTCAATGAAACTCAGAGCAAAGATGCCATTAGCGTCCTCTCTAGGGATTGGGGCACAGAGCAGGGGGGAGAATCATGTATGTTGATCCTGGGGAGGAAACAGAAAGTTGTGCAAAATCTACCTTTTATGCCCGACAAAATCCAACCTTGTTCTATTCCTGGGAGAGAAATCTGTGTCCCCAAAGGGGGGACACACAGAGTCCTGCTTGTAGGTGTATCTTGTCAGTCTCCAGGTGAAGAACATGCGAGGTTGATTTTCGAGCAACCTTCGGTGAAAGCTAGAAGATCATGTTTTCAGGCAATAAGAGTACCAAACCATGCTGCTGAAGGAAAGTGGTCATGTGCGATGTGTGTGCACGTCTGCTGGGGACCACCTCACCCCTGCCTCTGCATCTGGACAAAAGTGACATGAAGATTCCAAGGAAGAAACAGCACCATGTGAATAAGACGACTGAGTATGTGGGCCACTCTCTGTAGTACTTGGTGTCTTTCGTACGCAGGGGAGAAGACACACTCCGCCCAAGTACCTACTTGGATTCTCCAGGAATGGACCTGGTCTCTACATAGGCAGATGGAGTAAGCGGGAATCAGAAGAGAAAACATGATTTTATTTTGTAAAAGAAGCAAATCTTGTTAGAGAAGAGGGGAGAAACGTGATCAAGACAGCCTGTTTCAGGCCTTTCTAACCCTCAGATTGGACACGTAGTGT
>NW_027532495.1:0-799 GCF_008692635.1 Crocuta crocuta | reverse complement strand
AATGGCTAAAATTAAGAATGCAGGAAACAACAGATGTTGGTGAGGTTGCAGAGAAAGGGGAGCCCTTTTGCACTGTTGGTAGGAATGCAAACTGGTGCAGTCACTCCAGAAAAGAGTATGGAGGTTCCTCAAAAAATTAAAAATAGAACTACCCTACAACACAGCATTTGCATTACTAGATATTTATCCAAAAGATACAAAAATGCTGATTCGAAGGGGCATATCATCCCAATGCTTATAGGAGCACTATCAACAGTAGTCAAATTATGTTAAACAACAATGATGAGAGTGGACATCCTTGTTGTTTCTTGTCACAGGATATAAAATCAATGTACAGAAATCGGTTGCATTTCTGTACACCAATAATGAAGCAACAGAAAAAGCTATCAATGAATCAGTCTCATTTACAATCACACCGAGAACCATAAAATGCTTAGGAATAAATCTAACCAAAGAGGTAAAAGGTCTGTATGCTGAAAACTATAGAAAGCAAATGTAAGAAATTGAAGAAGGCACAAAGAAATGGAAAAACAGGGGTGCCTGTGTGGCTCAGTCTGTTGAGCGTCTGACTTTGGCTCAGGTCATTATCNGCTCACGATTCATGGGTTCGAGCCCTGTGTTAGGCTCTGTGCTGACAGCTGGCTCAGAGCCTGGAGCCTGCTTCTGATTCTGTGTCTCCTTCTCTCTCTGGCCCTCCCCTGCTCACGCTGTCTGTCTCTCTCTCTCTCAAGAAAAAAATAAATAAAACATTTTTAAAAATGGAAAAACATTCCATGCTCATGGATTGGAAGAACAAATA
>NW_027532494.1:0-2154 GCF_008692635.1 Crocuta crocuta | reverse complement strand
AGGCCTAAACGACCGTATTTCTTCAGACTTGAGATTATGACACAGATTATTCCATATAGGAGTCTTTTTTAAAATATTTTTTAAATTTATTTCTAGGAGAGAGAGAGAACGCATGATCAGGGTAGGGTCAGAGAGAGCGTGAGACACAAACTCTGAAATAGGCTCCAGGCTCTGAGCTGGCAGTCAATACAGAGCCCGATGCGGGGCCCAAACCCACGAACCGTGAGATCACGACCTAAGCGAAAGTCGGACGCTTAACCGACTAAGCCACCCAGGCGCCCCTGGTGCATTCGACTTCTTATTGTTTTACAGAGTTGAGCTTCCTCACTTCCATCTTAGGTTTGCATGTGTATTCTAAAACTACTAGCATAGACACCTAGAGGAACTAGAGGCAGAGCAGCAAGAACACCCAAAACCCAGTAGAAGAAGAGAAATAGTAAAAATTGGAGAATTAAACCACATGGAGACCAAAGAAACAATTGAACAGATCAATGAAACCAAGAGTTGGTTTTTTGAAAAAATAAACAAAATTGACAAGCCTCTAGACAGACTTATCAAAAAGAAAAGAGAGAGCATCCAAATAGACAAAATTATGAATGAAAATGGACTTACTACCACCAACCACTCAGAAATAGAAGCAAGTATCAGGGTATACTATGAAAAATTATATGCCAAAATGGGACAACTTAGATGAAATGGACAAATTCCTAATCACACACTCACTACCAAAATTCACATGGGAAGAAATAGAAAAACTGAACAGACCCATAAAGAGTGAAGAAATCGAATTAGTTATCAAAATCTCCCAACAAATAAGAGCCCTGGACCTGATGGCTTCCCTGGGGAATTCTACCAGACATTTAATTTTTAAATGTTTTTTAAATTTATTTCTAGGGGAGAGAGACAGAGAGAGAGAGAGAGCGTGAGCAGGGGAGGGTCAGAGAGAGAGGGAGTCACAGACTCTGAAACAGGCTCCAGGCTCTGAGCTGGCAGTCAGCACAGAGCCCGACGTGGTGCTCGAACCCACGAAGCACGAGATAATGACCTAAGCGAAAGTCGGTCGCTCAACCGACTAAGCCACCCAAGCGCCCCAAATACCAGACATTTAAAACAGAATTAATCCCAATTCTTCTCAAGCTATTACAAAAAATAGTAACCGAAGGAAAACTCCCGGACGCATACGAAACCAGAGATCCATCAAAATAAAAGAGAACTACAAGCCAATATCTTTGATGAATACGGATGCAAAAATCCTCAACAAGATCCTTACAAGTCGAATCCAGCAGCATATAAAAAGAATCATCCACCAAGATCAAGTGGGATTCATTCCTGTGTTACAGAGCTGGTTCAACATTCGCAAATCAATCAATGAGATACATCACATCAAAAAAAGAAAAGATAAAAACCATATGATCCTGTCAATAGATGCAGAAAAAGGATTTGACAAAATACAGCATCCCTTCTTAATACTCTAGAGGAAGTCCGGATAGAAGGAACGTACTTAAACATCATCAAAGCCATCTATGAGAAGCCTTCAGCTAACATCATCCTCAACGGGGAAAAACGGAGAGCTTTCCCCCTGAGATCAGGAACACGACAGGGATGTCCACTCTCACCACTGTTGTTTAACATAGTGCTGGAAGTCCTAGCATCAGCCATCAGACAACAAAAGGAAATCAAAGGCATCAGAATTGACAAAGAGGAAGTCAAACTTTCACTCTTCTCAGATGACATGTTACTCTACATAGAAAACCTGACAGATCACCAGAAGCCTACTAGAACTCATCCGAGAATTCAGCCAAGTTGCAGGGTACAAAGTCAACGTACAGAAATCGGTTGCATTTTTTATACACCAACAATGAAGCAGCATGGAGGAATCAAGAAACGGATCTCATTCAAAATTGCACAAAAACCCATAAAATACCTAGGAATAAACCTAACCAAAGATACTAGAAATCTGTATGATAAAAACTTTAGAAAACGTNAAATTGAAGAGGACACAAAGAAATGGAAAAACATTCCATGCTCATGGATAGGAAGAATAAATATAGTTAAGATGTCATTACTACCCAAAGCTATCTACACATTCAATGCAATTCCAATCATATTGCACCAGCATACTTAAAACTAGAACAAACTATCCTAAAATTTGTA
>NW_027532493.1:0-946 GCF_008692635.1 Crocuta crocuta | reverse complement strand
CATACACAGCATTCACTTACCAGGTTCTTTCACTAAGTTCTTAATCTTTGAAAACACAGGCCTGGGAGTTTAATTTAGTGGTATATAGCTAACTCTGTGAAAGAACAACGTGGAGAAGGCTTCATTCGACTATCATCATCGTACACCAAGTGATTAATGCAGGAATACATGCGGGAAAACCATGAGGGCAAAGCCTTGTACTCAACTCTGTGAAACACTGCTTCATAGAGGCCAACATTCCGTTACAAATTTGATTCACTAAAGGTCGTCATGTGTAGAAACTCTTGCAGGGAAGTACCCATTGAGTGCATATACTCAACTGTGTGGAACAATGTTCTGGGAAACGCATCATTCATCTACCATCATGATTTCATAAGTTGACAGTTATTGTTATGTTTTAACACACAGCCTGGGAGTATAAAGTCAGTAGTGTATAGCTAACACTGTGAAGGAACACTAAGGAGAAGGTCTCATTTACAATCATCACCTTTCACTAAGTGATTAATGCTGGAATACATGCGGGGAAACCATGAGGGAAGAGCCGTGTACTCAACTCTGTGAAATATGGCTCCGTAGAATCCAGCATTCAGTCCCAAATTGGTTTCTCTAAGGTTGTCATGAGTAGAAACTCCTGCAGGGAAGCACCCAGTTGTTGGAGCCCTACAGTGACCACGAGAAAGAGGTGTGCCTGCAAACAAGACTCTCCTCGGGCGGAACATGATCGTGAACAGGTGTTCTGCCAAGAAGCCTGAACACAATATCCAAGGTTATCGATCCGCTCGCATACGAGGGAACGTGTCCTCCTTGAAAATAGGGAGGAGGCTGGAGTTCTGGGCAGGCTTCTCAGTAAACATGCTGTGGTCACTTCCTCCCTTTGGTCCCCCCGTCCTTGGAATGTGCGTGGCTTTTCGTCCTTATTTGGTACAAGAATGCGTTTCTTAGATTT
>NW_027532492.1:0-843 GCF_008692635.1 Crocuta crocuta | reverse complement strand
AGTGGAAGCAACTCAAATGTCCCTCGATAGATGAATGGATAAAGAAAATGAAGTAAACACACACAGCAGAATATTATTCAGCTTTAAAAAGGAAGGGAATTCTGGTACAGGCTGCAACACGGATGAACCCAGGGGTCATGATACTAAGCGAAATAGGCCGGTCACAAAAGACAAATATTTATGAGTCTACTTACATGAGGTATCTAGAACGGTCAAAATCATGGAGGCAGAAAGTGGAGTGGTAGTTGGAGGAGCTGAGGGGAGTGAGGAATGCAAAGCTGTTGTTTAGCAGGTAGAGAATTTCAGTTTTGCAAGATGGAGAAGGTCTGGAGGTTGGTTGCACAACAATGGGACTATACTGAGGATTACTGGGCTGTATTCGTAAACATGGTAAAGACAGTATATGAGATTCCATCTCTTCTGATTCTTTTTTTCTTAAATAGTTTATTGTCAAGTTGGTTTCCATATAACACCCAGTGCGCATCCCCACAAGTGCCCTCCTCCATGCCCATCACCCTCTTCCTCTCCCCTCCACACCCATCAGTCCTCAGTTTGTTCTCAGCATTCNAAGAGTCTCTCATGGTTTGCCTCTCTCCCCCTCCCCCACCATTTCCCCCCTTCTCCTCCCCCATGGTCCTCCGTTAAGTTCCTCCTAATCCTCCTACACGTGCAAACGTATGATATTTGTCCTTCTCTGCCTGACTTACTTTGCTCAGCAAAACATACCCTCAAGTTCCATCCACGTTGCTACACATGGCCAGATTTCATTCTTCTGATTCTTTTTTTAAAAAATTTTTAAGTGTTTTATTTATTTCTGAGAGAGAGAGAGACAGAGTGAGCAGG
>NW_027532491.1:0-575 GCF_008692635.1 Crocuta crocuta | reverse complement strand
GAACATATCTTCTTATAAATGATCTAAAGTTTTGAATAAATTTCATTGACAAATACATTTGTAATTTCAGCATGGAATAGCAGTTAATGCCCCTCTAGCAATCTACCAAAAGAGTAAGAAGAAAAAGAAGTGTAACGGGTATAATTGTAACATGGAGGGACATCTGGGTGGCTCCGTCGGTTAAGTGTCCGACTTCAGCTCAGGTCATGATCTCACGGTTCGTGGGTTCGAGCCCCACGTCAGGCTCTGTGCTGACAGCTCAGAGCATGGAGCCTGCCTCAGATTCTGTGTGTCTCTCTCTTCCCCTCCCTGCTCATGCTCTGTGTCTCTCTCAAAAATAAATAAACGTAAAAAAATTTTTTTTAAAGTAACACAGAAATCCCAGCAGTAATGATGTGATAGACGTAAACCTAGAAACATAGCTTAGAGTCTACAAATGTTGCCTCTTGATGCCTCTTTCTTGCACTGTTGGTGGGAACACAAACTGGTGCAGCCACTCTGTTGAACAGCATGAAAGTTCCTCAAATAGGTAAAAATTGGACTATCTTATCATCCAGCAATTGCACTACTAGGTA
>NW_027532490.1:582-762 GCF_008692635.1 Crocuta crocuta | reverse complement strand
CATTCCGTCGGTTGCCTATTAGTTTTATGGATTGTCTCCTTTGCTTTACAGAGGTTTTAATCTTGATGAGGTCCCAATAGTTTATTTTTTCTCTTGATTCTTTTGCTTTTGGGAATGTGTCAAGTAAGAAATTGCTGCGGTGGAGGTCAAGGAGGTTGTTTCCTGCTTTCTCCTCTAGGG
>NW_027532490.1:0-219 GCF_008692635.1 Crocuta crocuta | reverse complement strand
TTTTACTTTGGCTATTCGGGGTCTTTTATGGTTCCATACAAATTTTAGGATAGTTTGTTCTAGTTTTGAGAAGTATGCTGGTGCAATTTTGATTGGGATTGCATTGAATGTGTAGATTGCTTTGGGTAGTAATGACATTTGAACTATATTTTTTCTTCCAATCCGTGAGCATGTAATGCTTTTCCATTTCTTTGTGTCTTCTTCAATTTCCTTCATAAG
>NW_027532489.1:0-2759 GCF_008692635.1 Crocuta crocuta | reverse complement strand
CAATAATCGATTTCCTTTAATAAAATAAAACATTGACGAATTTTATTTTTAAAGTTGTAACTTTAGACAGCTGTGTATTGGTAGCTTTTGTGTTTTGATCCTTGGGAGAGAAGCAGGCATCATGGACATGTTTCCTGTGCAGTGATACAAGGCACGGCACTAAGAAGGGGATCTAATGCTTAGAGTTTAATGCCCTGAAGTAACCAGCTTAAAATTCTAAGTAATTTAATCTTTGAATTGTGTTTTGTACATAAAGTCCAAGCAGACAGTGGAACATATGACAAGTTTGGAGCCTGGCCTCATGTGTAATCTTTCTTCTCACTGCCTCTCTGCCTCCCTAAGATGATTTCTTAGTGCCCATAGACCACTGCTCCTCTCCATCCCTGGGAATGTTTGAGACCCCTGTGAGTTTTGGACTGGGACATGGTGGTGGCCATCTATGACCTGGGATGACAGTATTGTGGCTTGGACAAAAATGAGCCTGTTGCACATCTACCAGTCCCAATCCAGGAATAAGTGTTAGTGTTCAGTCACATTTGGGGGTCCTTCACCCACTGTGAGTAGGGTTCTTGGAAAGATAAATGCCTTACTTGATTTCCTACCTCCTTTCAGAAGGCATGGTACGTTAATCCAGGGGCTGTGGGAGGGAAAAGTAAACAGCTTATGGGTATGCATCAAGTAGTGTAGCAGACTTTCGGCTTGTACTTGCTCCACAAGTATCTCCATTTCTGAGGGACTGCAACATCAGAAATCGAATAAAAACACTATTAAAGGTAAAGAAAGGTCTGAGAGGGGGCAAGATGGTGGAGAAGTAGGGGGCTCCGTACATTTCACTCGCCCCCATATCTCACACAGAGAAGGCCTGAAGCCATAGGAACCTTTACAGAATCCAGGAGTTTGGGAGCAAAAGGAGACAGAGTCCACTGAGAAAATCTAGTCTGAATGCGAACTGGGGAAGATAAAATCAGGCCTGGACAAGAGACACAGAGGGACGGGGGCGATCCCCCTCTGCGGGGAGTCTAGAGAGGAAAGAGAGTGGCCGAAACTGCTCAGGACACTGTCGCTGTCGCTGGAGAAGAGAAAAACCTCCGCTTAGAACACAGAAGGATCCAGTTTCCTGCTCTCCAGCTGACCCTATGGGGGACGTACCCATCCCAGGCAACCCCCTGGGAAACTGCTCCCCACTCTCCACCTCGACGTGGAAGGGATGCACGGCGGCCGCGCCTTTGTGTTTCTGGCTTGGCTGGATCCCTAGAGGGGAAGCAAAATGCTTAAAGCTGGGAGATTTGCCCGTGAGTTGTGTCTCGGGCGACGGGACATAGAGGGACCCAGTTTCCTGCTCTCTAGCTGACCCTGGGCGGGACGGGCTCGTCCCAGGCGATCCCGGATGAAACTGCTCCTCGCTCACCAACCCGACCTGCAGGAGACGGGAGAAGTAGCTTTTGGCTCAATATGCAGGGGGAACTCAAGAGGCTTGGGACTGCGCTGAGGGGCTAGCCTGCGAGTTTGTGTTTCCGGCAATTTCAGTGGGGCGCACGGACTGGGATCTGGAAACGAGGCCTGGCTTGGGATATAGAGCACGGCCCACCTTGGCCGCGCCCCCGGCACAGGGAGTTTACACACCCAAAAATGTCAGTTGCAGTACTTGGTTCAAGAAGGGACTGAAGCGCCTCCATTCTTCTCCCCACAACCATCAAGGCAGGACTCCCGCGGGGAGCACNTGGTACCAGGGCAAGACCAACATGGATGCACTACCCTGATTCATTCTGGTCACTGGCTTGCTTAAATAGTTACATTTAATCCATTCTATAGATGTAAATTCTACACCTACCTACCTTTTCATCTCTTTCTCTATGGAGTAATCAGACTATATAGTTTCCCTGGATAACACCATGGTCATTTCTTTCACCTCTTCTAGAACCATATTTCACTCTTTCGCTCTTTGAAAAAGCTTCTTATTCCTTTTGCCTGCTCATTTCATTTCCAAGTTTTCCTCATCCCTGCCCTGTCATTTCTCTCTATCTCTATGCTCTTCAACCAGCACTGCATACACCCGGCTATTTTTTTTTGTAGCTGGGAAATCTGGTTATATGCTTTAAACTGTTCTTTGTCTATTGGTTTCTTCTTTTTTCCTTTTCCTTTCTTCTTTTCTTCTTTTTTATGTATTTTTATTTCTTATTATTCGCCTTTCCTCCTCCCTCTTTTCTCTCTACTTTTTCAATTTTTCTTTTGGTTTGCATGTTTGTTGGATTTGTCTGTGCGTTTCTGTGCCTTCATTCTCTCTGAGTTTACCTGTCTGTTTTCTTCCCCAGGGCTACCTCAAGAAACAAGCCAAAGTACACATGGTGGAGAGTCCCAAATACCACTACGAGTAGGAAAACAAAATAACCAAGGTGTCAACAAGAGAGACCAAGAGATACCATTCAAAGAACACTTTCTGAACGAATAAACCCTGGATAGTCAAAGAGCCTTCTTGGATACAGCAGCGCTCATAGGTGCAGAGTGCATAACAAGCTTTTAAAACTAACAAGAGAAAGAAAGCTTACCAAAATGACAAAATTAAAGAGCTCTCCTCCAAAGAAATTCCAGGAAGAAATGACAGCTAAAGAACTGCTCAAAACAGATATAAGCAAAGTAACTGAACAAAAATTTAGAACAATAATCACAAAAATAGTCAATGGGCTTGAAAAAACCATGGAGGACATCAGAGAAATTATGGCTACAAACACTATGCAGCGTAAAAATAATAATGATGAATT
>NW_027532488.1:0-847 GCF_008692635.1 Crocuta crocuta | reverse complement strand
TGATTGTTTCCCTCACTGCGCACATTTGTTTTGATTTGTTTTGTTGCTATAGTCCCAATAGTTTATTTTTCCTTCTGTTTCCCTTGACTCCGGGGACATTTCGAGAAAGAAGTTGCTATGGCCAATATTTTTCTTCAAAAATTTGTATGGTTTCANTTGAAGAGACTATCTTTTTCCCACTAGATATTCTTTTCTGCTTTGTTGAAGATTAGTTGACCATATAATTGTGGGTTTCTTTCTGGGTTTCCTGTTTTGTTCTACTGATCTTTGTGTCTGTTTTTAGGCCAGTACCATACTATTTTGATTACTACAGTTTTGTAATATAACTGAAAGTCCAGAACTCTGATGCCTGCAAATTAGCTTTTCTTTTTCAAAGTTGCTGTGGGTCGTCAGGGTCTTTTGCGGTTCCATGCCAATTTTAGGATTGATTCTTCTAGCTTTGTGAAAAATGCTGTTGGTGTTTTCATAGGTATTGCATTAAATGTGTAGGTTGCTTTGGGAAAAAAAAAAAACAACTACATTTTAACAATGTTCTTCCAATCCACGATCATGGAATGTCTTTCCATTTCTATGTGTCTTTTTCAATTTCTTTCATCAGCATTTTATAGTTTTCAGAGTATAGGTCTTTCACTTCTTTGGTTAGGTTTATCACTAGATACCTGACTGGTTTTGTTGCAATTAAAAAAAAGAATTGGGGGGCGGGGGGAGGCGCCTGGCTGGCTAAGTCAGTTAAGCCAGATTGTAACTTTGGCTCAGGTTACAGTCTCACAGTTCTTGAGTTCGAGCCCCACATCAGGCACTTTGCTGACAGCTCAGAGCCTGGAGTCTGCTTTGGATTCTTTGTCTC
>NW_027532487.1:0-504 GCF_008692635.1 Crocuta crocuta | reverse complement strand
CAGGGCTTTTATTTGTTCGGAGATTTTTGATAACTGATTCGATTTATTCACTAGCTATGGGTCTCTTCAGATTTTCTATTTCTTCCCATGTGAATTTTGGTAGTTGAGTGTGTGTTTAGGAATTTGTCCATTTCTTTTAAATTGTCCAATTTGTTGGCATATAATTTTTCATAGTATTCCCTNTTTCATAGTATTCCCTGATAATTACTTGTTTTTCTGAGGGGTTGCTTGTAATAAGTCCATTTTCATTCATGATTTTGTCTATTTGAGTGCACTCTCTTTACTTCTTGAGAAGCCTGGCTAGAGGTTTGTCAATTTTGTTTATTTTTTTCAAAGAACCAACTCTTGGGTTCATTGATCTGTTCAATTATTTCTTTGGTCTCTATGTTTATTTCTGCTCTGATTTTTACTATTTCTCTTCTTCTACTAGGTTTGGTGTGCTCTTGTTGATCTGCCTCCAGTTCCTTTAGGCGAGTTGTTAGATTTTGCACTTGTGCTTTCTCT
>NW_027532486.1:0-509 GCF_008692635.1 Crocuta crocuta | reverse complement strand
TGTTGTATTTTTTAAATTTATTTATTTAAATTCAAGTTAGTTAACCCATAGGGAGGTATTGGTTTCAGGAGTAGAACCCAGTGATGCATCACTTCCATGTAACACCCAGTGCTCATCTCAACAAGAGTCCTTCTTAATACGCATCACTCATTTAACCCATTCTCCTCCACACCTCTCTTTCAGCAGCACTCAGTTTGTTCTCTGTATTTAAGAGTCTCTTATGGTTTGCCTCNTTTTTATCTTATTTTTCCTTACCTTCCTTTGTGTTCATCTATTGTGTTTCTTAAATTTCACATATGAGTGAAATCACATGATATTTATCTTTCTCTGATTCATTTCTCTTAGCATAATCCACTCTAGTTCCATCCACATCTTGCAAATGGCAAGATTTCATTCTTTTTTTTTTTTTTAAAGTTTATTTATTTTGGAGTGAGAACAGGAATGGAAGAGAGGCAGAGAGACCGGGAGACAGAGAATCCCAAGCAGTATTTTTGTTGTCAATGCCGAGC
>NW_027532485.1:395-740 GCF_008692635.1 Crocuta crocuta | reverse complement strand
TTTAGGATAGTTTGTTCTAGTTTTGAGAAGTATGCTGGTGCAAATCTGACTGGAATTGCATTGACTGTGTAGATATCTTTGGGTAGTAATGACATCTAAACTATATTTATTCTTCCTATCCATGACCATGGAATGTTTTTCAATTTCTTTGTGTCTTCTTCAATTTCCTTCATAAGTTTTCTATAGTTTTGATCATACATATCTCCTGTATCTTTGGTTAAGTTTATTCCGAGGTATTTTATGTTTTTTTGTGCAATTGTGGATGGGATCAGTTTCTTGATTTCTCTTTCTGTTGCTTCATTGTTGGTGTATAAAAATGCAACCGATTTCTGTACGTTGATTTTG
>NW_027532485.1:0-198 GCF_008692635.1 Crocuta crocuta | reverse complement strand
GAGAGTGGACATCCCTGTCGTGTTCCTGATCTCAGGGGGAAAGCTCTCAGTTTTTCCCCGTTGAGGATGATGTTAGCTGAAGGCTTCTCATAGATGGCTTTGATGATGTTGAAGTAGGTTCCTTCTATCCCAACGTTCTCTAGAGTCTTTAACAAGGGATGCTATATTTTGTCAAATGCTTTTTCTGCATCTATTGAC
>NW_027532484.1:0-630 GCF_008692635.1 Crocuta crocuta | reverse complement strand
ACTGTCCTGCAGGTCGCTGCTTCCCTGTTGCCTGGGGGTGGAGTGGGGGGTGGGGGAAGTGTTGCAGCCTCAGATCTGCTGGGTTCAAGCATGGATACAACCCGAGTGCGTTCGGGGAAGGTAGCAATTCCAGGTCTGTAGAGTCCGCGTAGCTGCAGTGCACTACCGCGGCTTCAGCGATCCGCTGTCGCGCGCTTCTGCCGCTTTACTGGGCGCCAGCACAGCTTCACTGGGCTGCCGCCGCATCCGCCGCTTCAGCAGGTCGCTGTTGCGTGCCACCGCAGCTTCAGAGGGCAGCTGTAGNCAGCTGTAGCACGCGCTGCCGCCGCTTCACCCACAGCGGAACCACCTCCGCAGGCGTTGCTGCTGGTTCACCTGGCCGCCACCGCCGTGGATGGTGCCGGGCGCATGGCAGTTCAGTTTTTCCTGGTGCCTTCTGGGACCAGAGCACCTAGTTTAAAGGGAGCACCCCAGCCAGAGCTAAAAAACACTGTCTTTCCAAGCCCAGGATTTTCCTCTTCTCCAGGGATGGTTCTATGAGCAATCTCAGCTTTTCTTTCATTTCCCTAGACTCGTGGCAGCTCACCACCACTTGCCGGTTTATCACTCACCACAGCTGCATGCAAGCTG
>NW_027532483.1:220-526 GCF_008692635.1 Crocuta crocuta | reverse complement strand
GGGGGTGATGGGCATGGAGGATGGCACTTGTGGGGATGAGCACTGCGTGTTATATGGACCAACTTGACAATAAATGATTTAAAAACAAAAACAAAAAAACAACAAAAAGAATGGACTGTGAGATTACATTAACATAAAAAGCTTTTGGACAATTATGGAAAAAAAAAACAGAGGGGAGGGGGCAAGATGGCAGAGAAGTAAGGAGCTCCGTACTTGCACTCGCGCCCATACATCACACAGAAAAGATATGAAGCCATTGGAAACCTTACAAAATCTGAGAGATTGGGAGAAAAAGGACGCAGAATC
>NW_027532483.1:0-181 GCF_008692635.1 Crocuta crocuta | reverse complement strand
AAATCGGGCCGGGATCGGAGACTCCAGGGTGGGAGGTGATCCCCCTCTACCCTCTACGGGGAATGAGAGGGGAAAAGGAGAGAGTCTGAAACAGAAAAACCTCCTCTTGGGGGGGGAAAACCTCCGCTCGGGGCAGAGAAAGACCGTACTTGCTAAATACCTGCACACCAGGTCCCCTCAC
>NW_027532482.1:0-672 GCF_008692635.1 Crocuta crocuta | reverse complement strand
ACAAAAACAAGAATGAACATTGGAACCTCATCAAGATAAAAAGCTGCACAGCAGAAGGACACAATCAATACAACTAAGAGACATCTGATGGAATGGGAGAAGATATTTGCAAGTGACATATCATATAAGGGGTTAGTACACAAAACCTGTAAAGAACTTACCAAACNATCCCCTCACACCTCTTAGAATGGCTAAAATTAACAACTCAGGAAAAGACACGTTGGCAAAGATGTGGAGAAAGGGAATCCTTTTGCAATGCTCTTGGGATTGCAAACTGGTATAACCAGACTCAAAAATAGTATGGAGATTTGTCAGAAAACGTAAAATAGAACTACAGTATGACAGAGCAATTGCACCACTAAGTATGTATCTAAGGGATACACAAATGCTGACTCGAAGGGGCACATTCACTCCATTTTAAAGCAGCATTATCAGCAATAGCTAAATTATGCAAAGAACCCAATGACCAGTGACTAATGAATGGAAAAAGTAGATGTAGTATATTTATACAATGGAATATTACTCAGCAGTCAAAAAGAATGAAATCTTGCTATTTGCAACAACGTGGATGGAACTGGACTGTATTATGTTAAATATGTCAAAGACACATCATATGATTTCTCTCACATGTGGAATTTAAGAAATAAAACAGATGAACATAGTAGAAGGGAA
>NW_027532481.1:256-480 GCF_008692635.1 Crocuta crocuta | reverse complement strand
ATTTCCTCACTAGTTATGGGTCTGTTCAGATTTCCTACTTCTTCCTGTGTGAATTTTGGTAATGGGTGTGCGTTTAGGAATTTGTCCATTTCTTCTAAGTTGTCCAATTTGTTGGCATATAATTTTTCATAGTATTCTTTGATAATTGCCTGTATTTCTGAGGGGTTGATTGTAATAATTCCATTTTCATTCATGATTTTGTCTATTTGGGTGCTCTCTCTTTT
>NW_027532481.1:0-197 GCF_008692635.1 Crocuta crocuta | reverse complement strand
GGTTTCATGGATCTGTTCAATTGTTTCTTTGGTCTCTATGTTGTTTATTTCTGCTCTGATTTTTACTATTTCTCTTCTTCTACTGGGTTTAGGGTGTTCTTGTTGCTCTGCCTCTAGTTCTTTTAGGCGAGCTATTAGATTTTGGACTTGCACTTTTTCTAGTTTCTTAAAATAGGCCTGGAGTGCAATGTACTTTC
>NW_027532480.1:0-483 GCF_008692635.1 Crocuta crocuta | reverse complement strand
TTGATTTGCGAATATTGAACCAGCCCTGTATCCCAGGAATGAATCTTATTTGATCTTGGTGGATAATTCTTTTTATGTGCTGTTGGATTCGATTTGCAAGTNAAGTATCTTGTTGGGGATTTTTGCATCCATATTCATCAAGGATATTGGCTTGTTGTACTCTTTTTTTCCTGGGTCTGTCTGGCTTGTGAATGAAAGTGATTCTGGCTTCGTAGAAGGAGTCTGGAAGTTTTCCTTCAATTTCTGTTTTTTGGAATAGCTTGAGAAGGATGGGTATTAACTCTGATTTAAATGTCTAGTAGAATACCCCAGGGAAGTCATCTGGCCCAAGGCTTTTATTTGTTGGGAGTTTTTTGATAACTGATTCAATTTCTTCACTAGTTATGGGTCTGTTCAGAATTTCTATTTCTTCCCATGTGAGCTTTGGTAGTGTGTGTGTGTGTGTGCGTGTGTGCGTGTGCATGTGTGTGTGTGTGTGTGTGT
>NW_027532479.1:0-383 GCF_008692635.1 Crocuta crocuta | reverse complement strand
CGAGGCGGGGGGCCTGGAATTGCCCTGAGGGGGTTGCCTGGGAAGTTGGGTCTGAGGCAATTTCAGTGGGGCCCGCGGACTGGGATTTGGAGATTGGGACGNCGCCTGAGGCACTGGATCACGCCACACCCATCCCTGCCTGAGAGCTGCCCTCCTCCCTCCCCTTTTTTCTTTTTTCTTTTTTTCTTTTTCTTTCTCTTTTCTCTCTTGTTTCCCCAGAACACTGACCTGATTAACTCTGGTCGCCGGCTTGCTTAAACAATCACAATATTCCATTCTGTAGATGTAAATTCTACACCACCCGACATTTTCATATCTTTCTCTCAGGAGTGATTAGGCTATATAGTTTCTCTGGATAATGCCAGCATCCTTCTCTCACCTAT
>NW_027532478.1:382111-385423 GCF_008692635.1 Crocuta crocuta | reverse complement strand
TTTAAAAAGTGAACAGAAATTTCTGTTGAATTTATATGAAATTTATAGATTAATTTTGACTTTCCTGTACCTGGAAACCTATAAATCAAATTGAGAAAGCATATATTTTATTTTATTTTTTTTTTAAATGTTTTATTTATTTCTAGGAGAGAGAGACAGCGTGAGCAGGGGAGGGTCAGAGAGAGAGGGAGTCACAGACTGAAACAGGCTCCAGGCTCCGAGCTGGCAGTCAGCACAGAGCCCGACGCGGGGCTCGAACCCACAAACCGCGAGATCATGACCTAAGCGAAAGTCGGAAAGTCGGACGCTTAACCGACTAAGCCACCCAGGCGCCCCAGAAAGCATATATTTTAAATGTTCAGACATCTTCACCAAAAACATGGTTTTATCTCTCCGTTTATTCAAATTTTAATTTGTTTATCCAGAAAATCTGGTGGTTTTGAAGAAAATATAAGCCTCATATTTTTCTTGTTAAAATTGTTCTTAGAATTAGAAGATATTTATTTTTAAGTATTACCAACAGACTCCTTTCTCATAAGTATAATCTCTAACTGGTTATTGCTGATACATCAACAGAGAAATACGGCACAACCCATAGGGACTACATTAGTAGGCCATTAAAAAAAAGAAGAAGAAACACTTACTGCCATTTAGAAAACATATTCTCTGCTGGAAGTTGCCTGCTGTAGAATCAAAGAGTTATGATGTTACGTACCACCCATCAAACTCAGAAAATTTAAGGCAATGTTCTCATTCAAAAGTCATCAGTCTCAAATGAGAAAGAAACCATTTATCAAGACACAAGAAGAAAGAAAGTAGCTATCACACAAGTTAAAGCACTGGGGCAAAAACAATGATTCTGATTAAATTTTCAAAAAAAAATTCACAGTCTGAAATTTTGTTTGGCAAGTTGAAATCCTAAATGAAATTTCGAAGATGTTATATGCCCTTGAAAAGTAGATTTATCATGAAAATGCTGACGAACAAACCTTACAAGAGAAGATCGCAGTATCATGAGCATCTGTACTGTCACTTATGTGTAAATGACAATATCTGCATACATAGGCAATAAATGAAAAGTGATAAAGTTTTTTTCTTAAAATCATTGTCTTATTTATCATATTCAATGTCCACTGTCTCCCTTTAAGTTACTATTAGGACATAATCTACATGGTTTTTCAATTATTTAAACAATATATCATATTTTCAATATTTTATTTGGAAAAGCATTCTCTTCTAACTCACTAATTATAACTAATGCTTATGATGTCTGGGCACAGACATATCAACTACTTCTTTCTAAAGACTAAGGTTGATTCAGTGACTCTAAAATTCCCTCAAGATTTTATAAATCTATTAAAATCATCTCCCACAATTCCAGTTTTCTGATATAGAAATCAGTCAAGTTTGGGGGGAAATCAATAGAAAGCACAAGAAGAGTTCCTGTTAACTACAATATGAAGTCATAGGTGAAAGAGTAATAAAGGCTTGAGGTCATTCTACTTTTCTAAACCATCAATCAGCTTTTTCTGGTTATCTGTGGTCTTAACAACATCTACAATGATCACTGATAGTAAAAGCAAAGAGGCCAATATGCAAAAGGAAATTGAAATAAAAAATAGGAGCATCTTGTTCTTCCAAAAACTACGTAAATGCTAAAAAAAAAAATACCCTGACATTGGTGGGGATATGTCCAAGGGGCACAAGAGCCAAGTGAAAGATCTCCTAATGGCCAACACTGGAACAATTTGAGCAACAAACTTTAGTACTAGATTATAACCCAAAGTAGAAAAGAAATATCCATGAGTCCATATGGATATAAATGAATGACTGAATAAACAAATGAATGGGAGAGAAGAGACAAATATCTGGTGCACTATTCCAAATAACTGATGGAGATATTCTGCCTTCAAGGAGATGGAATCTAAGTGTGGGCTGTGCATGATTTCCTTCCAAAGGGTATACTATAGAAAGGGAGGAAAAGAATAAATTTACAGTGGAGAAAGCTAACAAGCACTGTCTCAGTCACAAGGCCAACATCAACAGCATGTCTTGTTGACAATATGCATCCTTGATATGTTGTGAAGAAAACGGCATTTTATTTGCTTCTGTGTCCTTCCTCCCCAAAACCCATACCCTCAGTCTAATCATGAAAAAAACATTAAGAAACATTCCAAGACAAGGTCATTCTATGTCATACCTGACCTGTACTCCTCAAAACTGCCAAAGTCACCCCTCCCCAAAAAAGTCTGAGAAACTGTCTCAGCTGAGAAGAGGCTAGAGAGACAAGACAACTCACATAATGGGGTAACCTGGATGCAATCCCAGAATAGGAACAGGACATCAGGTAAAAACTAACAAAATCTTAATAAACTATGGACTTTAGTTAGTAATAATGAATCATTATCGGTTCATTAGTTGTAACAAATGTACCATAATAATACAAGATGTTAATAAGGGAAACTGTACTGGTGGGGGTGGTGGGTGTAGTAATAGCAAATCTCCGTACCATCTGTTTAATTCTTCTGTAAACTTAAAACTGTTCTAAAAATAGTTTATTAATTTTTTAAGATTATTTCAAAATACAGCAAAGAGGTCAGAAAAAATACAGGATTATAATGACAAAAGAGGGAAAACTGACCCTCTTGAAGGAAAATAGGTATAGAGACAACACTAGTATAAGCTTTTTCTAATAGAAAATCCACTTACTCTAAATGTCAATGTCATAGGTCATTATGATAGGAAATGATATACCACAAATCAAATCATAACTTCAAAAATACATATATACAGGAAAACCTTTTCCTTAAGTTATTTATTTTGAAAGAGAGAGAAAGCACGAGTGGGGGAGGGGCAGAGAGAGATGGAAAAAGAGAGAATCCCAAGCAGGCACCCACACTGAGTGTGGAGCCTGATGCAAGGTTCACACTCACAAACTGTGAGATCATGACTAGAGCTGAAGTCAGACACTTAACCGACTGAGCCACCGAGGCACCCCAAGAAAATATTAATATAATACTTCTCTCCCCCTTAAAAGTGACTCACTGTATTCCAAATTAGCCCAAATACTGCTTAACCTTAGTTCATTTTTCTAAATGGTATCTTAAACAAGATATCAGAGAGCTGAATAAAAGCTTGTATTAGAATCCACGATATCAAGCATGGATTCTAACCACAGGATCTTAGAGCTCAAGGGACCTCAAAAAGATCAACAGATCCAAGTTTATGATTGTCTGTAACATTTTAGTGGGGTGTTGATCTCTTATAAAGATCTCTAGAGAAGGCTCCTGAGTTTTCAGGGTCATCCTGAAA
>NW_027532478.1:381903-382061 GCF_008692635.1 Crocuta crocuta | reverse complement strand
AGGGGGGGGGGGGGAGGGGGGAGGGGCTAAATGGGGGATGGGCATTAAGGAGGGTGCCATATGTAAGTGATGAATCACTGGGCTCTATTCCTGAAACCAGTACTACACTATGTTAACTAACTTGAATTTAAATAAATTTTTTAAAAAAGATCCCTCTG
>NW_027532478.1:380331-381892 GCF_008692635.1 Crocuta crocuta | reverse complement strand
TTTTACTAAATTAAATGCTAAATCCAATTCTCTGTAAGACCCTATTTTGTCAAAATATTCCTGCAATCACCTGCAATCAGATTGTTTTAAGATTGTTGGGTCTAAGATTCATCCTTATACGTGACTGGTAACTGAACTCCCAAAAAAATGTATTTAAAAATTAAAAAGCAGGAAAAATGCATCACTCCAACTTTTATATGAGAATATACCATCTCTGGAAGGCATGATGAACATTTTTCTGGGTACTCTGTGGTTTGGCACACAGTAGGCACTCATAGTCTGGTTGTTGAATTAATGAATAAATGAATACATGGGCAATCTTTCAACAAATATGGTTTAGAAGCTCATAACTTATGTTATGACTCTTGGTGGGCAGATAAATCTATTTAATGCCCGTTGAGACAGAACTGTATAAAAATATTTGGCATGCTGTCTGAGACAAAGACAAATGAGAGGAGTGTGAAGATAATAGTGGTTTAAGAAGGGAGTAGGTCGGGGCGCCTGTGTGGCTCAGGCTGCTGGGCATCCAATTCTTGGTTTCGTCTCAGGTCATGATCTCACAGATTCATGGGTTTGAGCCCAGCTTTGGGCTCTGCGCTGACAGTGGGAAGCCTGCTTGGGATCCTCTCTCTCCCTCTCTCCCTGCTCCTCCCCTCCCCTCTCTCTCTCAAAATAAATAAATAAACATAAAAATTTAAAGGGGAAAAAAAAGAAGGGAGTAAGTTGAATCATCCTCCCTTTGGTGTTTCTGCCACGGAGAAGCACAGGGAAGGACTTCTAGGAACATAGTCAAGGGCTCCTTGAGAAAGTACTTCTGGAGAAAAATGTAAAATACGGGCTTCCTACATTTATGTAAGAAAATTCCAGGAAGAACCAGACACGATATCTAAAGGCGTGTGTGTGAAGGCTATGGGATGGCGAAGGGGCCTATCATCGTCAGCCACTCAGTATGCCTCCCTACTTCTCCATCTATCTCTGCCCTGCCCAGTCCCCCCACTACCACACAAAAGCTTTGGCAAGGGTATGGCCTTAGGTCCAAGAATTACATCTGCCACCACTACCCATGTCACCATCCTCTCCGAAGTTTTCCAATTTTGTTGTAATGCCCCCTGCTATCTCTTCAAGAGTCTGGAGTTAGAGGCTTCAAGTTGTGCTTAACTATCCAAAATGAAACCTGTGCTACTTACTTGGCATTCTTCCATTCAGTCATTCAACAATTTGTGGAGCGTCCACAGGCATGTCAGACACTATGCCACAAGCTTGAAAAACAAAAATGATTAAGACACACTGCTCACCAAGGAAGTAAGGACAGAAAAGCACATAAATAAACGGTTGCAAGACAATGTGGAGACACTGTAATAAAGTGTGCAAAGAGGACCATGGATATATACAGGAGGAATTAATGCTGCCTGGAGGGTCGACTGGGAAAAGCTTCACATGGACAATCTAGGTATGGCCAAGAAATCAGTGACTACGACTACAGCAAAGGGAATGGCGGAAAGTGGGATTAAACATAATGAGACAGATTAGGAGGGACTTTGCTCACTTTGTATTTTATTTT
>NW_027532478.1:377716-380148 GCF_008692635.1 Crocuta crocuta | reverse complement strand
GCTCACTAAATATTTTATTTTCGTAACATGCTGGGTTTTTTAAAGTTATTTATTTATTTTGAGAAAGAGAAAGCAAGTAGGGGAGGAGGAGAGGGACAGGATGAGAGAGAGAATCCCAAGCAGGCTCCATGCTGAATGTGCCCCAATGCAGGCCTCAATCTCAAAACTGTGAGATCACGACTTGAGCTGCTATCAAGAGTCAGATGCTTCACCGACTGACCCATCCCGGCAGCCCCTATTAAGTATTTTAGATTTTAACTTAAGGCAATGAAGAACTGGAAACAAGGGAGTGACACGATTAGAATAGTAAATCACTTTGGCTATACGGTGATTAGATTGGCAGGTTGGGGGACAAGACTGGAGACAATGATAGTTAGAAGATGACAGATGAGGACAGTCTGAATTATAGGATTAGCAGCAAAAAAGTAGAAAATGAAAGGACATTTGAAAAAATATTGGCAAACCAGGCTTGTTACTCAAAAACAACAGGGAAAGAGAAAAAAATATGCTTGACAATATTTTGAAGACAGAGATGAGGAAAGTTGAGGGGTTCATACTTGATAACCTCGATTTTCTTGGTGAAATTAGGCCTAATCATCTACTGGGAGGGAGGAAGACATGGCTAGAGACAGCTATTGAGTGGAATGGAAAAGAAGCTTACTGTGGAGGGATAAAAAGATTGCCTTACAAAAGAAATGCTGAGGGCTCAGTGAAGTTTGGAAACTTAAACTGTAATACACTCAACTAACAGGAGACCAGGTAGGTTGAGTGTGTCAAGTAAATGACACCAGGGTGTCAGGAGAATTGATCCATGGCGGATTGTAATGACAGGTGACCAGAAACCTGCCCTCAAGAAGACCAGTCAGGGATCAGGATGGCTAGCCCAATGTTCATTCACAGTACAGTTTCATAAGATCCAAGTCTATTAGTTAGAGAACCCAACATCTAAACCAAAATGATACAAAAGAGAAAGTGTTTGTATCTACTGTGGAGCTATAATTTAAGCCATAAAGACTATTTTTAAGGAGAGAAATGAATGATTTTGTGCTAATTAGGACAATAGATGGTTAAAACTTTCTTCTTTCTTTTTGCTTGGGATAGATTTATGCCAGCATCTGCCAATGTGATATTTTGAATAGGAAGATGTCCACGTGAAAGTAGGAAAAAAAATTTCCCAGTAGTCCCTACCAACAGCTGAAATTATGCCCCATGCTTGTATATAAACTTCTTTTAATCAAAGCACACATCAAAGCAAAACTCTCTAGAATGTGACAACTCAAACAATCTACCAAACAAACACATTTCCTGCTTAACTAGCTTGTCAATCTAAGAAGCCCAACAGAAGGAAGCTATTCAATCAAGAAAAGGATAAAGAAAGGTCATGTTAAACTTGATTAAGTGTTTTATGCATTATAAGATGATTACTTTTCCCAATATCACTCTGTAGTTAAAGTTTTGTAGACTTTATAGCAGCAAAAAAAAGTTGTAGAACTAATTTAACATTTCTCCCAAAAATGTAGTCAATGAAAGCAACACTAAAAACCCAGACACATTAAAAGGAGTCAAATGAAAGGCAATATTGTTTAGGAAAGTGAAATCCAACAGCAGATGTGATTTCAAAAAATACAGATGCTAGAAAAGCCAATTTTTAGAAAAAGCTTAATTCTATGGTCTAAAATGAAAGTGAAGTGGTCTAGAGAAGTAGGAATTTGTGAACCAGAGAAACCACAAATTAATGTGGATTCTGACCCTAGTACTACCAGAAAATTACAAGGGATAGACATGGAAGAGGTTTAAATATGCGAACCACAGATCAAATTATAAAAATGACTAGCAAACAATACACAGGACATTCTCTATGATTCAGTGTTATTTACTAAATGTATTTACATGAAAGGAAATCATTTTCTGGAAGACTTCTTCCCATATTCCCGGAACTAGTAAGAGTTATAAGGATATTACTGGAGTTTGATTTTGTAGTTATGTACTCAATTCCTGCTAAACAACTTGTGCCTGACCAGCAACTACAGAATCTATATCCACTGCATATTCTATCAAGGAAAGCTACCTAGAACCTCCAGCTGGTTTTTCCGACAGCTGTGTAAATAACCACCTTGGAATATTACTGCTGCTAAGTGTATTCTATATGNATACACTTGTACGGCTGGCAAAGTGGACACTGCAATGACTGATTCTCGTGATCTGGTTTGCTGCTCTCAGATTTAAACCTATTCAAAATGTAGTGGTGTGGGGCACTTCCTTGCTACAGCTCAAACCCCAGAGGGCCAGATTATAGCAAGAGGAGTCACTTCCTCTAAAGCCCAGAGGCATTCATTATCGTAGAGATGGTTCTCTGATTTCTAGAATTCCAGAACACAATTATAAGAATCATATATATATTCTATCAGTCAACATGGACCAGAGACTTCTAA
>NW_027532478.1:371538-377691 GCF_008692635.1 Crocuta crocuta | reverse complement strand
TTTTCAGGATGACTCTTTTGCTTTAAAATAGCAAAGAGTCATTTCTTGGGTCTCAAAACCATTCATTTCTTTCTATTCGTGGACGAAGTTTCATTGAAATTTAAGAAAATTCACAGCATATATGACCATTTAAAATGTTATAGAGTCAATTTGATGATGTATATGCCACATTTTCCATTAACTTGACCAGAGTCACAAAACCAGTAAGCGTTGACATTAGGATTAAAATCCTGGGCTTTCTTACTACAAAGTCTCAGTTCTTTCCATCATATCACTAAGGTTGATCCTTGTATTATTTCTAGATATACTATGGAACTCTTTTGGTATTGTGAGACTCAGTTCCCAACATAGGGCACAGAAGGGGTGTCCCCACACCAACGATCAATTCTAGGGACTTATAATTCAACTCCATTCTGGCACTACCTATTCAGAACATCAGATTCTGACAGGCTGAGGGCTCCGTCCCATGGGACCGCCCCCCTACCCTTCAGATGCTAGTCACAAGCCCACGTCTTTACCTGGACTTCGGACCAACTGGCTATAAATTAGAAGTTCCCAAGACCTCCTCCTCAGGTTCAGTTAATTTGCTACAGTGGCTCACAGAACTCCAGGGAAACATTTTACTTACTAGATCACTTGTTTATCATAAAGGATGTAACTCAGTAACGGACAGACGGAAGAGATGCGCAGGGCAGGGTACAAGAATAGGTCAGGAGCTTCCAAGTCCTCCAGGTGCTCCTCTCTCCCAGAACCTCCACTAGTTCACCAACCCCAACCCAGAAGTTCTGAAGCCTGTCCTTTTGAGATTTTATGGAGGACTCATTACATAGCCGTGATTGATTGAATCACTGGCCTCAGGAGATTGATTCCACCTTAAGCCCCTTTCCCCTCCCTGGAGGTTGGGGGTACAAGAACAGAAAGTTCCAACATTCTGAAAACACGGTCGGTTCCCCTGGCAACCAGTCACCACCTTTAGGGCATTCCAAAGGTCACATCATTAACATAAGACACCACAATCACTCCCAATACTTGGGAAATTCCAAGGGCTTTGGCTGCCTTGAGCTAGGAAACCTTGGATGAAGACCAAATACATATTTGGTCATCTGAATAAGTTGTAAGATTCAATTTAGCGGAAATATAGTTGGGGCTAAACTTTTGCAAATACACTCACATAAATATAAACAAACTACATTATAAATAGGATGTTTGGGGCAAGTGTGTGAAATACGTTGGATNCGGCCACCCCAAGCCTGCAGTTCTAAGAAAAAATAATAAATACGTTTATTTAAAAAAAATTTTTTTAAGTTTATTTCTTTTGAGAGAGACAGAGACAGCACGAGTAGGGGAGGGGCAGAGAGAGGGAGAGAAAATCCCAAGCAGGCTTCATGCTTCCAGTGCAGAGCCCCAGGAAGGGCCAATACAGCCTTATTAGAAGCCCAAGCTTGAACTCATGAAACCATGAGATCATGACCTGAGCCAAAACCAAGAGTCAGAAGCTTAACGCACTGAGCCACCCAGGTGCCCCTGAATACATATCTTTTAAGTGAAATGATGTTTAAACAGCAATTATATTAAAATGCTGCATTTCAGAGGCGCCTGGGTGTCAGATGTGCTGACAGCTCAGAGCCTGGAGCCTGCTTCAGATTCTGTGTCTCCCTCTCTTTCTGCCCTCCCCTACACGTGCTCTGTTTCTCTCTGTCTCGTAAAAATGAATAAATGCTAAAAAAAAAATTTTTTTTAATACTGCATTTGAAAGCCTTGGTCATCTGAATGACTAAATATGTACAATTTTATTAATAATCACAATAACACAGGAACCAAGAGGATCATTCTGAGAATGACCAGGTGATGCCTTCTCAGCCCCTACCGAACAACAAATTTCTATGAAAGGTTCTGTCCCTTCAAAGTACAGTCAGAAGGCATGTGGGGGTAGAAACAAAGCCTGAGTGGAGACTGACTGTCATACTCTTTGTGAAGTACCTCTGGGCAAAATAGAATAAAACACCACCTCTGGCTGGAAGAATTCCAACACGGTGCCATCTCCTCGCAGAACAAGTACAAAGGGTCAACTGTGAGTGGAGTGCAGGCTGTCTCTTTTAGCCCAAAGTCCTATCCCCTCAGACAGGCATCCTCGTGCAGAAAACAAATCGCACAAGCATCCTTGAAGCCCCTGACTGCCTGATATCATCCCTTAGATTTGTTCTCTGAGGCTGTCTCTCCAGTAAGCTTGGCCAGCCAGTTGGTCTCTTTTGGGTCCTTAAACTGGATTGGTGGTCATTACATCTCATTGCCCTTTTACTATTACATAGTGGTGTACTCCACCCAAAGACATTTTACTCTGGGCCACAGGACCACCTGTTATATTTTTGTAACCCTTAGGCTGCTCCTAAAAAATAAGAAGCACTCAGACAAAATATTAGTCAAATTAGCTGGCTTTGATAGAGAAACAAAATAGCCAGAACCTCATCCTAAACCTAAATGTTCTTAAAGAGGCCTATTTCCACTTTGACAAATTCAGAATAGTCAGACACCCAATGGAAAGGGTCTGTTTTGTTTTGTTCTTCTTCCAGACTGCTTGGGCCATGTCTGGACCCTGTCTGAGCCATGCAGGGGCAATAGACCCTATTATCCTACATACGATCTACATTTCAGTGCACTCTGGGAAGTGCCATGACAGATATGTTTTGGATACTACTGGATGGTGGCTATATATAATAAACCGTCTGGAACAATCTGAATTCCACAGATAGTGCTATCTTGTATGACTATGAGTCAAATAATGTAACCTGTAGTCATCATGTGAATTGAAGACTTTTTCTTCTTTAAGTTTCATTTATTTATTTTGAGAGACAGAGTGAGCGTGGGAGAGGCAGAGAGAGGGAGAAGAGAATCCCAAGCAGGCTCCACTCTGCCAGCATGGAGTCCCACGCAGGGCTCGACCTCATGAACTATGAGATCATAATCTGAGTCAAAATCAAGAGTCGGACGCCCAACCGACTCAGCCACCCAGGTGTCCTGAGAATTGAAGACTTTTGAGAAACAACTGTCTTGATTGCCAGAGCTCTGTGCAAATACGTTTTACTTATGACACGACAACTTCTCCTGGACATTTTCAGGGTTTTGCTTATGGATGAAACTTAAGAGACTGAAAATCACTTATCCATTTGTCAGTGTGTGAGGCAATATGGTAAGTGTTTTATTTGACTGTTCCTCATGTAATCTTCAAAGCAATCCTGTGGGGTAGGTTAATCCATCATCACCCTCATCTCCACTTCACAAATGAGGAACTGAGGTTTAGATACACTAAGTAACTTACTGAACATACCTCAGCTAGAAAACGGCATGTTATCGATTATGAACTCATGTCTTTTCAGTCTCAGAACTCAAACACCTTTCTAAAGCGACCTAAACAATGAAAGTCTAAAGATGCTCTGGTCATAAAAAGCCGATTCAAAATCTCAGTAATAATACCCTAGTGATTTACAAACAAAATAAAAATTTTTCACCAAGATTCTGTTTAGTGGAAATAAATAGCTGGGGCTAAACCTTTGCAAATATATGCACATAAATATAAATAAACTACATTAAAAATAGGATAGGTAGGAAAAAATAGAACATTTGGGGCAAGGTTAGGAAATGCACTGGATATTTTTTTTTTGCTTTTGTGTGGATTAATTAACAATAGATCACCCCAAATATGCAGT
The DNA here is from genome assembly GCF_008692635.1 of Crocuta crocuta. Lineage (NCBI taxonomy): Eukaryota > Metazoa > Chordata > Mammalia > Carnivora > Hyaenidae > Crocuta > Crocuta crocuta. The sequence continues at coordinate 373,987 of NW_027532478.1, read as the reverse complement.
TATAAGAAAAATTAATGAATGCATGTCTTTTAAGTGAAATGATGTTTAAACAGCAATTATATTAAAATGTGGCATTTGAAAGCCTTAACTCCCACACATTGAAAAGTATCTATTATTTTACAAACTACACTAATTAGCGTATACAGTTTCAAAAGACTATTCCTCCAGATAGGAAAGTACAATACAAATATACTAAAAACCACACAAACTAAATTATCCAGGCACAGAAAGACACCATGGGTGTTATAAGACATCCCAAAATTATTTTCTGCGAAGTATAAAGCAGGATTTTGATCAAAATTACTTCTTCAAAAGAGGTTTCATCAGTTTTATGAAGGGCTGATGAGCCACTATATTTAGAAACAAAATTATTACCAGTTTTGTTTCAGAAAAAAGTTAGTGCGCTAAAAGTAGGAGGAAATAGGTTTACAAACCACAAAAACTAGAGGCCACTGGAAACTCTCTTCTGAAGGATTTGTTCCTAATTAGGAGGTTTAGTGATTGGAACCAAAGGGTGATGGTTTATGAGATGATATCAACCTTGCCCAGTCCTGTTTATCATTTCTAATCAAAAAATTGAGGAAGATGTAGATGCCATGCTCATGACATCAGTGAATGGCACAGATCTCAGCCTGCTGACGAATGTACAGGGTGACACAGCCAGGATCCAAAAAGGCAAACCTGAGTGGTGAGCTGGATCCACAAAGATGAAATGTAGGAAAAGAAGACCAACACTTGAGTCCAAAGAGCAGGCATGGCAAAACATGAAGAAGGTGTGGCTGAACAGCAAGTTGTACTAAAGAATAAGACTCAAAGAGTCTAAAGCCAGTTTGGTAGGAGTCCAAAAAGTCAATGCAATTTTAAGTTGCTTTAATAAATATGCATCCTCTGAAACAACATATACTGGAAGGGTTTTCCGTGGAATGGGATATTAACATGTTATGTGGGAGAAAGAGATTTCATGACAAAATCAGTTGAGGGAAACTGCAGGTTCATTTAAACAAGTCTGTTTTCTGTAGGAATACTCAGAGCCTCAATGAGAACTATTGCTTCTCAAACTTATTTGACCATGGAACACTTCTTTTTGTAAAGTACCTCTTGGGACTGTCATTAAAGAGAACCCTCCTGAGGAAACACAGAATAAGGGCTATCTCAAAAGGAGAGTTACCTGTGAGACTCTTAAAAGCAAAGCAGATCCAGGGGCACTTGGGTGGCTCGGTCAGTTGAGTGTCTGACTGTAGCTCAGGTCATGATCTTGTGGTTCGTGGGTTCTAGCCCCACACTGCACTTCCTGTGCCAAAGCTGCTGTCAGCGCAGAGCTCCCTTCGGATCCTCCATCCCCCTCTCTCTGTCCCTCTCCTGCTTGATCTCTCTCTCAAAAGAGATCAAAAATAAACACTTAATAATAATAATAGTACCTATAATAAAAACAGAGCAGACCCACACATCAGATGAACGTTGCCTTAAATGACTGTAACCCCTGGGAGTATATGCTACTTGATTAATCAAACCTAATAAATAGCCCTAATTTCCTAGGACACCTAGAGCAGAGCATCGAATGAGGGAAACTTCTCATAGCAGACTGATGGGAAAACTAGTTCCTCCAATGAGTACTCGCTCCAAAGTGGCTGTCTTCTCAACTATTTTATTTTTTTTTCTTCTCAACTATTTTAATGACAAAACATTGGCAGAAGGATTATTAAATCTTTGGTGAAAAGCTGTTAGAGACAGCAAGGCAGAACAAAAAAGCCTAGTAGGACACAGGGAAGCTGGTCAAAGAGTGGCACCCTGTTTTGCGTGCCCAGCCACCACAGAGCGCTGTGGCCCTCAACTCCAGGGCTGTCTAGCCTCCACACTCACCAACCAGCACCACCCTACCATCTGCATGTCCATCTGGACCTACCTGCTGAAGACTGGGTGTGTGGTGCTGAGTGACAGTTGTGACCTGATAACGGAGAACACCTTTAGGTGAGAGGCTGTTGTCTGCTCTTAATTTACCCTTTTCAGGATAATGTAAACTAGCTGCCACTCCAGAGTAGTGTGCTGGCCTATTGCCTAACCAGTGATGAAGGTATAGTTTGAATTAGACAAATGGATTTATTAACTATGCTGTGTCTACTAGTTTTGACTAGATCCAAATTTCTTTTTTTTTCTTTAAGGATTTTATTTTTAAGTAACCTCTGCCCCTGGCATCGGGCTCGAACTCACAATCTCAAGATCAAGAGTTGCTGCATGCTCCACCAACTGAGCCAGCAAGGTGACCCTAGACCCTATCTTTTTGTTTTGTTTTGTTTTTGAACTGTGGTATAAATTAGTGTGTGCATGTGTGTATGCACATATGTGTGTTTGTAGAGACGATCACAGAACCTCATTTCTACAAATTCAAACAATGTTGTAAAGCAATGGTAAGCTTAAAAAAAAAAAAAATCTCACCTTAAATGTTCCTGAC
>NW_027532478.1:370880-371446 GCF_008692635.1 Crocuta crocuta | reverse complement strand
TCTGCCACCCACAAGCCCCACTGATTTTTAATTAGTCCAATTTAATTTGCTAAATGTGTTAAAACTGAGGTCTATAACACAAACACAATACAGTATTTCTTATTTTGATCCTGCAGTAATGTGCCTTCCCAGGAAAAAAAGCTTAGCGATGGAGAATCACATGATTGCACAGACCATTACTGAAAAGTCTTTCAGTGTTTTCTCAAAGGGCTACTAGTCAAGCAATTTAAATTTCCAAAAAAGTCACCAATTCAGCAAATATGTTGCTCTTTACACAGTTAGGTACTGAGTATTAAAGTCGTAAAAATGCACTATGCTTACTGGTTAATACTGTCACCAATCTGGCCTCATTGTGCTAAAAATCTNAATTGATTGCACTTGTATTTGGCATTTATGTAGCAAGAACAAAATAAGTGGATATTGGCTTAAATTGCAGCAAAAAAATAGCCTTATTTCTTTCAAGCTCATAAGGCAAGTATTGTCAAGCATTGAGACAACATTAAGGAAATGAAAAATATATTATCAAAACCAAAAAGGAGTATATTCATCCCTGTATCTTTAAATCG
>NW_027532478.1:355164-370216 GCF_008692635.1 Crocuta crocuta | reverse complement strand
TAAACAACTTTGGCTTAGCAAGCTCATGTCAAGGGTTTGTTCCGCAGCCCTGTGGATCAGAGACTCCGATTAGACACTCTTTTGCCCAGGAAAACAAGCTAATGAAATTTACCATCCAATTCATGTACAGNGAACTTGAAGGAGACCAAAGGATTTTCTATTTAATATATAAATAAAATAATGAATAAACAACCACCAGCAAATAATTTCAAGGACATAAACCTTTATTTCAGTCTAGAATCAATGTGAAAAAAGACCTATCTTCAGCCTCAGTCTTTCCTAAGTCACCACTTAGCAGCAGCAGGCTCACGATTTAATAAGTGTTAAGCAGTACTTCTGATGCTTGCTTCATCTTTTGAGATGCAGAAAGACGAAAGGGTTTAGAAAGAAGTGGAAGAGGTTTTGTTTTTATGTCTGTCTGTTTTTTATTGTCCATCCCATTCAGTCCCAGAAGCTCCATTGAGCAGATCCCAGACAGTAGCATTAATCTACCCATGGAGTCGCCTTTAGAGAAATGCTTTTGTCAGAAAATAAGCTCGTTAAGGTTATGCACAGATTCCATGGTAATTACCCTGTTTTATATTTTGAAGCCATTCTTTAAATAGTGGCATTATTTCTCTTTTATTCTTTACAGTAAAGATACGGACACGCACCTTTCAAGAAATCACAGTTATCAGAGAATGAAGCTTGTAATTTGGGACTCTAACAAAGGAACCGTAATGTCATCACATCAAAGGCAGTTCTGCCCTCTCCAGTACACCCAGCATACACCTCAGAGACCAAGTGGCCAAAGACAGTAGGTTCCAGTGAATCTGAATGCTATCAGTTCCACCCCCTCTTTTTAGAATGCATTCTGTGTGTCTAGAAACCAGAGGTGACAATAGTGCCTAACCATATCAGAAACTTTTTAAAGGTTAATGAATTCTGGCATAAAATAATGTCAGAGCCATAAACAACTCATAAATACAAAATGTAGGAAAACCACGGTAACACTCATCACACTTTTGAGAATGGTAGAACCCTGGATGATAAAACCACTATGGACTTCTAAATTATTCTTTTAATAAACTTGGTGGAGTATTATACTATATATCAATATTTATGATATCAGCTAATGATAGTTCAGGGATGCAGAATGCAAAATGAAGTCTGCCTCAGTTCAGTTGTGCACTGCCTTGGTAATTACTTCTAGATTGAAAACGGGATTCAGTTCAACTTAGGTAACGAGGAAATCAGTTTCCAATTTGGCAAGGTAGACGTCTAATTAGCAGTCCTCTTCCTCTTTGTCAGAAACCCATCACCATATTCAGGCTGGTATGCAAAATTAAGTTTAGAGAGAAATGGAGCTATGTATTACATTAAATATTGTGTTATTTATCTATCTGTAGAATTTACAGGGATAACAATGCTATAAAGACTCAAAAATCAAGGAGAAAAGGTATCGACATCAAAACCACTCAGAATTAAGCTCGCAAGGGGCCAAATAAAAATAAGTTTACCTCATATGGTGAATTTGACAAGTTGAGACAATGGAGTCCTAAGCATCAGCTACCATATGGTAGAACTGGTGGAGCGCAGAGGCTGAGCCACAAGTGGTTTGTGTAATGCCTACTTAATGAATGACACAAAAATAAATTGAAGGAAGCTCAGCTTCTGGCTTACAGCCATAGAAGCGTGGAAACTTGCCATTAAGGATCAAAGCTGCAATATCTAGTCATAATGTATTTCTAGTCTTAACATTTCCCAATACGACTACTGGGCGTCTTAATGCCATACTAACCAATCTGATCAACCCAGGAGTCTGGGAATCTGACTATACTCCAAATACACAGTACTTACAAATGAAAATGCATGTGTTCTGGTGAGCATTCATGGTAGCTCCAACTATTTTGGGCTTGTTTGCTATTGCTCTTAAAAGTCTAGCACTTAGCATAGGGCGCCTGGGTGGCTCAGGCAGTTCAGCATCCAACTCTTGGTTTCAGCTCAGGTCATGATCTCACGGTCGGGGGATCAAACCCAGCATGGAGCCTGCTTGGGATTCTCTCTCTCCCTCTCTCTCTCTCTGCGCCTCTCCCCTACTCATGCTGTCTCTGTCTCTCTCAAAATAAATAAATAAACTTAAAAAGAAAAAAAACAAGTCTCGCACTTAGCATTACACATTATGAGTGACAATGTTGTTTCCCAGGACTAATTGTTGCCCTCCTCCTCCTCCCATTTTTGTAAAGTACAAATGTTGCTTGTGTGGCACTTTTTTTCTTGAAAATATGGTAATAGAAATGCAACTCCTTTCACCCTCAAACCAACATTATTAGTTTAATATGACTCACAGATAAGGACATTAAGATCGACATACTTGTTGAAAATGTTCACGCACAGCTAATTGCTGGCAGAGTCAACGCGCGAACTCACTACACGAGATTCTCTCACTGTAGGGCCTGGAACAAAGCCTTTAACATAGTGGAACCTGAGTTCCCCATCTTTAAATACAGATAATAATACCTAATTTAGAGTCTTATTGTGCAAATTTGGTAGGCTACTGTATACCTGGCACAGATTAATCCCTACATACTATTTCTATTCTTAAGGTCAAATATGTTTGCTAAACACCATGTTAAACAAATTAAACAAATCCTTTTGCGGCAGGACTCCTTGGGGCCTTTAATATGCTACGTGCTGCTCCAACAGGCAAATAGAGTATGTAACATTTCTCCTAACAACCAAACAATCAATCTGTTTTCAAGAAGCATCTATTCATATCTCATGGAATACTAATATTCCACAGGATGCACTTTGAGAACTCTGCTGCACACCGTAAAATATTTTGGAAAATATGTGAAATAAGTCATCTGAGTATATTTAATACATTACTGGTTTAAACAGCCTGATGTGAACAGCCTAATGACCTTTGTTGAGGTCACACAAAACATCTAATACATAAGAAGTACAAATCACTTGAAAATCGTGCCCCAAGCTTGCTCAGAAAGACACTCGAACAGGTCAATTTTATCACAGGTCTATGTGAAGGCTGGATATATTATACGGTTATTTGTGCTTCCAAAGTAAAAATACAGCAAATTTTCAAAAGAAGAAAGGTTCATAGTGATTCTGCCTATTTCCCCCTAATGTGCTTCATCACCTTTTCTGTGGTTTGCTACTATATGGGTCAAATCTTCGGGACAGTAAAAAGAAAAGGAAGACTAGGGGACACTTTTCATTTTTTCTTTATCACTCTTAAGAAACTAGACTCCTTTGTGCCATAATGAATGAACTCTGCTCACTGAATGGGGTACTGACCATTAAAACTATGCTCCAATGTGTGGGAGCTGTGACCCACACATGCATTATCAAGTCAACAACAGTTGTTAAATGCCCAATTCTGTCTTAAGTAGTTCAGGTTGTAAGAAAATAGCCTTGAGCTTAGAGTTCTGTAGGGGAGACAAGACTTACATCGAAAGGGAGAGGTGCGGGGAAAGTATGATACATAAGAATACATAATGAAGAGCTAGATCTTGAGGGGCAAACCCTGTCATATGAACTCAGAGAAAGAGGAAAGATCACTGAGCATCACGGGCTGAAGTTGGCACTTGAGCTGGACCCTGAAAGCCTGTAAGGGGTTGCCACAGGGCTTTTGTAAGCCAAGCCGTTCCATCACCCCCTAATGTGCACCAACTGTCAAGGGAGTGTTGGGGCCACTCTTCTCTTTCAGGAACAATAGAGGGAGTGCAGAGGTCTATGCTTCTTTGCCTCGCCTCCTCTCTGCAGTGGATGGATATATCAGCTAAAGAGCATCAAATCAGTAGCCCTTCCCTCTGGGTCACAGTGAGGATTTGGCTGCTTGCTTGCCCAATAATGAAATAGGGGGGAAAAAACTACCAAGCATAACAACAATTTAAGGATTAGAGCTGCATAAGAACAATTCAGCAATAAGAGAATCTACATGGGCTCGTGTGGAAAGACAAGTGCTATTTTCTGCTTGAGTCTGTGACTGGTAGAGAATCACTCAACCCTATGATTGTATTATTTATACAGAACTCACTAGGGCACCATCTGGTGCTAAGCTAACCGCAAAAACAGGAAAATCAAACACAAAGCCAATTGTCTTCATTGGAGTTTTTGCTAATGACCTGTTCCTCGCCAATATTCCAACTGATCACATTCTAGTTTGAAACAGGAAAAGACATTTAATGCTTTAAAGGGAAGTCTTAAATGGAATTTAGTTAGACATATCCTTGAAAAGATTCTGTGCCTATCTAGAACTTCTCAGTTGAGAGGGCACTGCCCCTATTTCAGGTCTTATTACATCTTATTAAGTTGTCAGATCAAGTTCATAATGTCCTGTCTCAGTATCCAGTCACCAAGAGATAAGGGTGAGAGGTGATCTTGCAAGATTATGTCCCAGAGATGGAAACTTAAGCCAAGATAGTAAGGAAAATATTCTGCTGGAGTAAATTCTGCTGAAGCATAAGAAACAAATTAACAAATGTCCATGATGAAAATAATTCCAATGTGAAATTATTTTTAAATCCTACATTTTGGCTCTCAATAAATTATTCTCACTGAGGTAGCCGACTTGACATAAAAAAATGTATTTCCTTTATAATAAAAAATTTTACAACTATAATGCAAAAGGTAGGTGTTTGTGTTGAATTTATGTACTCTTAATTTAAAAAATCTAATTATAAAGATTTCCTTTTTCAGTTCTTATTGGCTTTTTCTAGATTCTCCCAGCTCTAGTAATTTCCTTTTTGACACAGATACTATAAAATGGTATCCTGAGTTAATTTGGTTTCAATATTATAAATTCGTCATGAAAGCAGTGAACATTTCTAGTCCCATTTTTTTCTCACTTGAAGCTAATGCTGCAGGTCTCAATGCTACCTTGGTTCCCATGCTGGGTAGTGTTTGGAGATCTCTCTGACCCAGAGTGTGATTTTTCACATTTTTAGGGCTCTGCTGTCATTATTACCATTCAGATTTTGACAAAAAGAAGACGCTAATCAAACAGCACCAAACCACGACATTAAGGGGGATTGCTCTCCTAAACCTGACAGCAAAATGAAGTACCATATAAAGTGGTTCTGTTGAAGCATCTTTCCGTAACTCAATCATCTGATTTCCAGAATTAGGGAAGTCAGTCTGGCTTGCCTAATGGAAAATTAAACTTTACTACAGTCAGATACACACTTAAAAATACAAGTAAGTTGGCAATTTTAATTAAGGCAGTTCATTCATATCACCACAAGGGCGGTAGTGCAAACAGAAGGTAGGCTATGAGGTCACCTGAGTTTGAGTCTTGAATCTGCCACTTACCAGCTTTGTCCCTTGAGCAAGTTACTTAACCTCTTTAAGGTTCAGTCGTATCCTTTCATCTGTAAAAAGGGCTTCATACTTCTTCACAGTGTTTTTGAGGAAAGCGGATGGGATAGCATTCAGAAAAATCTTGCCACGGTTCCTGGCACACTGTGGGAGGCCTGGAAACCTGGGTTTAATTCCTCTTTCTCAGTTATTTCCAAAACTTTTCCTTAAGATGAACAAATCTCTGAAAGGAAAGTGATTCACATGTAGCACGTCACTGATTACAAAAGCCTAGGACAAGTGAGATCTGTCTCGGACTCCTTCCACTTAATCTCGTGTCAAATGTCCTCCACAAAATTTCAGACTTCCTTAGATCCATCTGTCACTGTATGGCTGGAGTCTACTCTTCACTCCTAAGAGTGTCTTCTACCATTTCAAAGATCCATCTCTCTCCATCCCCAGCCATATCTCCTGACCCACTAAAGGAAACAACCAACTTCCTCACATTAAAAAAAGTTTTACATTATTAAACCAAGTGCATAATATAAGCAAACAGAATATTCATAATTGGATGACTTAATTAATCTACAGCTACCTCAAGGATAAAATAACTAGAAAGAAAAGGAAAAGGCTTTCTGAAAGTTGTTATTTTAGCTGCTGGTGACCCAAACACAACAATGTGTTTGAAGAATTAATAGCTGCTGTCTAGCAACAAGTATAGACTAACCTTAACCCACTCAATTTTCTGTCTATAGCAATGATAATAAAGAAGCTATAGTATTTATTTTCCGCACCAAATCCATACAAAAATCCTGTTGGTTCTACTTCCAAGATATCCACCACATTTTGGTTATTTCCCTACATTTTATGTGAAACTTGATATTTTCCTGGGGGCATTTTCAATGGGCCTTAGCTTCATAACCTTTGGCATAGAATAAAACTTACCTTGGAGGGTTGGTTTGATGACTGAATTAGATGGCATATGTGGCCACATTTGTGAGCATAAGACAAACTGATGAAGTTATATTTAGCAGTAAGAAGGCAGTATGGTGCACACAGAATCTAAGAAAGGGGAACTAGAGAGTTCTGTAAGCAGTTTTACCCTCATTCTGGTGGAATCCAAAACATTATCCACACTCCACTACAAAGACTGTCTAAGGACTCAAAGCCACCACACATGGACTCTATCCCTTGGACATGTAGAGAAATCACAGATCTCTAACTCACCTATTTCAAAACTTCCTATCAGACAGGAAATTCCACATCTCCTGAAGCACATGCTGAAATTAGTGATACTGAGGGTATGAATCATGAATTCCCTTTGACATGGATGCCTTCCTTTCCGACTTACCCCACCTAAGCAGCTGCACCTCCACACATCTGTCTCAGGGTTGCTACAAGAAACTGCCCATATCTACTCCAGGAAGATTTGTGTTGCCTTTCATTTCAGTAGGCGTCCTTTTCTGCTTTGATCCCCCCAGTTCTGGAGAGACGCCTGTGTTGAGAACAATGAGGAATTCCCACCCAGAGCCAGAGCACGGAAAGGTGAAATTGGCAAGGAGCAGTGATATCACAGAATGGATGGTTCTAAACCACTGGAGATTCGATCATTTCTCTGGGACAGTGAAAAACAGGCATCATTCATAATGGCGAGGCATGGAACATGAGGAAACAAGGGACCCTAAGGCACACTGCAGAAGCCTGAGAGGTAAACCAAACAGGGACTTTCCACTGTCCTTGGAATGAAATTCAACTTGCATATCATGGCCCATGAAGCCCTGAGTAACCCAGACTCTGCCCGCTTCTCCAACTTTATTTCATATAGTCACGTCCTCCCCAGTCACTACATTCCATCCACACTGACCTTTATATTCTTTAGACCTGCCAACTCATTCCCAGCTTGGAGTCTTTGCACCTGCTGTTGCTTCTGGCTGGGACCCCCTTCTCTCATATCTTGGTCTGGCTGAGTCCTTCCCATCACTCAGCTTCCGGCTCAAATGTCGCCTCTTCTAGGGGATGTTCTCTGATGAGAACCTTAGTTAATGTTTCCCAGCTCTCCACAACCACTGCCACTAAATCACTCTAGCTCATTATCCTGTATTATTTTATTTTCTTCCATTATCCTACTTTAAACTTTTTTTAAAGTTTTTTATTTCTTTATTTTGAGAGAGAGACAGTGTGAGCAGGGGAGAGGGAGAAAGAGGGAATCTCCAGCAGGCTCTGCACTGTCAGCTCAGAGCCTGCCGTGGGGCTGGATCCCACAAACTGTGAGATCATGACCTGAGCCGAAACTGAGAGTTGATGTTCAACTGGCTGAGCCACCGAAGCACTCCTAAACTTTTTTTTTTAATGGTTTATTTATTTTTGAGAGAGAGAGAGAAAGAGAGAGAAAACGAGTGAGTCGGGGAGGGGCAGGGAGAGACGAGGGCAGAGGATCCCAACCAGCTCTCCGCGCTGACAGCAGAGCCTGAACTCATGAACCAAAAGATCACGACCTGAGCCTAAGTCAGATGCTCAACCGACTGAGGCACCCAGGGACTCTCCCCTACCCACCGTTATCCTATTTTAATGTCTACATGGCACTAATCACTATGTGAAACGATCTAGTTTACTCATGTATTTGTACCTGTATTACCTGTCTCCCCTAATAGAGAGTGGACAGTTTTCCTAACCGCTACAGCTCCAGTGCTTAGGATGCTACTATACTACCTGACACACGGCAGGTATACAATACGCAACTGTTCTATTTTAAATGATTTAATGAATATTTAGAGATATAAGAAATCGCCATTTGTAAAACTATTTGGAATGGAGGAAATAACCTTAACTATGATACAGAGGACCACTGGGGGCAGGCAGATCTCATTTATGAGCTGTGTTATAAAATGGGTAGTAGAGAAAGGGAAAAGGGGAAAGATCCTAGAAAAGCCAAGTAGTTGAAATTCTGCTTGCTGTAATTCTGCAACTACTTTAGATGGAATGATAGAAAAGTAGCTTGGGCATCAGTGCAATTCTGTGCTTTACAAATAAGCTCCGCATCAGTTAATTCTCTATTTCTAAATGTTACTGTTGTAGGTTGGGTCATGGTCCTACATTTAGTTAATCTGAGGTTAAAGATTTGCATGGCTGGATATACTAATTCAGAGTAATCAAGTATCGATTTTGTCTTTTAGCAACAATAAAATAACAATTCTCGGCTTTATTTGGTGCCCTGTGTCTTCTCAAACCCCAGAATAATCAGAGAATAGTTCATTTAAACAGTTGCATTGTGATGCGTAGTTGAAATATTATTCCTAAATTTGAAAACAAATAAAAACTCACTTTGTCATTTACCACAATGAGGAAGTGTTACTTAGAATATGAAAGCTCCAGAAGCACTTCTGTCTAACTCCATTAAATTCTATCAGATGCCAAGCCTGAGAATACTTACTTAATAAAGCACAAAATTTATACCTTTGGACATGACTATACTTGCACCTTTAAGTGAGGGAAGCATCCCAAGCCATGGTAAGACAGGAGCAGTAGAAAGCTTCTCCTTGCCACTGCTGCTCCAGTACATGGCTCTCTCTCTGGCTCCTAGCTGAAAGCCCCAAAATTTAGCCCTTCTTTAAAATGGTTTCTCAAAGACCCATCCCATGTTCCAGGACAGTCCAATACAATGAATTCACACTATGCACAAGGCTCTCTGCTAAATCCTGGTTACCAGTTAGCTTGTAGAAATTAACCAGATAGGTTTCCATCCTCAAGTAGCTGATGAGCCAAAAGACACCAAGAGGTTAAAACAAAACAAAATAAAACCCTACATAACACTAGTTTAGCAAGGAAAAATGTTAAAAAAAAAATCTCAAAGGAAGGAGCACTCCATCCTTGGTGCTCTTCTTTTTTAACTTTTACACATTCCCCCTGAGCAATTTTATCCATGATTAAACTTCCTATTATTGCCATTATCCTGATGGTTCCAGATCTATTATGTTCAGTCCCAGCCTCTCGATCTGTATTTATAACTGTCTAGTGACTACCTTCAGTCCACCGGAAGATCTTAAAGTTTATGAAACATCCAAATGAAAATTCATAATGCCCCCACCACCCCTCTCCCTCCCAAATTCCCCATCTCTGATAATGGGTTTACCATATCCTCAAAACCGTATCTCCCACGTTAGAAATCTTAGAGTCATTCTCCATGCCTCACTCTACTTCATCCATCAACACCAAACTTGTTACCAAGCCGGGGCGCCTGGGTGGCTTAGTCGGTTAAGCGTCCGACTTTCGCTTAGGTCGTGATCTCGCGGTTCGTGGGTTCGAGCCCCGCGTCGGGCTCTGTGCTGACTGCCAGCTCAGAGCCTGAAGCCTGTTTCAGAGTCTGTGACTCCCTCTCTCTCTGACCCTCCCCTGCTCACGCTGTCTCTCACTCTCTCTCTCTCTACTAGAAATAAATAAAACACTTAAAAAATTAAAAAAAAACTTGTTACCAAGCCACATTAACACTTTCTACCTAAGAGGATGCCTCAGGGGTCTACACCCTCTGCTCTATATCCACCTGACTATCATCACGACCTCATTCGCTCCTGTTTGTGGATTCTGTGGTCACACAGACCTAGGTTTGAGTCTTGGTTCTGCCATTTCCAGTTGGAGACCTTGGGCAATTATTTAATCTCTGCCTCAGCTTCCTCATCTATAAAATGGGGATAATAATATTCCTTACACCTCATGCGGTTGATAGAAATCTTTGAAAAAGACAGTTAATATGCAGGATTTTACACAGTGCCTAGTGCACAGTAGGTGTTCAATAAATTATAACTGCAGTTATTGTAATATAATATAGTCTACAAACTGGCTCCAGTCTACCTCCAGAGCCTCATTTCTCATTATTTTCCACCCCAATCCTATTCTGAAGCTTCATTAGACTTTGTATGATTCCCTGAACACATGGAACTCTTTCACATCTCTAACCTTTTGCATCTTCTGTTCCCTATGTCTCAAATGTCTCCCTTGTCTTACCATTACTTAATGTTCTTGTTCACTTTGAAATTTTTCATGCCTCAAGTTCACACTCAAATGTCACCTTCTTAATAAATGATGGCCCACATCAATTTGTCACTCTTCCCTCTGTGTGTCTACAGAATACACACATGCATGCATGCATGCACACATATATATAAACTTAGAGAGGCAGTAACACATCATATTACAGTTTTTTAAATTATTCATTTTCACGTTTACTTCTATTGCAATAAACTCACTGAGGAAAAGGTCACTAGAGTCTTCATTCCTGGGTAGTACCTTGCATGGAGTTGCCGGTCTTTTGAAACACTCCTGCTAAGATAATCTGGACCTACTTCATGGAGGGCTATTTTAATGGGAGACGGAATAGAGGGAAACAGAAATGGGTTTTTTTTCCCCTGACCCTGCCCTCCTCTGTCTGAAATGCGATGAGTACCTCCATCATCCCACCACCAGCCTTCCACCCAATTACCAAACCTCCCTAGCCTTAAACAAGCCCTGCAACCTACTGGAGAAACAACAGTGTCTACGAATTGAGCCTGAGTAAAACGTTCCTGTAGAGTGATAGGGAATAGGGAGGAAATAGCTAGGATCAGATTGTGGAGGGCCTTAAATATTGGGCTAAGAAGTTAAAACTTTACCCAGTAGATGACAGGGTGCCACTGGAGACTGTTCGGCAGGGCACAGCAAGATCCAAAAGGCATTTTTAGGAGATTCCTATGATTGTAGTGTATTACAGAGTTTGGACTGGGGAAGGACAGGAGGTAGAAAAGTTTACTGAAGAATAAAGCTAATTCTTTGGGGGACCAAAGGTAAAAACAGGACTAACATTTGTGGGAACCTTCTATGCGGTAGTCACTGTGGTTAAAAGCATTTTACACACATTACCTCATTCAATCCTAGCAATAATCATATCCATAAAGTACTCTCACTAACTCTGAATTGAGGAAGCAATGATTTAGAGTGTTTAAATAACTTGCCCAAAGTAAAAGGATGGTAAAATGGAAGAGCTGGGATTCAAACACGGGTCCGCTTAAAGACTAGATTAAATATTCTCAATTTACTTATGTACCCTGGAGGCATCTGAAAACTGAAACTTAACAAAATGAAAAGGCAACCTATGGAATGGGAGAAAATATTTGCAAACCATGTATCTGATAAGGAATTAATATCCAAAATATATGAGGAACTCATATAACTCAATAGGAAACACACACACACACACACACACACACACACACACACACACACAAAACAACCTAACTAAAAAATGGGGGGAAAAAGACACGAATGTCTCCAAAGAAAACATCCACATGGCCAACAGGTATAGGAAAAGGTGCTCAACAACACTCATTATCAGGGAAATGTAAAGCAAAACTATGAGACATCACCATGTAACTGTTAGAACAGCTATTATCAAACAGACAACAGATAACAAATGTTGGCAAAGATGTAGAGAAAGGGAAACCCTTGTGCACTGTTGGTGGGAATGTAAATTGGTACGACCACTATGGAAAATAGTATGGAGAGTCATCAAAATATTAAAAATAGAACTACCTTATGATCCAGTGATCCCACTTCTGGGTATAAATCCAAAGTAAAGAAATCAGGATCACAAAGAGATATCTGCACTCCTGTGTTCACTGCAGCATTATTCACACTATTTCAAGATATAGAAACCATCTCTTTGTTGATAGATGAATGGATAAAGAAAATGAATATATATGTATGTATACACACACACACACACACACACACACACACACACACACTGGAATAGAACTCTGCCTAAAAAGAAGAAAAAGAAGAAACTCTTGCTATCTGCAACAAGATGGATGAATCTGGAAGACCTTTAGCTAGGTGAAATAAACCAGACACAGGAAGATAAATATTGCATAATCTCATTGATATGTGGAATCTAAAATAGTCAAACACATAGAGGCAGAAAGTGCAATGGTATTTGCCAGAAGCTGAGGGAAAGAGGAAATGGGTAATGTTGGTGAAAGGGTACAAAGTTTCAGTTACACAAGATGAGTACATTCTGGAAGTCTAATGGACAGGAATGTGAATATAGTTACAAATATTGTACTGTATACTTGAAATTTGCTTAGAGGGTATATCTTAACTGCTCTCACTGCAAAAAATAAAATAAATAAAATAAAATAGTAACTAAATGAGGTGATGGATATGACAACTTCTGGCAATTATTTTACAATGTATCTATATATCAAAACATCAAGTCACACACCTTAAATGTATACAATTTTTATTTCTCAATTGTATGTTAATAAAGATGGGAAAAAAACAAATAAAAAACAAACTCTTATTCTAAACGTAGAGAAGTCATACACAAAAAAGTAGTGCATGATTCCACTAATATGAAATTCTAGAAAAGATCAATCTAATTCATAGTGACAGAAAGCAAATCAGTGATTCTGAGACTGGGGACAGGGAGAATCAACTGGAAAGGGGCAAAAGACGATCGATCTGAAGGCGTGGTAAAAACATACTAAGTCTTGAGTAGTGGTGGTGATTCTATGGGTATATATATTTGTCAAAACTCATTTAATGTATGCACTACAATTAGGGTACATTTTATTTTATAGCAATTACACCTAAATAAAGTTGTTATTTAAAAAGAAACAAAGAAAGTTTTCTGATTCTCTCAAAATTTGTTGCTCAAATTTTCCAATTTAAATTTAGGAGTTAATTAGAAAGAACACCAGGAGAGTTGCTTTTAAGTGAAAAAGGATTATGCAAAAATATCATAATACTTTATGATTATCATAATAATCATAAATATCATACATTTTGAAATATTGTGGTTTTTTACTTAGGATCTCACAATTATTCATTCTTGTGATCTGCTGCCTTTTCCCCCATGATATGGATCCACACATTCTATTCATATTTTCTTCTCCACTATCCAAAGCGGAACATAAAGAGCATCTGACCCAAGACAGGTTTTCTCGTCTAACTGTCCAATGTACTTGTAAGGGTACTTTGACTTTAAGGTAAGAAATGCAGAATGCTTTCCAAGTTTGTTAATTAATAGCATCCCTAGACAAATATCTTCTTACTGCTGTGCCTGATTACTAAATCTCTCTGCTTCAAGGCAACAGATGGCTTAAGTTCTCCCAGAATTAAAAAGGAAATAATCTAGAATTCCTTGTGATTCAAGGGACTAAATTTAATCAGGTTATCCTATTTTATAAGCTACAAATATCCTAGAAAAAAATGAAGATGATCAAAATGGAAATGAATGGTTGCTATCTTCTAATCATGTGAGTGGTGTGTAATAGTCATTCTAGTACACCAGTTGATGGCTTTCTGCTACCAGAAAATCAGCATGTACTATTAAACCCAACCAAAGCCTCTGTCTGTCTTATCTCATGAACTTTTTCTTATGGCAGGACTCTTCCTCTCTAGACATAGAAAATGATGTAAATTGCAGGATTCCTTGAGCAGTCTCAGTACCTCTGATTCAAAGATAAGACCGAGTAACAAAACCCTTTCCTACAAAATTGATCTTAGGGTTTATGTGGCGCAGAGACCGTTTCTGGATTAACCCAGACTATATCAGTTCTGTGCACTAACAATATTTAAATATCTGTCTAAGCAATATTTAAAAAACTGTTCCTCTTTGCAATCAGTTGTATGTCCAGCATATCATATGGTCTTCTCTAGACTGAAAACCATATACAGGCAGGAATTAAAATGTCTGCATCCATTATATTGTAAAAACACACTACTCAAAGATGCTCAACAAATACATAATTACTGATGTTATTTTAACATATGTCTGTTATATGGGATATGCAATGGTCACCATGTCTTTATAAAGAAAACCACCAGCTTGTTCCACTTTGGTGTTTTCTATCATCAACCTACTCACTCAAATCATTATCTATTACTGTATAACTATAGTCAGGTAGGGTACTTACAAAAATAGTATACAATTAATTTTTTTTACACAAATAGTATACAATTTAAATTTTTTTTACACAAATATCTCTGAAAATCTGTCACATCTTTCCCATAATGGCGTGAATAAATTGTATCTTTCGCAGATGTTCCGGTCTTCCCACCACATTTTTCAAGACATCATCTTTGAATAGGGATTAATTTTTTAGTTTGAAAGCTCATTTTAAAATAGATCTATTTTATCATTTAGAAATATCTTAGAATTCTTTTGTTACACAATCGTATAACTTTTACTTGTTTCACTCAAGACATAGAAGCCAGAAATCAAAGTGAAAAATCAAGGAAAACAATGCCTAGCCTCTTACACCAACTGCATACATCACTCTCCACTCCATCCCCATCCAACAACATGCACACATATGGACATAAAACCCTGTCCCATAGCACAACCATCTAGCACTTGGTATTTTGGTGGAGAGAGGAGACATGTATATAGAAAAAAAATGAAGAGGGTATCTAATATTTAGATCATGTGACAAGGTTTAAACAGCAAAGTGTTTAAATATTCAGGTTGTTTTCAATCGAGCACCATGTGAGGTAATCATCCTCATCATATCTGGACAGCCCCAGAAGAATATGAGATGACACCAAGCTCAGAAATGGGGTAAAGGATGGCAGTGAAGTTAGGCACCACCTGGCATCTACAATATAAAACTAGGAGCCCCATATCATACATGCTTTTCACACAAAAGAGTATCAGTCATAATACATTTGGTTTGCCGAATGATCAAGTTATCTGATCTCTTCAAGTTACAGAAGAAATACTTTTAAT
>NW_027532478.1:353689-353953 GCF_008692635.1 Crocuta crocuta | reverse complement strand
GTTACAGAAAACATACTTTTAATCCCTAGTGAAATACAGATTTAGGACTGTAGTTGTGGAATTTGTCCAGTTTTTCTGTAGACAATATTTTTTAAGTGGCTACTCGGTTCGGGTAGGTTTCCTGATATTGCTAACCCCAAAAGACTGGGGATGAGCTATGAGAACAACTCCTTTAACAATTTCCACAATGGTACTCATAAATTATAAGGTAGCACTCTTCTGTAGTAATGGTTTTGGGGGACAAAATCACCTCTCCCTTGGAGG
>NW_027532478.1:349953-353462 GCF_008692635.1 Crocuta crocuta | reverse complement strand
TTTAACTCAATTGTATGAATTTTTAAAATAGTTTTATGTTTTTTATGACCATAAAAGCAATACATTTAATAAAAAAATCAATTCAAATATGAGTAAAATAGGAAGAGAAAGTCTGGGTGGTAGAGACAGAACTATGTTCAGAAATGTCTCATAAAATAAACAATCCTTAGAAGAAGAAAAATAGTGATTTTATATTTTAGAGAATTATTTGGGTGTGGCTATGTCAACATGCCTCTATCAAAATGGTCACATCGCACACAGCTATATCAAAATGCTCTGCTTTGAGAGAGAAATTAATGAAACACAAAAGGAAGGGTGTAAGGTAGGATGTGGCAAAGGAGGCATGCTCTTAAGAGTTCTATATAATTTTGATCAATATTGGGGAAGCTATCAAAGGGATCCGATAAGCAGCTGCACTGTAATTGAGATTTCATTCATTTTTAAAATCAATTTCTACATCAGATTATAAGATGTTCCTAAATCATATTTCAAAATGCTGAATTATATGCACAACACATTAATTGATTCAATAACAATTTGATAGCTACTCATTGCCAGACACTGGCAATTCATTATCCTTTTCATATAATGCTTAATTATCATAGCAACCCAGAGAAGTAGTTATTATCCCAATTTGTAGATAAGAAGGTAACGGGCTCAGAGAGGTTACAGAACTATGAGGTCATCTGGAAGGGTTATCATAGACACTGAGCACTTGATTTGGTGAAGAAACAGGAACTTATTTTGTTGCCCTGTCTGGAATAGTTACTCTTTCTAATAAATAATACAATCATTTTTAGGGTGAACTTATTCTCTCTGTAATTCTGCAAAATAAAGTCTCATTTAGATTGAAAGTGAAAAAAATATTCATCATAAATATTCATAAATGATTAGTAGAAAAAATAACTGGAATGCAATTATACTGCAAGATTTCTACACGTGTAGAATCATACAATTGCTTTCCATAGTAATTGGGCTTTTTCTTCACAGAAATATGTCAATATTAAATCACAGTGAAATAATTGATTATATTATAACCTAAAGCCAAAAGTGTATTATACAGCTGAATGTATTTAATTTACGCCTTCTTTTTAAATAGTAATTTGCACCAGAATATCTCTAACAGTCCTCACACCAAGCAATAGATAGTTCAAATCTGAAGTAATATCATTTTTCAATTTCAGTAATTGGCTTATTTTATATATGAGGGCTGTGGAAAATAGAAAAGCTAGCTGTAAAAACCATAATTTTATGAATATGTGGGTGAAAATAACTTTATTTTTCCATTAAATATTGTGTAGACCGTTCCTAGATGTAAATCATTATAATTTATAAAACAGCATTAATCCAATAAACGTAATTCTATAAATTCTGGTATCACTCATGCATTTAATTTATTCTAGCGTCTTGGATAAAGCAATTTAATAAACTAAACACATACTTTTACCTTGATGAACAGTATTACACAGATTTACTCCAATTTATTTGGATTTAGACATTATTATCAAACATATTCTCCACATTTATTTAAAAGCCGTATAATGTAGTAGTTAGAACCAGGCAGATGTACATTTGAATATTGGCTCTGCCACTGAGTAGCTGGTGTGTCACTGGAGAAGCTACATAGCTTCTCTGAGGTTGGGTTTCTTCCTCCATAAAAATAGGGTTAAAAATAACAACGGTACAATGTTGTTGTGAAATTGCTGTTAAATAAGTTTACATATATGACAGTGTTTGGCCCAGAGCAGACACTCAGTGCATGTAAATATATTTCCTTTCTTAAAATATTACATGACTAATTTGGAATTGGGTGGTTCCAAGTATTCAGTTAAAAAGACTTATCTATGTGCTTTAATTTAACTACCCCATGTAAGCAACTAATTCTTATTGTTGTTTAAAATCACAGTTAGTGTAAAAAAAAAAAAACCATTCTAGCTATTATTTGTCAGTTGTCACAAGATGTGAGAATTTTGTGACATGCTTTTGGGATAGGACTAAAAAAAACAACAGGGTTTTCTTAAAAATGACTACGAGCATGCATGTAGTTGAAGGATGGTAACAATAAAAATGAATGCTGGGTCATTAGGTTCATCTTCTGGCTTTTCCACTGTTTAAAAAGATAGATAAAATAATAATTACACAAATCACTTGGGTGCTGTGATGAGAGAATGAGATTAAGAAGGAGCTTTATTACCAGTCTATAAATGTGTCATCAAAGTATAAAGTCATTTTATTGCTTTTTCTATGTCAAGCAGCTGTCATATTAGTCATATGTGTTTTGTACCATCTATGATACATAAGTATGCATTTTCAGTATGTCCCGCCAATTAAGAAGCCAGGAAAGCAAAAGGCAGAATTTCCCAAGTCCAAACTCAAAGTTTTTAAGAGGTTAATGCAATTTTTTAAAGCCCATTTAAAAAAAATAACTCACTTGATTCATGTATGTGTCTCTTTTTCTAGTGAATTGCAGACATCTTAGCATGGAAATAACTTCTCAGCCTCTTTTGACAGCTGGTGAATGTTTCTGTCTGTGGTCTACATATTAACCGGTGTTCTGGCAGAAAACTGTTACCTGTTTTAAAGAACTAGGTCAAAATAGCCCTTAATTTGTATTTCAAAAGGACACTTCAACCCCTTCAGGGTAAGTAACAGTGTTAATAATGGCCTGTGCATTAAGAAACAAATTTCTGAATCATTCGATCCTGTTATTGAAAAGGATGGCGAAGATATTCTTAAAAACAAATGTCAAACTGATATTAAAGTGCAATGAACGGTTGTTGAATTGCATTGACTCATATCTAGATAATTCTGAGTCAGACTGACACATATCCTACCTCTTAAAGAAATGTGGTCCTTTGATCCGGCAAAGAAATCAAAAAAATGACCTCATCAGGTTTACCTCATAATAGATTAGTGAAGAAATAACTTTAAACAAATACTGAATACAGCTCAGATCATTTTACACCTAACTCAAACAACACTATTTTTTAAAATTACTATTTAAATTTTATTCTTAAAACTCTCTAGAAATCTAGTCTTATGATTAAATAACCTTTCAATGGAGAATCCCTATAAAAATAACCTCTCTCTTGCTACATTGAAGCCAATACTTCTCTTACCTGTCCTATGTTCATATTTCAAGAAAACAAGACAGTAGAACTTACAGACCCAAAATGACAGTTTGAGAGGTGTACCTTTTGTGAGGCTTTAGATGCCAGAGTGCTTTAACACTGCCCAGCTGTTCTAGTTACTTTCATGTCTTAAATTTCCCCTTCATGGCGACCTTGATGTGCCCATCTAAAGTACAGCGGCACTGCACTCTCTTGAGTAGGCAGGTTCCTCCCACAGCATAGTTAGTAACTTAGTGGTATAGGATCAATACATCATGAGAATCGTTTGACTCACTTTGGAGGAAGGCAGTTAAACTTGACATCTGTAGTCACGATTCTTTACTTTCCAACCAACAGGAAACTTGAAAGTATATCAAAAGATGTCATTCAAATACTATG
>NW_027532478.1:342968-348409 GCF_008692635.1 Crocuta crocuta | reverse complement strand
TGCTTCTAAACTTTTACTTCAATGCACATTAAAGCTTCAGAAATAATTATTCATAGCAAACTAATTTATGTGTAATGTGGGTCTAGGAGATTATCACACTTATCTTACCATTTATTTGAAAATACTTTATTCCAGGAAGACTCCTTCTGTGTCACATTTAATTGCCTTTGAAGCTCCTNTGCTTCTAAACTTTTACTTCAATGCACATTAAAGCTTCAGAAATAATTATTCATAGCAAACTAATTTATGTGTAATGTGGGTCTAGGAGATTATCACACTTATCTTACCATTTATTTGAAAATACTTTATTCCAGGAAGACTCCTTCTGTGTCACATTTAATTGCCTTTGAAGCTCCTGCCATTTGAATCTGTCTTCTGGAACATGCATTTCATCATTATTTTTTAGCCTTGTTACATCAATCACCACAACTGCTATAGAAGATTTCTGGGCTGTGAAGTGATAATTTGTTCCAGTGGTATTAATGAGGCAAGCAGTGGTCTTGAGGGAGGTGACAGCCCATTGCTTTACAGACAGCACCAGATTAAGGTGCTGGACTATATACGAGGCTTTAAGCATATACTCTAGAGCCTTTGGAGCGTTTTATAACTTCTCTTATCAAACTTAACAGAGAAGAGATACCTCCGACACCTTATCTACAATGAGTTAGGCATATCTAATCACCAAGGGGGGAGCATTAATAGCGTTGCTCAACTTACCCTGAGTTACAGGCACATAAGAGAAACTTTGTACTCCTCCCAACTTGAAGGTTCCCTGATGTCTTATAAGCTCTGAATTGGTCTATCTCCGTTACCATGGTTGTAATGGTATGTCCCTAGCCACAGAGGAGTCTAATTCCCTGACGTGCAGCCAATGAAGACTTGTATTTCTGGGAATTAAGTCCCAGGACTAGGAATGCCGATTTGTTGTTGTTATAATACCATGCCCATGAATATCGCCTCTAGGAAGCAGTACATCTGGAAACAACAGATGGTACATGTGGAAATGGGTTGGATGGAGTATTTTAATACTCATACATCTCTAATTCAGTTCTACAAGTCTGATTTCAATGTTTTCTCAGATTACAGACAGTTTCAGAATTGGTAAGATAGATCTGATCCATATTATTACTATCAACAGCACCGCATGAAAGCTTAATGTTGTGATATCATTGTGTATGAACTCTCATTTGACCACATACATAGGTACAGGCAACATTCTTGACTTGGCTTTTAATAACAGGTCAGTCCAGTGTGCTTTGCCACCCCTTTACCAACAGTCACAGAACACAAATGTATTTTAAGATGAAACCATCCCAGAGCGCTACTCTCCTTAATATAGGAAGGAAACATTTAAGCTTTTTCACACTCTGTCTAAACAGTTTATCTCCCTCCACCTTCAAAAGCTACCAGGACTATTATAGTATTGAAGAAATTTCACTTAATATGGTAGAGGAACAGCTTTGCTGGAGGAATACTTCCTTCTTGTGCTTCAAGAAGGCTGAATTAAATTGTCTTTGAGATATGTTGGCATTTTAGGAAACATACCATCTGAATGGTAGGAAAATAACTTTCAGAAGCTTAGAATCTCATATTCTGTAGTTTGTTAGTGCAACTTAGCTAGAATTAGGATAGTACTGTACTCTCCATCGAAAGAAAATGAACTCTCAACGACACTATAACAGTGGGAAAAATAGATGTTGGTTGAATATTGCAAACCAACCAATGCACCATTTAATGTGGTACAGAGAGGAAAGGAAGCCCCATCCAGGTGGCTCCAAGGTCAACCCAGTCCCAAGAAACAAGTGTCAGCCAACTGTAATTTATGTTCAGCATTATATACACTAAGATGAAAGGGAAGGGGGAATCTCCTATCCCTCCTGCCCCAAATCACTTCAGGAACCCCCTACAGCTCAATGGGAAGCAGCATCCTAGTCCTTGACCTTTCATCTTGTGTTCAACATGGACAAATGGATTCAAATTCTAAGATGAGTCTACATGGTCTCTCTGGACAGTACAAACTCCTTTGTGAAGAGGTAGTTGTGTGGGGACAATGACCGCGTGTAGCTTGGTATCACAATCATTCTCTAAACACATTCAAAGTATCTCTGTAGTTTATGCTAATGAAGGAAAAGACCCCAATGGTGAATACACTAGCATTAACAAGTACACATAAGATTAAATATAAACAAACAACATCCAACACCTCCACAAAAAAGCTTCTTTTTCTTGTTTCTTCTGCCCCCTTCCTCCATTTCCCTTCTTCTTTACTTTCCTGGTTCCTTCTTTCCTTTACCAACAAAACAAATTGAAATTAAACAGTGTTTGACCTACTACTTACCCAAACATAAGTATTTTGCTAAAACATCTTTGAGGGATGATTCAAACATTTCAAACATTCGCTATAGTTATGAAATAATACTCTTATCCCAAGTTCAGAAAGGACACCATAGTGGCTAAAAGCAAACCTCTGAAGCCAGACTGAGTTCAACTTCAAACTACTAGTTGTGCTACTTTGAGCAAATTACACACCCTCTCTTCGTCAGTAAAATCAGGACAATGATGATACCTGTCTCAGTGGTTTACTACAAAGATTAAATGAGTGTGCTAGAGACTGCTACAGCTCACCAATGTCTCTATTTCCTTGTACACCTTCTCCTCAACACACAGGAGGATGGCATTTCTTAGCTGTTAGGTTTAGTCATGTGATTAAACTCTTGCTAATGCTTTATTGGTCATGTGCCACTTTCAGGCATGGACTATAAAAACCTCTTTAATTATCCACTGACTAAATGAGAAGACTCCTAGGACTGAGAGGGGACCAGAGCCATAAGACAGAAAGAGCCTGGATCTTAAATAATTGCATGAAAAGAGCTCCATTTACTGCCCCTCATGGTATTGTGATATGAATGCCAAGTAAGTGATAAATCGCCAAAATATCTGATGACTACAATGAGATTATTCATTTAAAGTCCCTATCACAGCACCTGGCATACCCAAAAAAGTGTTCAATGAAAATCAGTTATTATAACCATTACTATAGGATGCTGTCAGGATTTGTTATGGACTGAGTGTGTGTGTGCCCCGCCCCCCCCCCCCCCCAAATTCTTATGTTGAAGCTCTAAACCTCCAGTGTGGCTGTATTTGGAGATGAGGCCACAAAGAAAATAATTAAGGTTAAATGAGGTCATAAGGGTGGGGCCTGATCAGATAGGACTGGTGTCCTTATAAGAAGAGACCCTGGAGAGCACAGGAAGAAGATGTCAAGTGAGGACACAGTGACAAGGCAGCCCCCTGCAAAGCAGGAAGGGGGCTCTCACCAGAAAATGACCTTGATCTTCAACTTCTAGCCTCTAGGGCTATGAGAAAATAAATTTCTGTTGTAGAAGTCACCCATTTTACGGTATTTTGCTGTGGCACTCTGCGCATATCCAAGTCCTACATGAGGGTATTAGAAACAAAGTACTTGAGAGATCCCGTACTATTGAAGAGAAATTTAAGTAAAGCCCATCTATGCTGAATATCCAACAGGAAATCTGAGATACTTTTCAAAGGTAATTGCTATCATGCATACTAGCCCTTTGCCATTAGAAAAAAAATTCCATGATCAAGATTAGACAAAACTGAAACTTCTCTTCCTCCCTGCTGCCCACCTATCCAAATTGCTGGCTCAGCAACTCGAAAAGAAATGCCCATACAAGTGCAAAGTACACTAGATTCACATAAAAGCAACAGCTCATCACAAGCTCTGGGTCTTGAAACTTTATGATGCACCAGCTACACTCTAAGAATCCCCCTCAGCTTGTTTAACTTCTTTGCTAATCCCCTTATTGCCTTCTGTTTTGACCACAGACTCAGGCTCTCAGGCTTCTGACTTTGGCTCCCCTCTGGGTTTACATTCTCCTTCCTCACCCAGCCTTAGAGAGGTGCAACATCGCACACAAGGCATTTTAGATAATAGTGACTTGACCTCTCACCCCAGGCTACCCTTCTGCGTGCTGGCTGAGAAGCCCCTTCCCCATCTTAATCATCCAGTGTCAAGGGTGTTCCAGGCTCATCAGTAAACCCCAGATTTTTTATACCATCAAACCACTTAACAGAGTGTTTTACATTCACTCATCCATTTCCACCTTTTCTTTGACTCTCTGAAATTTAGTTTCCAGTGTCATAATACTGAAATCACTGATCTCCCAAAAGACAAGTCCAATGGTTTTTCAGCTTTCACTATTCTTTATCTCTCTCTGAAGAAGTAGGCACTGAAGACCACTTCCATAGCAAAGCATGCCTGGTCTGCAAACACCTTTGTTCCTGCGTTTCTTCTAACACTAACATGTTCCTCAACTCAATTTTACTTCATTCTAAAGAGTCACATGAAAATACTGCACATTTTGTTAAAAAAAAAGACAACAACAACAACCACAATCTCTAATTCTAAAGACAAAGTCATATGACAAATGAAATTATTCACTAGCATCATATAACTCCTTACAGTTGAAGAGAACTTTATATTTCACAGCGAATTTCTGACATATCGCAATAATCCTATGAAAAGGTAGGGCAAAAATTATTACATCAAGTTTATATATAAGGGATTTTAGGCTTAGAAATATTCAGTACTTTGCCAAAGTCATCTCGCTGATAAGTAGTAAAGCTAAGAAAACTCAACGCAAGTCTTCAAATACGCAGTCTAAGATTCTCTTTACCATATGACAAGTAAAACTTTAAAGGTATACTTGCAGATTGAGCACCTGGGTGGCTCAGTTGGTTAAGCCTCCAACTCTTGGTTTCGGCTGAGGTCATGATCCAACAGTTCATGAGTTCAAGCCCCACATCTATGAGTGCAGAGCCTGCTTGGGAATCTCTCTCTGCAACCACCCCTACTTGCACTTTCTCTGTCTCAAAATGAATAAACTTTAAGAAAAAAATAAATGTTTCCTTCAGAGGCCATTTAAATGTTTAAAAAATAACATTTTTAACACACTACAAATTCAGTTGTTTAATGTTATCACCACTTTATCTTTTTTCCTAAAATACTACACAACTGCTTAAAACACAAATAAAAACTGAAATCAAAAAGTAAGATGCTAGTAAACTGTAATATTATCAATAACGAGGTTCATTATTTTGACTAATGATATGAAAACAGCTAACAGATTTGGCATAATTACTTAAAAATTAATTACCTTAGATACCATCAAGTATTAACATGGAGACTAGTCTCCTTAGGTACCAGTATTTTATATTTTTATGATTACAGGAAAATAAAATTAGAACATGTATACTATAAAATGTTTACTATAAAACTACATAGCTTAGTTGAATTTATTTTTCTAAAAAGATAATTTTAGTGGCATCTGGGTGGCTCAGTTGGTTAAGTGCCCGACTTTGGCTCAGGTCATGAATCTCACAGCTCGTGAGTTCGAGTCCCGCGTCAAGCTCTGCGC
>NW_027532478.1:341997-342865 GCF_008692635.1 Crocuta crocuta | reverse complement strand
CCCTATGCTGACAGTTCAGAGCCTGGAGCCTGCTTTGGATTCTGTGTCTCCCTCTCTCTCTGCCCCTTTCCTGCTCATGCTCTGTCTTTGTCTCTCAAAAATAAATAAATGTTAAAAAAAATTAAATTAAAAAAAGATAATTTTAAATTCAACTTTCAAGTCTTTATGACTCTACCTTCATTTGTTTACAGTCATTCATCCATTCATTCAATAAACATGCACTGAATGCCCATTATGTACCAGTCACTGATCTGGGTACTGAGGATGCAATAGTGAATAAAACAATGTCCTTGCCCCCATAAAGCTTTCATTCTGGGGTAGGGGGGAGGTAGGGCAGACACACAATACATAAGCAAGTAAAATATGAAGTATGTCAGAACACAATAGGTGCTATGAAGAAAACAAAGCAACATCCAGGGGTTAGCGNCAGCAAAACACATAGGAATAAATTATTTTATTAATTCATTCCATTTTGTTTAATTTACTACCGGAATTTCTTCAAAATGGCATTACGTAAAGGGACAGTAATCTTGTTTTACTATTATTAAATCCTGGACTGCTGTGCCTAACGCAAAAGATTTCTTTCTTCATAGGTTCTGTTTTAATGTATCATGGGTTCATATTTTCATGTATTTTCCTTTCTATAAAATGACAGCTTTAGTGATGCACTAGTCTAAACATGCATTTATATGTTTTTTTAATGTTTTATTTATTTTTGAGAGAGAGATGGAGACTGCATAAGCAAGGGAGAGTCAGACAGAGAGGGAGACACAGAATCTGAAACAGGCTCCAGGCTCTGAGCTAGCTGTCAGCACAGAGCCCGATGCGGGGCTCGAACCCACGGACCATGAGATCATGACCTGAGCTG
>NW_027532478.1:339145-341527 GCF_008692635.1 Crocuta crocuta | reverse complement strand
AGTTCCTGCCACCTAGTGTATAAACAGATCACTGCTTTGGTTAAGGTATCAGCTGCCCCACAAGGTCAAAAGTCTAAATCTCAGAATGTGGATAATTTGTACCCAGAATTTAAAAGGCCCACCTGGACAAAAGGGGTTAAATCTCCATCAGCTATTGTCCAATAGTTTTGTATGTTGAACTTCAGTACTCAAGAAAGAGTAACACAAGCTTGGAACTAGGGATTTTTCAGGAGGAAGGCATCTGGCTCATTCCCCCTTAGAAAATGGGGTACGGACTGAGAATGAATTAGTATAAATGGTGATCAATTACTAGAGGAGCAAGTAAAAATGATCTTATTTATCTGCACTTTTATAATAAAACAAAGGTCAAAGCAGCAATCACAGGGAAGATGAATTCATCAGGCTAATTTAGCTCCATCTGGCTTACAGGAAGTTAACTTTGCTGTGCATCTACACATGGTACAGTCATTCGTCTTCCAAGGGCTGCACATAGTCAGTTACTCTGTTGAGTGCAGCTGCAAAGAGCATCCGTAAGAAGCAGCATCAAAGTTAATGCAATGATTTATAATTGAGTGAAAGTGGTCCATAACAGTTTCACACAGCTTTTGCACAACTTAAGTAATTTTTGGCACACAGAAAATCCATGGCTTTGGGAGCTCAATCTATTTAATTAATTAATTAATAATCATTTCTTGTATTGCACAGGTCACGGAACCGACTCAATTCAGTCATTAAAGACAGATAAACATGCTGTGTTGGCCATTATTTTTCACTGCATGTGCATGGCCTTAGAACTAGTGTTTAACCTCTTTTGAGTTAGGGTAAAGACCACATCTATTAGATATATTTTACATAGTGGCTTTCTCAAATAGAGCTTCATGAAGGCCTGTCGATCAATCTCATTGATTGATCACATGAGTTTTTTTCTCTACAATCTAGTGACCTTAGGGGTTCAGACGGGAAGAGATGTGCCATTGTAGACCACACTGTGTGGCATCTGAGGCAATTGCTAGCCAGTGGCCTTCTAGCAACTACACATCTTGCTAGAAAATTCCCTTTATCTTGCTTTTCACATTTTGCCCTTCCTTTTTATTCTCTCACTGCCTTATCTTTTCATCTTCTGTTTGTATATATTGACTTTCCTTGGCCCCTCTTACCACCACTCTTACTAGCACTTGGAGGCACTTATACAATGCTCCAGAAATGGAGTGAGCTTTCGGGCCTGATGGGGCCTGACACATTTGGGTGGTGGTGGTAATGATGAGGAGGAGGAAGGCTATAAATAGGTATCCTTTTTTATTGTCTATGTATTTTTGAGAGAGAGAATGAGAGACAGAATGTGAGCAGGAGAGGGGAAGAGAGAGAGAGAAGGAGACACAGAATCTGAAGCAGGCTCCAGGCTCTGAGCTGTCAGCACAGAGCCCAACGTGGGGGTCAAACTCACAAGCCGTGAGATCATGACCCAAGATGAAGTCGGACGCTGAAGCGACTAAGCCACCTAGGAGCCCCTAAATAGATATCCTTTTTGAGCACTTACTTACTAGGAATACGGGACAGTGCTAAGAGACTTATACACATTTGCCATTAAATATCCACAAACTCCTTTGATTACAGGTACTGTCATTATGTCTCTTCTATCTGTCCCAAGTTCTTACTGCTACAAATTAGGGGAAGCCAAAACTTAAACTCAGCTTCCTCTGCCTCTAGAGCCCTAATTCTTAACCACAGCACTTAAGCAAGTTACTTAACCTCTCTGAGCTTCAGTTTATGCAATTGTAAAACAATGATGATAATAAATACCTACTGATGATGTTGTTATGAAGATCAAATGCACCAATGGTGGGCACCTTTCTCTCCCATTGCTCCCTTTCTCTTTAAGAATCCAGGAGACCATTTAATTCTTCAGGTATCACTGAGAACTTATTGTCAAAAGTGTAGCTCTAACTTTCTTAAACTGTTCTTGAGCACAGTCTCCCACACCCCCTCACCCCTTCTCTCAGGGTTCCAAGTGATGTTCTCTGGTTCACTGCTCCAGACATCAAGATGGTTCTTAATACGTGCACGGTGGCATAATGCCATCAAGAGTAATTAGCAGCTTGTTAAGCATGCCTTAAAGCCCTTGCCTCCTCCCCTCTCACTCATCCAAGGGTTTATGTTTGCCTTTATTCCAGAAAGGGCCTAGTATCTGTTTATCGAATTACAGTGACGTATGATTGTCCGAGCCAAAACCAGGGTTGTGGCCAATGTGGAATCAACTAAATGAGAACTAGAGGTCCAAGGTGAGATCCTGCAGCCAAACGGCTGGCTACTTTTCCTGAAGAAAAATTAAACATAAATAAAAATTGAATTTAAATAAAAACAGGGACTAATTTGGTACTTACC
>NW_027532478.1:324284-339121 GCF_008692635.1 Crocuta crocuta | reverse complement strand
ACCCCAACCTATGATTCCATTTCTGGGAAGTCTACTGCCCTTAAGGACTAAGAGCTCGTGGTGGGGGGAGGGGGGGGGAGTTCTATTCAGATGCCAATTGGTTTCCCCAGTTTTAAATGTTAAAAGCTGCTTTGATTGGAGTCCGCCTATATTGTGTATTTCACTGCCAAGAAAGAATCTTAAGAAGTCCAGATACACTGCAAACCTGAGACACTAGATATCATTTAACTCTCAAATGAATGTTTATTCATATTAATGTAGACTCAAAGGTAACATTACCAGAGCCCACACCAGGATCCCAGTCTGTACTGCAATACCCAGCATCTGCAACAGCCTGCGTCAGCTGGAGAAGCAGCCCAAACCAGTATTCATAAAGCAAGTGTATCAGAAATGTTTAAAATCTAGGCAAGAGAATGAAAACAGATTTCCACCATGGCTATGTTACTAAGCAAACATGCCTACCTGTTTTCAATCTGGGCTAAAACTCTGTTTCTTCTTGCTTGACATGAATCCTGACCAACTTGTTTGTATGCTTGGACTCCACCTCTGCCTGCACCCTCTCCCTGTGCTTGATCTTGTGGATACACTTCTCCAATGGACACAAACTAACCAGGCTTCTGTTTGTGTCCCTATCATGGCTAGACTTATATCACTTCCCACCTACCCTGAAATTCCCAGCTGTGACACAGGCCTGACAACCAGAGCCCAAGTTTGCTCACCAAGATCATGTTATCAACTTGTCCTTCGGCACAGTGATCCACAAAACCTGGCCCTTCCTCTTAAACTTGAACACTCAGAGGGCAGAAAATGTGTCACTATAATTCTCTTGGCATAGCACACATGCACTTAAGTGCTTTTTGATTATGATAACTGAATGTACTCAAAAGTTCTCATAATGGAAACAAATTAAGTCCCTTCACAATGAAATTTATGAAGGCCTAGCAGATTAATACTATCTCAGAATGGTGGATGAAAATGCATTTCACCACTAGTGGAAATGAATCACCTTCAACTAACAAGGCAATCTCTTTAAGAGGTAAAAGAGGAAAGTGGAGAGAGAAAATAAGCAGAAAGGGCCCTGAACAGCATAAGCTACACAGAGACCTGCAGAATCCAACAAGAATCTTGCATCCATTGCCTTCAACACTCTTTTCTTTTGAAAGATCAGGAGAAAAAAAATGGCCTTGAGGGAGCATTCTATGAATATGGTTGCACATGTTGTTTTCTCACTAAAAGTTGCTGGGTTTCCTCCTTTGTACAACTTTTTTCAAAGCCTAAATTACATAATGCTCAGAGTAAAAAGAAGATCATTCTATATGGGTGAACTGTATTTTAGCTCTCTAGGGATCTGACCATTTCTAACACTGGCCTATAAAGCTACTTCTGCATTGTTGGCTTTCAAATGTTTTGCAGCAATGATTGAAAGAAATTGGATAGGAAGTTTAAAAATTAAAGTTCTCATTACAATGGTAATTGGTTATATGCAGGATTTTAGATTAACTGGACGACTACTAAATGATGTCTATCAAACCCTGAAGCTAATTAAATTTTTCCCCTCTGAATATGCATCACTTTTACCGACACCAAAAAATTAGATAAAGCATGTATTTCTGTAAGTTTATCATTGCATTAATAAGAGCTCTACAAGTTGAAGCTATACAACAGAAACCAAAGGAAATTCTGGAATGAAGTTATTAACATTGCAACAGATGTTAATTACCTTCTACCTGGGTGCCTTACAAGGGTATTTAAAAACACTGCTGATAGGCTTTTACTCTAAAGAAGGACTTGGAGGAGCACGGGTGCCTGATCTTTGGGAGAGTTCAACTCTGGAATTCCTGTATTCTTCTCCATTAACGTGATTCATAAAATGTATAAGTAAATTCATTTAATTTTTATGCTTTCATAGATATTATCTTATAAATGAGATTACAAATCTGAAAAAAGAAATTTCTCTGTCAGACCACATGACCCAATCTTTGGTTTGGCCTATAGAACAGCCACAGGGCTAGATAAATAGGGGTGAGTTCTGCTATTACAATATTTTAAAGATTTGCGATTCTAGAACACATATGATTTCGTTTATAATTTGTGGTTATTCTTTGGCTCTTAAAGATGGGAAGTCAGGCTGCTAAAAAATCTAAGTTTGAGAACCATGATTCTTTTTGTTGACAGTCTCTGGATGATAGGAAACATTTTCTAGCCCTGATGGAACAGGAAAGGCTTCTGAAGGAGGCAACCAAGTTAAATATTGAACAGGGGAAGAGAGATAATCAAGGTCCTGTAAGTTCAAAAACTATTCTTAGCATCATTGCTACTAATATTCCTTGAACATTTACTATGTGCTCTTTATTATTCTGATATATACTTTCACTTGCATCATCTCCTTTAATCCTTAAAACAGCTTTATGAGGTTCGTTCTTTTATTTGATCTACTTCACAGAAAAGGAACCTGAAGGGTCACATGCTACAGGTCACGTAAGTGACAAGGGGAAAGGGCAGGGTTAAACCTAGGACTATCTGATTCTAAAACCCAAACTCACCAATATGTCAAAAATGAGTATGGGGTGCCTGGCTGGCTCAGTTGGAAGGTCATGTGACTCTTGATCTCATGGTCATGAGTTTGAGCCCCACATTAGGTGTAGAGATTACTTAAATAAATACAACTTTTTTAAAAAATGAGTAGGAAACAAATCACTTAAACCTGAAAATATATCCAAATGAGTACTTGTGTTTGTTTCAGTTTTATTTTAAACAGGCCAACGTTCTCAGGGCACCTGGGTGGCTCAGTCGGTTAAGCATCTTATTTTTGCTTTCAGCTCAGGTCATGATCTCACAGTTCATGGATTCAAGACCCACATCAGGGTCAACACTGACAGTGCAGAACCTGCTTGGGATTCTCTCTTTCTCCCCTTCTCTGTGCCTCTCTCTCTCAGAATACATATACTTTAAAGAATAAGTAAGTAAAAAAATAGGACAAGGTTCCCAAAGTATTAGGAAAGCATAATATAGAAAAGAAATGTGTGCCTTGTAGTCAGACAGATCTAAGTGCATAATTCAGTGCTTGAAAAAAAAAACTAGCTACATGTCTAAGGGCTGGTTCTCTGACTTGGCCAAGAAATACTTCCCTCATTTATAAGTGGAGTGATAATGATACCTACCCTTGTCGGATCATTGAGAAAATTAAATGAGAAAATATATGTAAAGTGCCAACTAGTTCCTGGCACCTGGTATGTACCCCAAAAGGAATCTAAGTGGTATTGATTATTATTGTCTATGGAGCCATACTGGCCTGCAAAGATCTTTCAAGTGGTGTGTGGGCTGGTTCAATACACAGGTCACACAAAACTGTGGGTTTTAAAAGTGTCATTTTGACCACTTTAAAAAGCAATAATAACATTTTTAAATGATGCCCTGTAAATAATAGCTCTTTAACCAAACAACAGCACAATATCTTTTTTTCTTTTTTAATGTGCGGTACTAAGAGTGCAAGAAGTAAAATAAATGGTGTCTTTTGCCTCCAAGTAGTCTCTGGCACAAAGTCTGAAGCTTGAGAGAGAGACAGACACACCGCATGAACCAAAGGTAGATTTTCTTTCATTCCTTAAGTTTTAAGTGATTTTCTTAGGCTTGAAGAACCCTGATAATTATCAAATGAAAAACGAAAGGTCTTTTCCTTCTAAGATCATGTCAACCACCCCCCTGGCTCCAGGCACACTTGCATGAGAACCATGCTGAACAGATGGCCATCGATTCCCTAGCTTTCCTTAGTAATTTGTGCAAGTGCTTGGCAACCTTCTCTGTCAGGGAGTGCTTCCTCATTATATAGGACTCTAGAAGAGTTACTCCACACTTTCCATAGATTATCTGATGCCACATTTATTTTTAAAAAGAGATTTTCTAAGGGAAGGTTATTAAGGTATGTTTAATTAAAGCTTCCACCTTTCACTCTCACAAAAACATGTAACGCAGGATTAATAAGTTGAGGAGATTTCCTCATACCGAAGGCCTGTCCTTGCCAATTTTAAATCACACATAGTATCCTATTTTTATCCGTCTGTATAAAGTCCAGAAACTTAATCAAGTTTTCCATCCTCTGTAGCTCTTCTCATAACCTCCTGCACAAAGATGGAAAGAACAATGTCCCTGAACTCAGTTTAATAAACACCTTCAGGACATATGCATTAAGAATCAGTAATTAAATGCTGCCCCTCATATAAAGAAATGATACTACTGATACATGTCAAAGAGAGAGCAGGAGCTCAAAATTTCTTTTACTTTTTCTTATATTTTGCAGTAGCAGAGATGGATTTTCAGTGGATCAGTAAGTATTTTTCCCAAGGGCAGATATTTGTAAGCTACATGTTTAAGCTTTGGGAAGCAAGGCTAGAGGAAGCAAAGAAGGCAAAATGAATTTAATAGAACATGGCTCATGTCAGCACATAAATCTCCAATCTTCATTCTATATGACTAACTTCCTTCTCCCATTACCTTGGCCTCTCACTGTGTCTTGGGATTCATTTCCACTTGTTTAAAAACATTAAGTGTGGGCATGCAACAGTGTGGCTGATGGATGAACCTCACAAACATAATATTGAAAGAGTCCAAATTATGATTCCATTTATATAAAGTAACAATGGGCAAAACTAACGTACACTGTTAGAAGGCAAGATGGGAGTTGACACTGATGGAACAGTGACTGGAAGCAGGCACAAAGGGAGCTTCCAGGGAATCAAAGGTATAGAGTTTCTTGATCTGTGTGTTGGCTACGTGGGTACATTCAGTGTATGAGAAAATCATCAGCCTGCACACTTATAACATGGGTACTTTTCTGTATGTATATTACACTTTGATAAATATTATTTTTGAAAGGTATGTGTGGGGACTTTCCATGTAGTATGATTTGCTCAAATCCCTCATCCTTTTCTCAATGGATGACCCTAATGTTAACTAAGTGAATGTAAGAGACACAGCCAGTGTGCAAATAGGGTTCTTACTTGTTTTCTAAAGTGAAACAGTGGCTTCTGTGGATCCTTTGTAATCATGGATGATAGTGTTCTAATGCTATCTTCATTCATCTGTCTCTCAGTCATTTATTGAGCACCTTTTGTGTGCTAGGCACTGTAGAAAGCATTGGTGATATCAATGACTGACATAGATATGGCCCTCACCGTCTTAGAGCGTACAGCCTGGTGGGAAAGACATTCAATAAAGCCTAGAACAATTAAATAAATTAAGTGCAGATTGTGCTAAGTAAAATGTAGAAAATAAACAGAGTATAAAGTGAGAGAAGAAGAGGGATGAGGAGGTCTGTTCTAGGATAGTTGGGGAGGGCTTCCCTGAAATGAGAAGTCATCATCCATGAAAGTTAGGGGAATCATCATACCATACAGAAAGGTCCTAAGGTAGAAAAACTTGAGCAACCACAAAGTGACTAGCTCTCTGTAAGCACCACTAACCCTGTTGACCTCTGGGCAAGATGGGATGTCTAAGAAGCAAAGCATTTTCAGAAAAAACCCTCAAACCTGAAAGTGATGTACTTCCAGGTTTGAGAGCTTATCAATTATGACCATCTTCTTAACGTCTGTTAAAAGAGAGACAACAGGCTCAAAGGGGAGTCACTTATGCCGAGCCCCACATCACCAAACTGAGACTTAATACCTAACTTAATTATAGCCTCAGCACCTCTCAGGAATGGAATCTTAAACCAGTCAATCTGGAATTACCTGGTCAGCGCTAGTCAGGTAATCTGCCTGACAGATCCTTTTCACAACCAGTCCCCGTTTTGTTGGTATAGATGTCTTTCATTTTATATAGCCCCTCGGAGCTCCTTTCTATCTGCTAGATGGGATGCTGCCCAATCCGTGAATCGCTGAATAAAGCCAATAAGATCTTTAAAATTTACTCAGTTGAATTTTGCATTTTGACACTTCTTTAGTTAAATGTTCAAAATGAAAATGCCTAAGTAGTATAAAAAAAAACTTCTTAGGCTTCTTGGAAAATTAGAATTGCAACCTCCCAATATGACACCCTAGAATTCTCTTAACCAAGTCTTTATGTATCAGGACTCTTAACAGCGATTCAAATCATAACTCCTAGAGCCAAGGTTTGCTAAAACCTCATCAGCCTATAACACAAGCATCACTCCCGCCTCACATCGCAATTCTCCATCCTCTACACGTGTGCGCGCACGCACACAGTATAAAAAGGGCTGCACTGTAATTTGAGAATGTTCTTTGAGTGATTTCGTGATGTACTATGAGCCTTACTTAAATGGCAGCAGCATCACAGGTACTTTTTCAACTACGGACAAACCCATCAGAAACAAAGCATCCAGTACATCGTATTCATAGAGAAATGTTTCGCACTATTTATACAAGAAGGAAAACTTTAGGCCAGGTGGATTACACTCATCTCTCTCACCCACGTCTAAAGCAACCGTGCTACATGGTAAAGGCTTCTCATGTTGTGCATTCTAACTTGAAAAGCAGTTTTATAAGGATTGACTGCATGCAAAAACAAACACCTAAAAAAATTTCTTTCCATTTACTTTCCTACAAAGGTTTCTGAGCCTTCTGCTACACTATGGGATGCCCAGGCCTGACTGGGCTGAACATGTCTCCCACTGTAATTCCTAAATTGAACAATCTGACCTCCTTTGTAAGAGAAAGTCCTGCTAGTCATAAGAGCCCTCCTCTCCTCATCTAAGTAATTAGAGTACAGGAAGAAGAGTATACTTGGAAGCAAAGTCCAGTGTAAAGGAAAGGATATGTGACATGTCTTGTGGTTCAGGTCCTACCTACAGCCTCTACTGAAGGAACCATAACTGAACCTGTGACCAGCCATACCAGTGCAGGTGACTGGACCAGAGCAGAACACCTAATACAAGAAGGCTTCTATCCTGAGCTGGGCCGAGCCAATCATTTGCCAGTAGAAACTCAGGCTTAGAGATATAGGGGAAAGACCCAGATACTACATCTGAAAGCTCATCATGAGTTACGGCCCAGACATCCATAGTGAGCAATGCTCAGGATGACGAAGAAGAAGAACTCAATTAAGGGAAGCAGGGGTGTGAGGCGAGAAAGAGTAGATGTTCACGAAGAAGCCATGAGAAAGAAACAGACAGAAGAAAAGGTATGCACTTGCAGAGAGGTCGAGTCACTTACGTTGTAATATAGTAAGCACATCTTGCCATTGCATCCTGTGAGATATATCTCTATATTCTTTCAATAACCTTCCTACTTTATCTTAAGTGAGTTTTGATCTATTGCAACCAAAAGAACCTGAACTAGAAAAGAGGAGGACTCAGCCCCCTTAAAGAATGTGCAAATGTAGGGGTGCCTGGGTGGCTCAGGTGGTTCAGTGTCTGACTCTTGATTTAGGCTAAGACCATGATCTTATAGTTCATGAATTTGAGCCCCACGTCAGGCTCCACACTGACAGTGCTGAGCCTGCTTGAGATTCTCCCTTTCTCTCTCTCAAAATAAATAAATAAACTTAAAAACAAAGACTGTGCAACTGTGAAGGTGGCAATAAAAAGAGAAAGGAACGGAGAAAGGAGGAGAGAGGCATGGGAGAAGATGGGTACAAAAGGAAGAATATACTAATTATACTGCAAATAGACAGAAGAGGCACAAACATACTAGTACATAGTTAGTACATGAAAAAGACTACATTTGTAGCCAAAGGCATCTCTATGCAGATTTTCAGAACTCTCTTGTATTTATTTTGCATGATATTCCTGCCTCCCCTCATTATATTATTGAGAAGGTACCTAATATTGGGGGAAGGGTATGATCATTTACACCAACCATATTAGGGTTCAGAATCGAGACTGTCTATCCTAGCTGTGTGACCTTAGTTTTTTTTTCATCACTATGAGCCAAATTTTGATTAGTAATAAAAGAAGAATAATTTCTATCTCCCTCCCAGGGTTGTTGTGAGAATTAGAGAATGTAATGCCATGATAGGGCACGTGGCATAGGAGATGCTCAAGAAATATTAGTTCCTCCCCCACTCCACTGTCAGGACAGTGTATATGTGGGTGGGGTGCAGAAACCAGCTTTCAAACTACCTGAAACCTCATTATTATGTTTACTTACTCTTTCAATAAGATGGTAAAGATGGAAAGGTTTTCAATTCTTCCTGATTCCAGTTGGACAGTAATAGTCATTATTTTTATGTAAACTGGTATGACTTTACTAAATAGCTGCAACTCCAGTTTGGGAATGTAAAATACTAACAAAGAACATTCCAAAGTCAATGATTAATGATTTAAGAAAAACATTTTTTTACATTACCCTAGTGGTTTTCAATCTCATTCCTCTGAGCTTTAGGTCTCCAAAGAGATTCTTTAAGGGTCATGGAATGGGAGGTGCCTGGGTGGCTCAGTCCATTAAGCATCTGACTTTGGCTCAGGTCATAATCTTACGGTTCATGAGTTCAAGCCCTACATCAGGGTCTCCACTGTCAGTGCAGAGTCTGCTTCAGATCCTCTGTCATCTCCTTCTCTACCTGACTCTCCCTTACTCATGTTTTCCCTCTCTCTTTCAAAAATAAACATTAAAAAAAAAAAAAAAAAACAGGGTCATGAGATAGAGTGAGAAGGAGGCCAAGCAGAAGGCATAGATGAGAGACTGGGCCTCAGCCTTCTCTCTAATCTGGACAGTTCCATTTTCTTAATTATTTTAGATACTGGGGTTCCACACAGGATTTTACTTAAAAAGAAGGCTGTACTTCTTTAAGAAAAAAAGCTGTAAAACCCCACTGCTCTACAACATAGCTTCTTTTCCTTGGCATAGACAGTCAAATCTGGACTGCAATTCTACTGGAATCTGACATCCATATTATTAGTCATCTCATTCTAGTATGGTTATATATCTAGTACCATAGAGCTTCAGGTCATTATAACATGGATCTGAAGTGCCACCTGAATATATAAGTGATCTTAAGTATATTACTGTACGTGTATGCTGCTCATACAGTCATGACAAACTCATCCAAAGGAAACAGCAGTGTAGGGTTGGATTCATCAGATCAGTGGTACACAAGCCCCTTTGGAAATAAGATGTAGGCCCTCGAACAGGCTCACCACGGGAATATCTGCTGATCAGTAATACTTGAGAGATTCTACCAAGGAGCAAAAGGAGATAAAATAACATGAACAATAAAGACAGTTTGAGTATGAAGCATCTTCATGGAGTAGATACATATGCAAAAGCAAAAAATGTAGAGAAATATTTAATCTCATAAAGAGATGGAGTCAAACTGAGGGTTTTTTCCGGCAAGAGAAGGTATCTCAGAGAGTCCTTCTGGAACTGAAAAAACTGATTGTTTTTCAAGTTGCCCAGAGTGTGTATGACTATTAATAATGTGATTAGTCTCAGAGTCAGAGATAAATGGGTTCCCAACAGAGCAAGAGTATATATCTCCAGTATACATAGTTTTCCAATATATTTTTTTATTCAGCCTCGAATTGAATCCCTTTAATTTTATTTAAAAGAAAAGCTGTTATTCTTGAATGTGTAATGATATCAGAGCATAAAAGATTTCCTGATATAGACTCAGCTGGGATTTTACTCTAATATTATTAACCCAAATGAAAACTTTCTTGAGCAAAGCTGATCTTATTTCTATACTGTCAAGACTGACAATAGCTTGTATGTCTTCAGCCATGGAAACTAACGTTTGCTGCTAGGTAAAAGTAGTGCAACCCTTTGTAACTTTCCGTTAAAGTCCCTATCGTCAAAATACCTACATACTAACACTGGAGTATTAAAAAATTAGAAATTCCATCAAAGAGAAATTAATTATTCTCTACACAAAGCATAGACACATAAGTTTAGATTGTGAAACAATAATTTCTCCAATACTGTGATGATCCCATGAGGAACTAAAATTAGAAGAAAGTCACAATTCTTTTTTTAAAGTTTTTTTTAAATGTTTTATTATTTACTTTTGAGAAAGAGATAGAGACAGAATGTAAATGAGAGAAGGACAGAGAGAAAGGGAGACACAGAATCTAAAGCAGGCTCCAGGCTCTGAGCTGTCAGCACAGAGCCCAACATGGGGCTTGAGCTAATGGACTGAGAGATCATGACCTGAACCAGAGTTGGATGCTCAATCAACTGAGCCACTCAGGCACCCCAAAAGCCACAATTCTTCTTGGAAAAGAGAATAACATGGTATTTACTTCTTCTTCTTTTATATTATTTAAAATATTATTTCTCGATATTGGGAGAAATAGTCAATCTAGAGGTTCATTTTCCTAGACCATAAAATTAAACAGATGGATGTTTTAAAAACACCTGGATAAATTCTAGCTTTTTCTTTTTCTTTTTTTTTTTTAAATATTTTTATTTACTTCTAGGAGAGAGAGAGAGAGAGAGAGAGACAGCGTGAGCAGGAGAGGGTCAGAGAGAGGGGGAGATACAGACTCTGAAACAGGCTCCAGGCTCTGTGC
Source organism: Crocuta crocuta (assembly GCF_008692635.1). Lineage (NCBI taxonomy): Eukaryota > Metazoa > Chordata > Mammalia > Carnivora > Hyaenidae > Crocuta > Crocuta crocuta. The sequence continues at coordinate 328,659 of NW_027532478.1, read as the reverse complement.
TGGCAGTCAGCACAGAGCCCGACGCGGGGCTCGAACCCATGAACCGCGAGATCATGACCTAAGCGAAAGCCGGACGCTTAACCGACTAAGCCACCCAGGCGCCCCTCTAGCTTTTTATTTTTCATAGATATTTCTGATGTCTCACTGACATAGAGTAATTGTGAGTCATAAAGCCAATCATTTTATTTAAGAAAGCAAGACATAACTGAATTCCTCAAAACAGATTGCTTTTGAAATGTTTTTGTTCCCTATGAAGTACAGAATGGTGTATTACTAAGTCCAAATGTACACGAGGTCTGAGGATCATTCGGATGATAACTTTTGGTCAAATTCATTAGTGATGTCCATGATCCTGAATCATTTGTAAGCGTTATGTCAGAAGAACTAACCTTCTGGTAAATCCAAAGATGTGACTCAATTCTTATACTGTGTTCTTCTCTTACACTTTAATGCTTATTGTGACATTATGAAATTTAAATACTGAGTAATACAGTTACATTTGTGATCACAGCTTAGATCACAGGACTAAAAACAGCAAAAAAAAAAAAAAAAAGGTCCAGAATAAATATCACCCCTGCCTCCTGTGCTGCCAATACTGGCCTTCTAATTTCTGTCCCTTTCCAAAAATGATCATGATAACTTCAAAATGGAGTCATGTACTGCCTATAGAATGCAGCCCATTTGCTAATCCATTGGTAAAGTGTGACAGGCAGTCAAGAGGGAAACAGGTGAGGAGAAGACAATCAAACTCTCCACATCACTTCTGTTCAGCTACAAGTCCCCCTGCCTTCTCTCTACCTCAACATCTTAATCATTTCTGTGAAGTAGGACTTTGACTCGAAACACTTGGCCAAATTCTCCAAACAACCTACAACACCACAAGAGCACATGAGCCCACATCGGAGAAGTAAAGTGATGAATATCCATGAGAGCAAAGTCTTTATCTTTTTCACAGCACCTGGCGTAGGACCTGGTACATAATAGGCACTCATAAATAGTTAATGAATGAATGAGTGAGGGAGTGAAATAAAGACACGTCTAAGGCCTTCTCCTTTCCCATTTTCCACACCCCTCCGCTATGAATTTAATTCCCCTCTCCCACAGGAAGAGCGGGCCTGATTTCCTCTTTGAGACTACAAGCATTTCACTGCAACCAGATCATGTGGTCCCCTACAGAGTTCATAGTGATGGGACTGACTTGTATTAGACCATGGAGGACTCTGCTTCTCAATTACCAGGTAACTTTATGCTTTGCATTAGTCCTCATTGTTATATGATGATTGAGCCATCACTGCAAATACTGGAAATCATGAAGGCTGTAACCAAGTTGCCTCCCAAATATTTCAAACAAATCTAAGTGATTCTCCAATTTTTTAAATTCACCAACAATTGAAATGCACTTGAAAACTGCATTTTGGTCTTAAGCTCTGCATTTACTATAGACTCTTAGTTTGCAAAATTTGCAAACTGTAACCCTATATTTATTTAGCAAAGCTACATTATGTGCAACATTAATATTAATAAAACAAGCCATCTCATTTATCTTTATTAACAAGATTGTCACTTCATAAATTTTCAACTAACACCCAATGACTTTTTATATTTGAATGCAAAAAAGACAAATTAAAATTCTTCATCCATTTCACTTCAACTGAGGGAAATCAAGCAGAAAACACAGTAAGAACAAACGCCCTGGTGGAGCTGAGAGCTCAGGTTTCATCAAGGGTGGGTTCACTGGCATAGGACAAAGTTAAATCTTTACAAGTTGCTTTCTAACTTTCCTAATCATGAGAAACATATTGAATGAGAACACCAACTAACTAGAACACCGTTCCTTTTCAGAAAGAGCCTCTATACCCGGTGTGTTACCTTTTAATTGGCATAAATGATCAGCAAGATTTACTAGGCAATCTACACGAATTCTGTGCAAACATGAGGTTAATATATCAACATAGAGGTAGAAAGATCAACTCAAGACGATATTACTGATGTAGAACCAACCATAATTGGGACCAACTGGTTAGGGGAATATAGACTTGATTTTATAGGGAAAGAGCCATTGAAAATGTTTTAAGTAGGATTCTGGCAAGATCTGGTTCCCGTTTTGTGGAGAGAATTTTGGTAGAGAGAGACAGATTAAGGACATAGAATGAAGGGTAGAGTTAATCGGCAGTTTTTTCCTATTCACAAGGAAAGCCTACTCACCTTTTAAGTTCATGCAACACGTACTTGGTGAGGCATACAAAAAAGTGAAAGGATTTATGATTAGCAAGCCAGGCTTTCCTCGCCCATGTTTTTTTCTTTTTTCCTTCTCTTTTTTCTTGCCACTCATGTTACTTCATAACATGCCTCAATTGTATTGGGATGATTTCAAATCATTTCTTCAATATATTACAGCGACTTTGAATTCTAAGCTCACCCTACTGAGAATCTGACCATAGCCCCTAATAATTTCTGTTAGGTCCTCTCAGGTCCAATCCTTCCCTTTTTGCTTTAACAGAGATCATCAAACCTTTTCAAGCTTTCCTAGCTTCAAATAGGATGAAAGAAAAATACATGTATATGTATAAAATATATATTAGACATGATAATAATATAGATGACAACATGTATAAATGCATGTACATATCTATCTTTCTAGTATTATATACTTTAACTTGTCCCAATGCAACTTATGCTCCAGCCACATTGGAACACGACACACATGTCAAACAAGTGATGTACCCTCATGCCTTAGTTCATACACACACACGCATACCCACACACATAGGCGCATGTGTACACACACACACAGTGATTCGTTTCCAGCTTCAGTTTTTCTGATCTTAGTCCTATGAGCCTTCACAACTCTAATCACAGGTGCATGCTTCATGGGAGTTTAAAGATTCTTTTCATGTTTTACTCAACATTACTTTTAGTTATAAAAATTAGTTGAGCCAGAATAGACTCTCTATTTAAATCTGCAAGACTCTAACCTTATAATTAGACTTAAAATGTACGTCTTCACTCCCACTAAATCTGTTCAACATCAGTGAAACTTCCAATCATATTGTGTCTAAGTTCCCATTCCATCAGCCTCATCCTAGCTTCCCTCACGTGCCTCCCTGACCCTCATTGGTGATCACAGGTCCTCTACGCCCCACCTGCTACAATGTCTGATGCACTGATTCATAACCCTGCATCCAGCTCTCATTCAGTTTTTTTCTCTCTTCCTGCTCACAGGCAGCTGACAGCAATAGAAAACCCATTCTACTGGCTGATTGGTTCCACTGAAGATCCATGAAGTTGTTTTTTACAACAGCTGGTCCTTAAAAATCTAGCACTGAGGCTTCTACTCAGCCCTTCTTCACTCAGGCCAACTCACTCTCTTGGTCATGGAGGCCATCTTCTCTAATTCTTAGAGAAATCAAAAGTTAGCAGGTCCGACCTCTCAACTTTCCTCATCTATTCCTCCCAGATGTATTTTCATCAATTCTTACTCCTTTCTCAGCTGTACCAAAGGATGAAATATCCTCCTATTTCTCCAATAATCTTCACTCATTTGTGCTTTTCACCTTCATCTCCCTTCTACTACCTCTTCTGAAATTTTGCTCTATCAATCAGCGTCCCTCTCAAACTTTACCTCTAGCTCTGTCTATATAAACATCTATCTCTATCTACTATCTCCCTCACCCCTTTTCGATCTTTCTCTTTCTCATTCTCTTGCTCTCTCTTCAACATGCAATTACTTTCTCAATCTCTCTCAGTCTCTCAATTTCTCAGTTTATCCCTATTTCTTGATTGTTCTCTTCTCATCCCTTCTGTTCCTTCTTGCTCTCATCTTTGAATTCCTCAACAGCACTATATCCTAGTTTTCCTCCAATCTAACTACTACGTCTCTGGCCCAAAGACTTGGTCTCTTTGCTTCTCTTTCTCTACCAGCTTCTTATAACCTGTCTTCCCCGTGAGTTACATCCCCTTCCCTGTTTTCTTTCTACATCCTTACACTGAGCAATTTCACAGATCATGGTTTTAACTACCCCATATATGCTAATGACTCTCAAATCTATGTCTCTGGTCCAAATTCTCTCTTGAACTACATTTTTACAATTCTGAATGCCTAGTGTTCTACAGTAATCTTATAACAGGTACACCCCACATCACTTTTCCCAATTAAATCTGCCCCTCTTCTTCCTCTGGTATTCCCTAGGTGGTAGCTGAACCCTTGTGGTCAGTCTTTCCCATTATTCCTCATGCCCCATATATAACTGGTTACTAAGTTCTGTCTATCATACCTACAAAATATTTCTTCCTTTCCATTTACACTGCCCTGTCCTACATCAGGCACTCATAATATCTCATCTAGATAATTATAGTAAATTTCTAAATGGTTCCT
>NW_027532478.1:317533-324271 GCF_008692635.1 Crocuta crocuta | reverse complement strand
GTAAAGGTCTTACTGGTTCCTTCACATCCCATATCCCCTTCCCCTAATCCACCCTCTATACTGCTACCAAAATTCTCTCCACAAAATGCCAGACCATGCCTGAATCCTGCTTAAAACTTTCTGTAGGCAGGGTGCCTGGGTGGCTCAGTCGGTTAGGTGTCCAACTTCGGCTCAGGTCATGATCTCACGGTTCGTGGGTTTGAGCCCCACATTGGGCTCTGTGCTGACAGCTCAGAGCCTGGAGCCTGCTTCAGATTCTGCGTCTCCCTCTCTCTCTGACCCCCGCTCACACTGCCTCTCTCCCTTTCTCAGAAATAAATACAAATACATAAATAAATAATTTTTAAAAAAAACACTCTGTAGGCTCTCTCTGCCTACAGAATAAAGTCTAAGTTCATTAACTGACATTCAACATTCTATCTTTCTGGTATTATGTATTTTAAGTTGTTCCAATGCAACTTATGCTCCAGCCACACTGGAACATATGATAAACATGTAAAATAAATCACATATTTCCATGCCTTAGCTCATGCACTTCCAGTAAAATGGATACCACTCTACCCTGCCCTCAGCATATCGTCTTACTTCTTTAACTGGTAAACTCCTACCATTTTTAAAAAATGTTTATTTACTTATTTTGAGAGAGAGAGAAAGAGAAAGAGAACACGAGTGGGGGAGGGGAAGAGAGAGAGGGAGAAAGAATCCCAAGCAGACTCCACACGCAGCACAGAGCCCGAAGCAGGGCTCTATCCCACGACCTCAAGATCACTACTTGAACTGATATCAGGAGTTGGACGCTCAACTGACTGAACCACCCAGGCTTCCACTATCAATTTTTAAGACCCGCTCAATTATTACTATCTCCCTCGACAGTCCACTCTGTCTCTGTGAATAAAATTAACCTCCTGTATGCCATGGCACACTGAATATGTCTATAGTATAGCCCTTGTTACACAAGACCTTAGTTATTTGTGTCCTCTTCTAGTCAACCAGATTGCTAGTTCCTGAGGATAAGAATGACATCTCACCTATTTTCATCTTCAGAGTCTAGCAACAGGGTATGGTAAAGATTCAGTTCTTGATGAATCTGTAGGCAGCAAATGAATTAACCAATATATTTAATTATGAAGAAAAATAACTTCCATGCAACAAAAGATAAATTCTAATGCTTTAAGTACCATGGAATGGAGCATATTTAAGATATTGTACAGTAATGCTACATAAAAGCATTTTCTGTCCCCTTCTGGGAAAAGGAAATAACTGTGATCATCAAATAAACTACAAGTAGAAGAAAACAGGATCGGTTTTTACTTCTAATGTAAGGATACCCTGACCAAAGAAAAAAATTAAATTAAGTACCGTCCATATGTGAGGCACTAAATTAGGATGGAAGTATGCAATGAGGGAGTATAAAATACAATCTATCCACAACTTACATCTTTTAGGTGTCTTAGGACCCACCTCTTCTAGGGTCCAACACAGGAAACATTCTTCTTATTTAGCCCAATAAGCCTATTATTTCAGCACTGAACACACGCTCGTAGCATGAGTAATAAAGATCATCACCAGGTAAACATTTCTATTAAGGAACGGCATGAAGGAAAAGAGGGAGGGAGGGACACAAGCAGGAAGAAGGCAGGGAGAAAGCGCAGGAGATACGGAAAAGTCCAAAATGGCGGTTGGCTGTGGGAAGGGACTTTCCGCCTTTCACACACAAACACCGTATTTACTTACATGAGGCCAGAATGGGTGATCTGACTTACTGGTTGGTGTGCATTTTTATTTCACCTTCTTAACTGGTCTAAATAGATCTATATGAGTAGTAAAAACTAAGGCCTAGTGAAAACTCACAGACAGCATATTGTAGTTGCAAAATACTACAATAAATAAACCTAGTAGTTTACATCCACTACTCATTTTCTATAGTGGTGACAATTCTGCCAAGTCTTCAGGCCATTCACACAGTCTCCGTTGTGAGACAGCTGGCCTGGGTTAGAGGGTAAAGACTGGCAAGAAGACAGAGTGAAAATAAGGATCTCATCTGGGGGGAATTCTAGCTTATTTGCTTCAAAGCAACCAGTCATATACTATTAAACACGCATGTGGCCATGATACCACATCTCCTCATGAATGCCTAACCAAAAATAATGTCAGAATCCCATTCTGGCTCTAAATATATCTATAGATGAAACTGAGAGAAGTTAAAAGATAGGAACATATTAAAAGCATGCTTTTTATTCATAAAAACATGGGTAAACAAGCCACACAAAGCATCACAATAGATTTTAACCGGACATAATTTCTGGCAAAATTTGAGCAAGGATAAAACTTCTGTGTGATGAAAGTCTTTCTAAGAAAAACTGCTTCAGAGAGATCGTGATTCAATGTTTGACATTCCCTATTGTTTTCTATTAAAAGGCTTTTAGCAGTTCTCAGCAGAAAGTCAAACCAGTTCATGCACCAATATTTATTACTTAAATGGCACAGTGAGGTTTATACAAAATCAAAGTTATCTTTAAATAGGAAATTCCTGGGAATCTGAGGGGAAACATGAAAATTCTAGTGAGCCGACGGGTCCTGAAAATGTATGATGCATCTCAGGCTTATAGTTATGTTGAAAGGGTAAACTTAAAAAATAAATCATTGGAACATGGTATCTTAAAAAGCAGTGCAGGCCAAAAAATCCTTAGTAAAGAAGAAATCCCAAAATATTAAAATAAAGTGTCTTTAATCTTTCCAGCAAAGTTACAAAGCAATGAAAGTATTTACCCAAAATAGTTTTCGCATCACTGCTTTAAAAATAATGGCAAGTCAGCATAACACACAGATCAGAGACCAATGCAGAAACGACACAGATGAGCTGTTTGTGGTATATTATAGATTATTGCTTTGTAAGAGAAAACGCTTGAAAATGGGGCTTGGGCAAGGGTATTATAAATTACCTGGATAATCATGTCACAATCACAGAAAACAGATGAGGCTATTTTTAACTCTTCAAATATAGGAAGTACACTGAAGGTCATGAGGGCGGTACAGACAGAGCATAACTGGCACTAATTGAAAATTGTATACAGAGCTTATATTGAGAAGCGATTGCACCTTTTTAATGAAAGGCCAGGCCCCAGATATTCTAACTCAGGGCTTCTCAATCAGGGGTAATCTTGTCCCCACTCCACCCCACCCTGGAGACATTGGACAATATCTCGAGATAGTTTTGTTACTGCTGGTGGGGGTGTATGCTACTGGCATGCAGTGGGTAGAAGCCAGGGATGCTGCTAAATATCCCACAGTGAACAGGGCAGTTCCCTGACAGCCAAGAATTACCCGGCTCCAAATGCCAGTAGTGCCTTTGTGGACAAACCCGGAACTAAGTGAATACATAGAGATCTCACAACAACCTTGCGGGGCACCTGGGTGGCTCAGTCCGTTAAGCATCCGACTTCGGCTCAGGTCATGATCTCACAGTTTGTGGGTTCGAGCCCCGCGTCAGGCTCTGTGCTAACAGCTTGGAGCCTGGAGCCTGCTTCAGATTCTGTGTCTCCTTCTCTCTCTACCCCTCCCCCATTCACTCACGCTCGCTCACATTCTCTCTCTCTCTCTCTCTCTCAAAAATAAACATTAAAAAATATTTTTAAAAAATGAAATAAGCTGTCTAGGGGTGCCTGGGTGGCTCAATCGGTTAAGAATCCGACTTCGGTTCAGGTCATGATCATGATCTCATGGTTTGTGGATTTGAGCCCCGCATAGGGCTCTGTGCTCACATCTCAGAGCCTGAAGCCTGCTTCTGATTCTGTGTCTCCCTATCTCTCTGCCCCTCTCCCACTTGTGCTCTGTCTCTGTCTCTCAAAATATAAATAAATGTTAAAAACAACAACAACCACCACCTTAGCTAACACAGACCGAACTTTGTCATATAGAGAATCATCCTGGATCTCATGTCCAAGCACTGTACAAAACATATCGGAAAGTATTTTCACCTATAAGCTGATTTTACTTTTAATTTCTGGCTTTTGCTTGAAAGCATTATAATAAAGCTATTCTATATATTCACCTAGTAGGACAGTATACTCCATAGAAGACAGCAAACAGTAAGAAGCAGTGTGAATGTGTGTGAGTTTAAGAAGGTAAAAGATGACTTGACCAACTGAAGGGAAGCAGAATATCCCAGCCCAAAATATGCCTCTTTGCCATAAGGATTATTTTAGGCTGATTATTTTTAAGAAACAGCTGACATAAGAAAAGCTCCGCAAACTGAGTAGAGTTTATCCTTTTGTAAGAGACTTTTAGATTTATAAGGAAAATCTCCATTTGTTAGGGTGTCTCCCTCTCGGTACCAAGAGGAGAAAGATGATTCTAATTCTCTAGAAACTCTTATCAGTGGAGAAGGCAATGACTTAAAACTGTGTAACAACCTGACCCTTGTTTACTGTGCTTTTCCTGATGGCCTTCCATAACTGCCTCCTCAACCCCAGAACACCTCCTTCTGTCTTTAGCTGGAGGTAATTTTTAATGTGTTGACTTAGGCCATTTCTGGGAGTTATTCAGTTTTCCTGGGTACCTCCCACGCACACAGGAGGTGTATATGTTATTACCCTTCTGCTTGTTTTTCTCCTGTTAATCTGTCTTCTAGCACAGGGGTGTCTCAGCCAAGAACCTAAAAGGGTACAGGAAAAGTTATTTTTCCTCCCCACACAGTGCAGATGTGGGTGGTTGAAGAGAAGAAGAATCACACGTATAGAATACTACTTAATTGGAAGGAAAGAAGAGGCCATGAATTATAGGAAAGTGATGGGTTTTGTTCACTTGGTCAAAAATAACACATGCATCGAGATTCTTCATTCATGGTATTCAGAGAAAGCTTTCTACTATGACTTAGGAGCCATTGTTCCATAAGGAAACTTCTCGAAGCGATAGCGATACAGTGCTAGGAACATGCAGAACCATGGTTTGTGCAAACTATGATACTGTGAAGAAGACCAACATTATTGCCACCCAAAAATACCTTCTGGATTCAAGATGGGTCGTGCGGTCAAGAGGCTGGTAGATGCTATGGAAGAGGACAATAATGACAAGACTAAATCCAGATCACACTTGCTAAAAGAGCTGCTTGAGAGAAGCAAGAAGGAAGAAGGAACAGAGAGCAATTAAATCACTGATAATGCAAAGAATGGAGGTGTGTCTTAAAACCCCAAGAAAACAATTTCTTCCTAAGCGAGCAGAGTTTCAAATGAAAAAAAGCAATCATAAGGCTAGAGTCCCCCAACTGCTTTTTACCTCACTGGTGGAAATGTCTTAGTAATTCAGTTACCACATAAAGTTGAACGGAATCTGTCAGGAGCCCAAGAAAAGCTTGAGAGAAACTCTTTTGTTTCCCCCAAGAAAGAGCTAAATCAAGGAAATTTGCTGCTTAAGGAGGACCGCCACCAAGTGTCCTGTTTTCAGACACGCAAGGTAAAAAGAGCAGAATTCGCTCCCTGAGTCTCACCGGTTAGAATGCCCCTGAGGGTGAATGGCTGGGGGGAGGAGGGTTCTATTCAAACGCAATATCCAGAATATCACTTACTGCGTTCATGTTCATTATAGGCCTTTCTATGCTAGTCAACCATTGAAGAAAAAGGTCTTCTCCTCTTTTGGATAAAAACTGAATTAATTTCCTAAGTGTTTAAAAAAAAAAAAGCCCAACTGGTTCAATTCCTCAGGTGAGACCACTAAAACAGAATTGGAAGTTATTTCTTTTTTTCCTCCTTTTTCTTGATGGGTAATTAGTGAAAGTCTATTTATCAGCAAAACTGAGGGGGTTTCAGTGCCAAGCATACTTGAGTCCAATAATCCCACCTAACGTTTGTAGAGCTTTCATTTCCGCAGAGCGCGTCCTCACCCGAGTCCTCTTATACTAACTGTATCTACACAGAGCTGGGATTTTCAGATTAAGCCATTCTTTGACCCTTATTTTCCACCCTACTTTGCTCCCGTGATTCTGTGAAAAGTCAAATTGGGTGTTAAATATAAGGCACAAATTCACTGCAATTCGGCATGAAAGTGCTTCAAAAGGGAAAGGATTTGAATGTAGTGCCCGAGCAGGGATGAATAATGCACACGCACGTCTCCCAGCAATGACTTAGAAATTCTTTACACAGACATCTGTCCCCACACTTAACAGATCAGCTGATTGTCATTTTCACTGTATGTATGCTGTATCGACTACTGTCGAGAGCTATGTTGTTCATAAAGTAAAGCTGCATTTTAATCCTCACGTCATCTCCTTAAACATTAGTATGCTTAAGACACCGCATGATAAAATATAACACCATTTTCAAAGAACAGCGGGGATGTTTTTACTGCTTCATACATACCTCAACTCAATTGCAAACATGGAATTAATAAAAAGAAAATACAATCAATTAGTTAAATGTTACCTGATTCTCTACCCAACTAGATTTACTATAGGCCAAAGTAATTATGGAATCCCAGCTATGCTGGGGTTTGGAGCCAATCTACACTAAAAAGAAAGGGCACTGGCATTACATTTCTTAAATTTACATATTTAAATTGGAGTCATAACCCTGGCGTTTGGGATAAGACTCTGAAGTCATCGGAGCTATGACAAAGAGTAAGAGATGGAAACTAGCTTGAAATTTTTCTGTTTGGAAAAGTTTCTGACATGCAATTAAGAGTAAGCTACAGCTCAAAGTAGAAAGTTACAGCACGAGTTTAACCCAGACTTGACTGCACTGACTG
>NW_027532478.1:312827-317322 GCF_008692635.1 Crocuta crocuta | reverse complement strand
GACTTGGAAATGATCTTAAAAATTCCACAGAGGTCTCTTGCTGTTTATTAAACATATTTTTACATTCCTCTTCTTCATATTATAATGAAAAGTAAAAGCAGACCCACCTGACCATGGTATTTGTCCCCATTTCTTAAGGGAGTTAAGAGCAGGAAGGAAACCACACAAAAAGAAGAGGGGAAATCAGGAGAGTTTTTGTAGATTACCTTGAGGTCAGGGCCTTGAAGTCAGGATCTATGCATTTTTGTTCTTGACATTTGTATTTTAGGCCAGCCACAGGCATAATGGCCATTAGTTAATAAAACCCCAGCCTAATGAGGGCTTTTGTGAGATCGCATTGTTTGTAAATATCCCTCTCCTCGGGGAGCATTCTGCAAATGTTGCTATTTGAATGCCTAAAAGCATTCAGCAAATGTTGCTATTTGAATGCCTAAAAAAACTGATGTAAATGTTCAGTTTTCTACCAACTCTACTGCTGCATGAAACAAGTGTTTATTGAACGCTATGTGTTGAGCACTGCCCTAGCCTCACAAAGTAAATAGTCAAGTCCAGGATTTCTCAACTTTGGTTGCACATTAGAATCACCTGAGGGACTTAAAAAACTACTGATGCCTTGGCCCCACTCCAGGCCAATTAAGTCAGGATCTGTGCAAGTAGAGACTGGGTGTCATTATTTTTTTTAATCTCCCTAGGTGATACTAATATGCAGCCAGAGTTGAGAACCGCTGGTCTAGCTGATCATTTTTTTACTTAGTCACTTAGAAAATGATTCCACAGTCATACATGTAGGCATAGGCTGTTTGCCTCATATTGGAAGCTCTGGGACAATTTTCTGCTTCTGTTTAACTAGCTTGTTACAGCAATCACCCCAATATGCAATACAGCTTGCAAATATAAATGTCAGTATCAGGTCACAGTCCAAGTGCTCGGTACAAGGCTGCATGCAGACACTTGTATATTACATATGCTTTTGTATCCATTGACTGATACCATGTTTTTTGTTGCTGTTATAGATTTTGAAGCACTTTACACCATGCACATGTAATAAAACTTGATGATGATTGGTTTCTCTGGGAGCAATTTCCTAGATCGGCTGACCTCCCAACAAGTCTATTTGGTGGGAACAAACTAACATGCCACAATTTCCAAACAACTTTGCATTATGAATTCAACACCAATGGCTGTGTTTGGAATGCACATCTAAAGTGAAAGGAGTCCAAAACCGAGGTATAAAAATAAAATCATACGTTATTCTGAGCTAATTCGGGTACAATACATGGAAGAAAACCTGGAAATGCTTAAATATGTTCCCTGGAACACTTTACTTGAAGTGCAATAATCTCACTAAATCAGGGAAGAAGTGTCATCATTTGAACAAACTCACTAGATGATAAAGAGTAAAAGAGCAGAATATTCAATGTACTTCAGGATTCCTAAAACTCATCTTTTAAAGCAAATATATACAGAATACATACTAGCAATGTGGAAAAATTAAGCTTTTTAAGACACACACCCCTAAACCAAAAATAAAGACATCAAATTTATGGAGAGGAAGAAATATTTTTTGGATGTGCTCTTAACTACAGCCTGACATAGATAATAAATAGATTTTTTAAAATCATGGAGAATACCAAACTGAATCAATTATGGTCCTTCCCAGTCAAGAGGATCTTTACTGAGATACGAAGGGGCATTTTGGAGCAGGGATAAAAGGTCATGGTTGGTTACATGACATCAACCAGAAGAATTTGCGGTAGTACCAAAGTATAGCCTTTTACGACATTAACATCCATATACTTCTCAAAGCAATTTTTTTTTAAAGTTACACTAGTCAGCAGCTCTCAGCACTAGATGCACATTTTAATCAATCTTGGGACCTACCAATTTTGGGTTCCATTCCTACAGATTGATTTATTAGGTTCCCAAGAGAGAACAAGGGCCCATGTGGTATTTGTAGGCAAAATCACCGACAGCGATGCTCAGACCAATGTCAAAGAGCCACTGTATGATTGTGGACAGGAGTGCTAATGGAGGTTAGTGGTTGGTGTGCCAGACCCAAATGGAGGATATGGGCTTGAATCCAGTTCCCATGAGAAAATGAGGACTACATGACTTCTAAGTTCACTTTAATCTGTAAAATATCAAGTATGATTATGACACTGGGATTCTAGGCCACCCCTAAAAATTTGATATTAAGGTAACAACGAAAGAAGAAGAAATTGTTGTCGGGTAGACAAATAGCAGTATCTGATCATCAAAAGAGAAGAGTTAGATTCAACTTCCAGAGACCCAAGCTGTGTGGGAGAGCAAAGGCAGAAACAGTCCATGAGCACATGAAGAGGTGAGATTTTGAAACCTAATAAAAGCACAACTAACCAGTAGGAAACTGAGTTCAGTCCAAAACAAGAAGTTGGGTACAATGATCTGGGAGGTCCACAGAGATTGGTCACATGATCGCTAATCATAAGAAAGAAGCTGTAGACTCTCTTTTGATTTTAAACCCTTTAGCATCTCTTGCTAACTCCCTGAAACTCTCAGACTGAATTTGACTTTGGCCTATGGATTTATAGGACCCACACACCCATCTCCCAAAATAAGTCTTCATATGTGCATAATCATGTTTCCAAAAAAAAAAACCAACAAAAAACATGTAGTCTCCCATTTTTCACCAAACCCAACTCCCTGTTCTGGGATAAATGGGCCTCAAAATTGTATGGTCTTCTGAGAATCATCTATTGTATCATACATATCATCTACTGGGGTAATGAATACATCAGCCCAAATGAATTTTAAGAGTTATATTTTCATGCCATATTTTAATTATAGAATTTATTATTATGCCCACATATATTTGCTCATTATAATCTTTCTCGAGTCAGCAACTGAGAAATTCTGAGTCAAAAACAAATATCAAATGTAAAGTTGAAGTAAAATGAGTAAGGCTATCAAATTAATTTAACTAACAACTTTTTAAATTTATTTGTGATCAGAATCTGTTATTGGCCTGTAATAGCCTCTCTTTCCTTCCTTATTAACATGATCCCAGATTTGTTCAGGTATCCTTTCTCTTCTACTCGTCCATACGCTTCAAGAAAGATTATAAAACCATAGTGAAATGCCACTTCACTAGGATAATTATAATAAAAAAGACAGATAATCACAAGTATTGCAGAGAATGTGGAGAAATTGGGACAAATCATTCGACCATTGTAGGAAATAGTTTGGCAGTTCCTCAAAAAGTTAAACATAGAGTTACTACTACATGACCCAGAAATTCCACTACTAGGTATATATGTAAAAGAAGTAAAAACATATGTTCACAAAAATGCTTGTATAAGAATGTTCACAGCATTATGTTCATGATAGACAAAAGGTAGAAATAATCCAAATGTCCTCAACTCACATATAGATAAACAAAATGTGTTATAGCTGTAAAAGAGAAAGCCATAAAAAGGAAGGAAGTGCTGATACATGCTACAACATGGATGAACTTTAAAACTCTTTTCCTAAGTGAAAATAAGCCAGTTGTAATAAGCCACATAACGTAGGATTCCATTTATATGAAATATCCAGACTAGGCAAATCCAAAGAGACAGAAAGCACATTAGTGGTTGCTGGGGACTAGGGACATCAAGAATAAAGGGTAACTACTTAAATGGTATGAAATTTCTTTTAGGGCTGATGAAAATGTTCTAAAATTGGCTGTGGTGATGACTTCACAACTCTATGAATAGACCAAAAGCCACTGAACTGTACACATTAAATGTACGAATTATTTTGTATGTGAGTTGTATCTCAATAAAAGCTATTATAAGTTTTTTTAACTTTTATTTTTGAGAGACAGAGAGACACAGAGCACTAATGGGGGAGGAGCAGAGAGAGAGGGAGAGACAGAATCTGAAGCAGGCTCAAGTCTCTGAGCTGTCAGCACAGAGACTAATGTGGGGCTCGAAACCATGAAGCGTGAGATCATGACCTGAGCTGAAGTCGGACGCTTAACCAACTGAGCCGCCCAGGCGCCCCTCAATAAAGCTGTTTTAAAATGTCTAGGGGCACCTGAGTGGCTCATTCGGTTAAGCGTCCGACTTCAGCTCAGGTCATGATCTCATGGTTTCAGGTCATGATCTCATGGTTTGTGAGTTTCAGCCCCACATCAGGCCCTGTGCTGATAGCTCAGAACCTGGAGCCTGCTTTGGATTCTGTGTCTCCCTCTCTCTCTGCCCCTCCCCTGCTCACACTCTGTCTGTCTCTCTCGAAAATAAATAAACATTAAAAAATAAAAAATAGGGGCGCCTGGGTGGCTTAGTCGGTTAAGCGTCCGACTTTCGCTTAGATCATGATCTCGCAGTTTGTAGGTTCGAGCCCCGCGTCGGGCTCTGTGCTGACTGCCAGCTCAGAGCCTGGAGCCTGTTTCAGTCTGTGACTCCCTCTCTCTCTGACCCTCCCCTGCTCACACTGTCTCTCTCTCTCTCTCCTAGCAATAACTAAAAAGAAC
>NW_027532478.1:310357-312804 GCF_008692635.1 Crocuta crocuta | reverse complement strand
CCCTATTTTCAGCTGAAACTGCAGGCTCAGACCCAAATCCAGACTCAGTCTTGACCCATGTAAGTAGTTTATGATTATTCCATTCTCTTTGGCTAAGGAAGAGTCATGTGACCCAATTTTGGCCAATGCAATGTGAGGGAAAGGTTTCTTGGGGCAAAAGAGTGAGACAGATTTCTCAACATTAAACAGTTACAGAAACAAACGATATTTTTTTCTGTCCCTTTCTGTACAGTGTGAGGACTTGATGACTGAAGCTGTTGCAGCCATATTGCTATTATGAGGAAGAAGCTACTGTACATACCGCAGATGGAGGAGCAAGAAATAAAATGATGTCTTTTAGCCACAGAAGTGACCAACCTCTTCTTACGAGTTTTTGTTATACGAGACAATAAATCTCTATTGTTAAAGTCACTTTAAGTTATGGGTTTTTTTCAGTTTGTAGTCAAGAACATCCTAAGTAATAAAACTTATCTATTTATACTCTATCTTAATAAAAATGACTTGAGATGACTAAATACTCAAAGTTAAAAGTTAAAGAAAGTCCTTATGAGGTCCTATTACCATGGCCATCAACTCTGACCATAAACCCCAACACCCCATTATAAAGGGATACTTATTTTTTAACATGTATTTATTTTTGTGAGAGAGAAAGGGAGAGAGAGAGAGAGAGCAGGGGAGGGGTAGAAAGGGAAAGAGAGAGAATCCCAAGCAGACTCCAAGTTTACAGCACAGAGCCTGACATGGGGCTTGAACTCATGAACCATGAGATCATTACCTGAGCCAAAATCAAGAGTCTGATGCTTAACCGACTAGCCACCCACCCACCCCCAAAACTAAATCATTCTCAGTTCCAGACAAAAAAAATCCTTCATTTCACAGTAGACTTTAAGGCAGTGTGTATATGTACATGTGTATTTAGGTGAGGGAGTTTCTGCTAAGATGACTTGCTAATATACATGAAGTCCCTAGTTATTATAATCCCTTTGAAAAACAAACTGAGGGCATTTCACCACAAGTCCAGTGCCAAACATTGGCATGGAAGAATTAAAATGTCAACTTCTGAAATTGAAGAAGACACAAAGAAATGGAAAAACATTCCATGCTCATGGATCAGAATAATAAATATTGTTAAAATGTCATTACTACCCAAAGCAATCTACACATTCAATGCAATCCCAATCAAAATTGCACCAGCATTCTTCTCAAAGCTAGAACAAACTATCCTAAAACTTGTATGGAACCACAAAAGAACCCAAGTAGCCAAAGTAATATGNGATGAGCACTGGGTGTTATATGGAAACCAACTTGACAATAAACTATTTAAGAACAAAAAAATAAAATGTCAACTTCTCCTTTCCCAAAAGACGTGGTAGCATGTGTGGGACCTGGCCAGTTGAAAAGCTTTTATTTGGTTGTTTTTCCAACAAAAAGGATTTTATTCTCAAAGGATTTTATTCAATTCAACTAACAGCTGTCCAGTGCCTACTATGTGCCAGGTGCTGTGAAACCCAGAGGAACTAAGAAAAGGACTCAGTAAGGGAATGGCTTCTTTGACTTCACCTCTGTTCCTCCCTCTTTTGGCTGTGAAAACTATATCAGCTATTGACAGAATTTCACAGTGCTACACTGGATTCATGGGAGTAAGCATATGAACTGGGGATCCCACCAAATGAAACACTTGTGCACTGTTGGAATTAAAATCCATAAACTCGGGGCATCTGGGTGGCTCAGCTGGTTAAGCATCTGATTCTTGATTTCAGCTCAGGTCAATCATTTCATGGTTCGTGGGATCGAATCATGTGCTATCAGCTCTGTGCTGACAGGGGGGAGTCTGCTTGTATTCTCTCTTTCCACTCCTCCCTCCTGAGCGTGCACATGCACATGATTCTCTCTCTCCCTCTCTCTCTCTCTCTCAAAATAAATACTAAAAGAATAAATTAAAATCCATAAACTTAAGGCAATTTTCATATTTCTTTGTACTTTATCACTGACAATATGTGACCTAGCATATATTTCCTTCTTCTACTTCTTTAGTAACTCATTGCAATCTGGTATCTGTTCTTTCCACTATGCTGAAAGTACTCCTTTAAATAAAGGTCACCAAGGTGCCAAAGTGCCAAGTGCCTTTTTTCAGTCTTCAACCTCTTTAACTTTTCTGCAACATTTGATAATGCTGACCACCGTCATACCTTTTGATTCCCTCTTTTCTTTTAGAGCCCAAAACACTACATTATCCTGGTTTTCATTTTATCTCTCGGACTGCCTCTTCACTAACTCTTTGTTTGGTTACACTTCCTCTATCAGCACCTCACATCTTTTCCTTAGTCCATTTTGTTTTGTTTCCTCTCTATATGCTCTACATGGGCAATTGTACCCATTGCCACACCTTCAGTGAACATTTAAATTCTGAATAAAACGATGATTCCCATATCTGAATCTCTAGCCCC
>NW_027532478.1:309291-310161 GCF_008692635.1 Crocuta crocuta | reverse complement strand
CAGCAGTCTGTTGACTGTCATCCCCTTGGGCACCTCAAAGACAGCATATCCAAGATGGAATAACTTCCCCCCTCACAAACCTACTATACCTCCTGAACGCCCAATTTCATTTAACAGTACTCACACTCCCAGTTGCTCAAAATTGTAACATCAGAATCATTCTGACCTCCCCTTTCACTCTTAACATTCTATCTTTCCAGAGTTACCAAAGTTTGAAAATGCAACAGTCACATCTCTACCATATGTCAATCTCTTACCACCCCTACCGCCACTACTTAATTTGGACTACCACTTTCCTGGGCTATGCCAATGGCCCTTTAAATGATATCCCTGTTTCCATCTCTCTGGATGCTCTATTACTGATACAGCCATAAACTGGAAGCTGGAGAGAAATCAGTAGTGGCAGGATGTGGTTGTTGGGAAAGAACTGCCGCAGAAAAGTTCTTCTTTTCTCAAAGAAGCTTCATACTGCTCTACATTCCCGAGGGCGGGTGCCATTAGCCAGTGCGCAACCCTTGCCACACGTTGTCACAAGCAGGTAACAACTTGGCATTGACAATGCCATCATAATAGCTATCTAAAATGCATCAGTAGCTAATGTCCTAAAGATACTGATACAACTATTACATTTTTGGTTGGCTATATATATCAAAAATAAAGACTCCCCAGGATATCATTAAGGATAGAACAGTTGGTATTCCTTCGGAAAAAGTTAAGTTTGAAATGACATTCAGATATGAGAAAATAAGTGTTTAAAAAATATTCATGACCTTTGCTTAATTTTTAGCCTGGTACTAACCCTTTGAAATATGGTTTTGACAAATGAATTCCTTCTCTTCAGAAAAGCCTATTTTCAACAACAGATTCTGC
>NW_027532478.1:308505-309099 GCF_008692635.1 Crocuta crocuta | reverse complement strand
TTCTTCACTATGGATTATTTTAAATATTATATATAAAATAAAGTTCCTTTTGGTCCCTTTTTTCTCCTCCATCCTCCATTCTGTAAATTTTAATTTATAATTTAGTAAATTATAAATTAAAACACTGGTTTCTAAACCACTGAAAGTAATTTAATAAGTATACCATATGGGGTTCTGTCACTTCTTTGCTCAAGGATTTATTTTGCTATAGGTGATAACAAGTCTGTTTCCTAACACCTAGTAATTCTAACATATCTTAGTACCGCCTGCCAATATCTATGCAACTCTTAAAAGGCTGTATTGACACAACACTGAAACTTCCAGCTGAAAAGCTAAATTTTTAGGTAATCTACAAGCTGGTTTGCCTGTGAGCCATGAAACAACAAGCTTAAGTGATTTTTTTTTTCTGAGTGTAATTAACACATAGTGCTTTTGTAATAATGAGCTGATTTGGAGAGAAACAACTGAATTCAATCAAATGGGTTGTTTTCACAACAGTTCCAAGTCGGTTAATTTCAAAACAACTAGTTCCTTGACTTCTTTCAGTCACGTGTGTACACAAAGCCTGAAAGTGGCCATTTGTTTAAGTAATGT
>NW_027532478.1:301771-308424 GCF_008692635.1 Crocuta crocuta | reverse complement strand
TAAACCCCTACCTCTCAAGCCACTTTCTATCCCTCCCATAGGACCATTTTACCATGCTGCATTCCTGCTTAAAATCCTCAAACAATTTTGTCTTGCCTGTGAAATAAAGGCTGAGCCTCTGATTATGCCATTTTGCCCAAATGGAATATTTTCACTTCTCTTCTCAAACTCTCTAGCTTTTAGATTTTCCTCGGCCCCTCTATAAAGGCATCCATAAGTACTATAGTCTACACGGAGTTTTTCTTCTCTGAATTTGTACTGCACTTAAAATCTAAAGAACATAAAGTGAACACAAGAAGTGTCAAATTATTGCTTTGTACCTGGCAGAGTACCTAACAGAGTACCTACCACATAGTAGACACTCCATGAACACTTGTGAACTTGCCTCACTGACTTCTTCCATTGGGCTAAGAATGCCCCTGAGGTGTGATAACAACCTTTCAGATTATACTTCACTAAGTAAATAACAGGGAAAAGCTTTCCTGTGCACCTTTAATTCTCCACTAAATCAATGTTAATTTATAGAAGTAGATCATAGTTGTAGGCACTGTTCTGTCACTGAAGACATAACAGAGTGGAGTCAACCTGCATTGGGCCCAAGTATAGGAAGTTTCTGGAAAGAGAGTATGGCTTACATCCAATACCAACCACCTTCTCCATTCAACTTCTACCAAAAAAGTATTCATGACTGAATATCATGTTTATGACTAGAAAACAAACTTGATTCACTAGGACAAGGGTTGCTAAAGCCAGCATAAAAAGCTGTCAGTGACACAAATGACATTGAGTGTCTGTCATTACAGATTAGTTTACAGTGAGAAAGTGATTCTCATTCACATTATCTAGGCCATCAAAAGAAACCTTCTATATTAATTTGCATAACCTCTAGTTAATGAAATTATACCAATTCTTAACACCATTATGAGGATGGAAGAGACACAGGAGGAGAAGGCGGGAAAGAACAGAATGGAGAAGGATTGGTTTTGCATATTAAATAGAAATGTGGAGGAAGTTGGATTTTTGCCATATTCTCTGGCTCTATTAATAGCCAACATACCCAGGGCTCAAAACAAAGTCATTAGACACTAACATAGAGAAATGTGAATGCAGATCTCAGACATTACTTCATTTTTAAGCTATCCTCTCCATAGGAAGCTAAATTTACTTTACTACATGGCATGAAACAAAAAAAATGGAAAAAGGAAAATGTGGGCACCTGCATCATAAAGGCACACAGTGACAGGGAATGTTCCTTGATGTGGTGACACTCTCATGGATACAGGTAGGGGAAGACAAGCAGACATGCTTTTAATGACAGCAAGAAGACAAAAGTTGCTTTTCTCTTCAACTTTTGAAAGATTGGTGCACTGGGCCCGCAATTCAGGAAGTGTGCTGTGCTAACTCCTTAACCTTGCTTCAACAGAGAACTCAGGTAGTGAAAATTACATGGACACTTCTTGTGGAAAACATTTTGTCTTCTCCTTGTATGGCATATATTTTGTCACTGCCATAAACTAATAAAGAATTCACATTTTTAGGCCATCATGGTTGGCCTGAGTTACTTTCTGGGTGCTTCAAGAGCCATAATTCTTGCCATTAGAGGGAAAAATAATTTTAGTAAAGAATAACTCAAATGATTTGGTGTTAATGGCACTCGAGTTTTGCACATGTGATATATATCGAGCTAGAACATGTTTCAAAAATGCAAATGGATGCATAATAGCATTGCCGGCAGAACAAATCAATATCTATTCCTCATTTTGTACACTACTTATTAGGGAGTAAAATCTAATAACATATAATGCCTTATGTAAAAAAGATGTCATTAGGGATCTTTGAAAAACTTGGCCCCTTTCACTGACACCTGATAACTGTAAAACATCATAACCTCACTAGAAAACAACATTTAAGGGGCACCTGGGTGGCTCAGTCTGTTAAGCATCCGACTTCGCCTTAGGTCATGATCTCAAGGTTCATGAGTTCCAGCCCTGGGTTGGGCTCTGTGCTGACAGCTCAGAGCCTGGAACCTGCCTCAGATTCTGGGTCTCCGTCTCTCTTTCTGCCCCTCCCCTGCGCTGGCTCACTCTCTCTCTCAAAAATAAGTAAACATTTAAAAAAAGAAAACAACATTTAAATTCAAGTAAAACAATGCTAATTTAAGAATGCCCATATTCACACTATTTTACAAAAGTTGTAGGACGTGAGGAATGTAAATAGCAATGCCAATCAAGTTACCAGCATTTGCTATTATTATTAATAACTACTTTGTCTACTGCACTTCATTTTCTTTAAAGTATTTTTTGTGCATGCTATCTTGATTTTTCACCACAACAGCCTCAGAAAACCAAGACCTAGAGAGGTTATGTGACTTTCTTAATGTCACACAGCTATTAGTAATAAAGTTAACAATTAAAATTCAAAGATCCCAATTACTAGGATAATGTACTTATAGTGTAAAAACAAAAGGCCCCCTTATGTGTATGCTATAACATTTTAAACATTGAGATACTAGAAAAATTTAATCTTCTATAGAGATTTTTGGAGAAACAGGCTATCAAAAATGGATGCATATGAAGGTTGGTATATCTTTAATGTGTCTATGAAACGAGCTACAAATAACTGAAGGCAAGTACAGTTGCATATCAGGTTGTATTCAAATGACTATGGAATCCTGAATTCCATTTTGCTATAATCAAATTCCTGTACCTAGTCTGGTTTGAGGCTGTTAGCTTCAGTCAGTATGATGCTATTGTTTAATCTTCAAGTTTTGCCAGAAGAAAACAAACAAGCATTGCAATGGAATCCTGAGAGGCCCTTCACAATTAGCTTGGGAGACACCTATATGAAGCAAGTGCCCGTTCCTCTCAGGATTTAGTGCCCAACACACTCTCCCAATGACAGGATGTGGCAGCTTTAGGTAACCAAGCAGTGTTTCTGGTATACTATATAAAGCCTGGATGTAGAAAGTAAGGATACAAATCCTGTGTCCTAAACTGACTAAACATTTGGCTTAAAGTAGCCTGAATAGTAATATGGATACAAGATCTTAGGTCAAACTGGATGAACTAAAAACATCCCAGCATCAGGATGCAAATAGTCGCATCTTGAAATTTATTATTGTAACTATCTGGTGTGCAATAATAGTCTATATGAAATGATTGGGTGATTTCATCCTCACTCCCAATGGACCACTGTTCACAACATTACAGTTGTTGTGAAAACAGTAAGTTGTTTGAACTCTCAGTAGATCCTGTTCCTAGGAAGTGATCCTTCTAGGTGAGTCCAAGGGCAGTTTTTTAGGGATAACAACTTTTACTTTCATAAACTCTTGAGTATAAGTACTCTGACTCCACAAAGAACTCCAGGCTCATGATTTGGGGCTTAAAAATGAACAAGGCCCAAAAAAGCATTCACTGAACACAGAATAAAAAGGCAAATCTTACAAGTTAGAACTTGGGGAAGCTGGATACTTTTGTTTTCTATTATTATTTTTTTCTCTATTTCCTTTATGTTAAGTCATAAGTATCATATAAAAACCCTGGATCTGGAGTGACAGAACTTAGGTTTTAGCCTTTTATTTTCCACTACTGTGCTTCTCTCATTATGGACAAGGAATTTCTCAGTTAGAGTAGGAGTGGGACTTTGCTCTTTGTATGTGAGAGGGCTGGTGTTTAGACCCAATAAGGTGATAAATAGAAAAAAGATTCAAAGAAACTGTAAGTGATACATTAAATGCACTAACTGATATGAGAAGCTTCTTGGTTCATCACGTGCATCACCTGAATTGACTGAATAGTGAGATCTCCAAACCCTGGCATTGATCATACATATTTCCACCCCAAGGTGTGTGTGTGGGGTGTGTGTGTGTGTCTATACTGTGCCTTCACAACAAGATACAAGGAACTTATGGCTGTAAGTAAACATATTTATCATCTATTTATCTAGAGTCTCTTTTTCAGATAAATACATCTAATAGGATTCTGGAATCTTTTGGAACTAAACATTATATGTGTTCAAGAGTAACTTAAGGCACTTGCCATTCAGTATTTACTTCAGTCTCAGAGATTACCACAAGGCCTGGTACATGGTAAGCATATACAGTAAACTTTTGTTGAATAAATGAACCACACCCAAACAGAGATCACCCTTTTTCTATGTCTCCTCAGTCCCTGCACATATTGTCCATTTAGGTTTGCTTTCTGTACCAACGTACTTTTATTGTCAATGCTTATATTTAGTATATAAGCTTATTAATAGCTTATATTTTGCTGTATGTGGCCAACACATCCTAGGGTAATACCCAGTAAGCCATGCTTTTATGCAATTCCCTCTCCCCATCCATCGTTTGCTTCTAATCAATAGGATATGGAAAAGGCAAAAGGATTTTTCAAGTGTAATTAGGGCCCTTAAATTAGTTGGCTTCAGCTTAACCAAAAGAGAGATAATCTTGAGTGGGCCTAATATAGTCAGGAGGGTCCTCCTTTAAAGAAGATTAAAGCCACTTCTGAAGTTAGAGATTTGAAGCAGCAGAGACTCTCTCTCTTTCCATGGCTGGCTTTGAGGAACCCAACCGCCATGAATTCTACAGCTGCAAATAAATTAATTCTGCCAAACACCTAAGGGACTTGAAAATGGATTTTTCCCCAGTCTAGCCTCCAGATAAGACCAGGCCCAGCCAAGATCCGGACACCTTGACTATAGCTTTGGGAGACTCTGAGCAGAGAGATCTTTTAAGTTATGCCCAGACTTCTGACTTACAGAAATAGAGATAATAAATTGGTATTGTTTTAAGCTGCTCAGTTGTGATCATTTGTTACAGAGCCACAGAAAATCAATATACCCTGCATTTGTACAGATAATACTTCTCATCCTAGAGGATAAGCACTTTGAGGGAAGAAAACACATCTTTTGCTTTGTTTCTCTCTCAGTTCCTGGCTGAAAAAGTTTCTACATGTGAGCACTAGGTATTATACTGTACCTCCTGCTGAAACTGTTTTCTACTGAGGAAGTAAAATGCAATATACTGACTTCTGTTTTGTCACATATTTTTCAGCAGAGTGGCAAAAATTAGATACACATGAAAAACAGTGCGAGTTGTGTACCTACTTATCAATGCATGAAGCTGAAAAATGGCCACATTCCTTTTAAAGATGACAATAATGTAGGATGAAAAAAAATAATTCAGAAATCCAATTACAATGAACTGACTAACAAACTGGTTATGGTGGCCACACATGGCTGGTATAAATCAGAATTATTTTCCCCTTTCTTAATGTGCTTCTCAGTCAGGCTATGGCTTTGCTTTTAAAAGAACTGAGAAATAATCTGACCCTCAGACAGTTTTTAATAGATTAAGTTTTATCTCAAAACTAAACACCCTGATCTCATGCTAATTTGCTTATGTAAAATACAGTTCTTTTAATAGCTAAGTTTCTATTCAAAACCTTAACACTCTTCTTGCCAATCAAAAATCAGTTTCTTAAACTCTACAATATGTAAGAGAAGCCAGAAAAGTCATTTCTTCATTCGGTCTTTTTATTTTCTTTTTCTTTATTATTTTTTACATTTTTTAAAAGTGCATTTATTTTTAAGAAAGACAGAGACAGAGTGCCAGCTGGGGAGGGGCAGAAAGAGAAGGAGACACAGAATCCGAAGACAGGCTCCAGGCCCTGAGCTGNGAACACAGGAACCACAAGATCATGACCTGAGATGAAGTCAGCCGCTTAACCAACTGAGCCACCCAGGTGCCCCTTTATTTTCTTTCATTCTCACTCTTCTTTATTTCTCTAGCTAAAATATTGTTTCCTCATTATTTTAAAGGGAAACAGGAAAAGTGGAAAATAGCATGGAAAATCCAATCCTTCTTTCTGTTTTTATTATCAAAATCTAGCTCTTTGTTCTCATTTCAGTTGCGAGAAATATCAGGCTTCAAGTAGCTTACCGTTATTGGACAAGATAAAGGGGCATGAAGTGTTATCAGTGACTTGTTCTCAATGCTGAGGTAGTAGCTACTGGGAAATTCTAAAGCCTCTCGAGTTAAGAAAGGCTTTCCTCTCTTCACTCAAATGCAAACAGCACAGGGAGACCATCCCAGGGAGCCTTAAGTCTCAGGGTTCCAAATGACTACATTTGTCAGATCCTTTTCTGAATAGGCTTTCTGTTTTCCAGGGAGTAGACGCAAAGGAAGAGGGTAAATGTAAATTCCCTGGTTGCCTGAGGGAACAGGAGACATCCACCACTGAGACTTGAAAAAGCACACAAGAAAGCAAGGTCCACATTCCAAACTTGCTAAAGAAATTTCCTGTATCCAAGCCTGAATGCAATGTAGTGTCAGCTGTCTGTGTTGCCGCCTACTGCTAGGCATCAGTTGTAAGATTTCGGTTTCAGATGCTTACTCAGGATTTTTTCTATTTTAATCAGTAATAAAATGAATTCAGACAATCTCATCATTCCTAATAATNAGAAAGAAAGAAAGAAAGAAAGAAAGAAAGAAAGAAAGAAAGAAAGAAAGAAAGAAAGAAAGACAGACAAGAAAATACGTCTTGAATATACAGGGCACTTAAAGAAGTTAACTCTGAAAAACTGCTGGCAGAAAGGAATATACTTCCACAACAAGTTCCTCTTGTACACCATCTCCCCAACCCCCCACCTTC
>NW_027532478.1:294519-301764 GCF_008692635.1 Crocuta crocuta | reverse complement strand
AAATCAAAGTGGATGATCAGTAATAAGCTAGGAAGCTGGCCCACTATTCCAGTCCATTCTTCTGAGTTTTCCTTAAACATTCTATAATTTAGCCATACCAGATGGTCCCACAGATATACCATAGATTGCGTGCTTTTATGCTTTTACTTATTTTAATACATCCACCTTAGATTCACTTCCCTACCTTTCCTAACAGCCAAACTTCCTAGTCATTTTCTAAAGCCCAAATAAATGTCATCTTCCTATAGTATATTCCTAGATATAAAAAATGAGATACAGCCAGAAGCTTCCTTGTCTGTGGTTCCATACATGCCTCTATTACTGTGCTTATTACATTATATTGTAGGGGGTTTTGTTTCTTTCTCTACCAGTTATACCCCAACTTCTACACTGTGAACCCCTCAAGGGCACGAACCCTGTCCTATCAATCTTCACACACACCAATCTTCCTGCAGCCCACCACAGTGCACATCACAGTACATGACACACAGTGTGTGCTCAATGTATGTTGGCTGGATTGGAGTAGAAGATTGATATTAGAAGTCCAGAAAAGAAAAATGACCAAATAGCTCTTTTCTGCCAAATAGAAAAGAGCTTCTTTTCTGGGTGGCTTAGTCGGTTAAGCGTCCGACTTTCGCTTAGGTCATGATCTCGCGGTTCGTGGGTTCGAGCCCCGCGTCGGGCTCTGTGCTGACTGCCAGCTCGGAGCCCGGAGCCTGTTTCAGAGTCTGTGTCTCCCTCTCTCTCTGACCCTCCCCTGCTCACGCTGTCTCTCTCTCTCTCTCTCCTAGAAATTTAAAAAAAACAAAAAACAAAAACAAATGGAATCCCCAGATCTAAAGACCCAGAAAATATTCTTTTTGACTGTGATGTTACTTCAATATATTATATTTAGGATAATAATTTCACAGGTGGCCTCTAGACTCTTTTTTGCTACCAAATGAATCAGCCTCTCATAAAAAGAGGCTCTCTTGGTTCACATTCCAAACTCTTTCAATCCAGGTGATAAGCGATTTGCATCTCATCCAAATCAAGTGATAATTTTATGTAATTCATAACATAACAGATTTAATGAAGGAAATAGGAGAGGTTTAAGACATTGTTCCTAAATTCAAGAAGCTTGGTAGTTGTGGAAAAAAAAACTATTGCACAAAAAAGAATATGACTGTACCAACATGAAAAACTCTGCATTCTGACTATACAAATGCTATAGGAATTCAAAAAAGTGAACTTAGAGGCATGCAGCTTGGAATATTTCATGGGCCTTAAAGGATGGAAAGAATTTAATGATGCAAAAAGTTGAAATAAAGTCTGCCTAAGACTTTAAAACATCTCAAAGAATTCTAGATAGCATGCAAGGGCACTGAGAGATGATTCAGCCTTAACTCCTCATTTTCTGTAAGAAGAAATAAACCCAGACAGAGCAACCGACTTGCCCAAAGCTCCACAGTGAATGTGGGCAGAGCTGGGAGAGTGCCTTCGTTGTTCTTATCACCTGGAGCAGCTCTTAAACAACCTCGTTTAAATTACACAAAGATTGTTTGTTGTCTATTTGTTGGGGTGGGGAAGATGAAGTCAGATGCTTACTTTCTTGCTGGGAAAAACACCCTGTTAAAACATTGTCTAGACCAATTTTTAGAAAAGAAACTGGAAATTTTGACAGTATAGCCATAAAAACTTGAGTACGCCAATTGCATTTCAACAACAACAACAGAAAATGGCTTCTGGGGAGGGGGAGACCTGAAACTAGAATAACATTTCTATTATAGACTTTGTGTTATAGAGAAGTGGGTTACATCATCGCTGTATACGCAGGGAACAGGATTTCCCCAGAAATATAATTGAGGTTGTTTTATGAATGAGGTACACTCTTTTCTTCTTCATTTCAAAAGTAACCAATGGTTTAAAAAAAATGGCAATGAGCAACAGAGGCTACACTGAGACGGGCTATCTGAAAGAAAGTTTCTTCCTTTTTTACATGCTAATCCCCGATATGCAGAAACAATTTTAATTTATGTCTGGCAGCATCTGAGCTATAAGAAAGTGAGGCTACCGACATCTGGCTTGATAAACCACATAGCTGTAAGCAAGCTTATAAATTAAATTATTTAAGTATCCCCATTTAATTTTCAACATCTCTAAGGACAGGATGACAGACTGAAATGTGTCAAACCCAAAGAAACCAGACTAAACGCATCTCAAACATGACACTTAAAGTAATGCAATAATATCCCACATTTTACAAACAGACATGAGAACACATTTCACCCCATCAATATAATTTGTGGTACCCAAGCAGAATCATGCCATATCCCACAAGCAGCATAATGTAGCATGGACATAAATTTTACTTAAAGATTCAATTATTGCCTTAAACATAGGACTGTGTGGAAAAAAATCTCGGTATGTTGGGTACAATCCCCTCAGTCTAATATATTAGAGGGAATGAGAAGAGTCATCAGGAGACTTTTGTTCTCCTGTTTTGGAGACAACATAGTTATCACCATCATTGCATTTATGCATTTATACACTAATTCATCTAACACGCATTTGGAAATACCTACTACATGCTAGGTACTGAGCTAGGTGCCGGGATCTGGCAGTAAACTAAGCCTGTCTAGTCTCCATCGTCGTGAAACTTATTATCTCACCCTCACTGGATAAAATGTACTGACTGTCCTTCTAAAACAATGGAAGTCATTAATTCAAGAGCCATTTCCTCCTACTAGCTCATGAAAAACAGATCTAGAATACTGACCTTAATAAGGTATATACACCCGGCTACAAAAGGGATACTGTACACATGGAGGAAGAGACGGACCCCTAAAAATCTGGTTCCAAAAGTGATTTGCTCACTGCTGCTGGAGATAGGAGGGAACTTGCTCCTCAATCAATCACAGACCAGAATACATCAAGTCCCTGTTATGGGCAAGGAAATACACTAAGCTTTAGGAGGGAATTAATGAGTTAGATATTTAACTGTCCCAACTAGAGGTAAAGTTCATAGCAGTGGTACAGAAAAAGAAAGGAGGTAAGTGAAAGACGTTATAAAGCACTGATGGGACAGAATGACAGATACACGGAATGCAAAGTACAAGAAGCAGGCAAAGAAAGCTCAAGGTTTTAAGCCTGGGGAGCTGGGAGAATGTTAGTATCACTGACAGAAACTGAGAAGGTGGACAGGGGATCCAACCTGAGAAAGAAATTGTGTTCACTTTTAGAAAAATGATGAATTTCAAATTATCAGCAGAATATCTACGGGTACACAGGGGCGCCTGGGTGGCTTAGTCGGTTAAGCGTCCAACTTTCGCTTAGGTCATGATCTCGCGGTTCGTGGGTTCGAGCCCCATGTCAGGCTCTGTGCTGACTGCCAGCCCAGAGCCTGGAGCCTGTTTCAGTCTGTGACTCCCTCTCTC
This sequence comes from Crocuta crocuta, assembly GCF_008692635.1. Classification (NCBI taxonomy): domain Eukaryota; kingdom Metazoa; phylum Chordata; class Mammalia; order Carnivora; family Hyaenidae; genus Crocuta; species Crocuta crocuta. Next base: position 298,348 of record NW_027532478.1, on the reverse strand, counting down.
TCTGACCCTCCCCTGCTCACGCTGTCTCTCTCTCTCTCCCCTAGAAATAAATAAAACATTAAAAAAAAAAAGAATATCTAAGGGTACACATGTGGCAAGCAGTTGAAGATACAGGACTACAGTGAAAGAAGCAGGTTTTCTTTTTTTAAGTTTATTTATTTATTTATTTATTGAGAGAGAGAGAGAGAGAGAGAGAAGGAGAGTGTGTGTGAGCAGGTGATGGGCAGAAAGAGAGGGAGAGAGAAGATCCCTAGCAGGCTCCACACCATCAGCATAGGACCCAACACAGTGCTTGAGCCCAGGAACTGTGAGATCACGACCTCAGCTGAAATCAAGAGTTGGATGTTTAACTGACTGAGCCACCCAGGTGTCCCTTAAAACTGGTAAGAAATACCAGTTAAAGTCATAAATATAAATGAAATCCCCAAGGAAGAAAAGGTAGAGGGAGAAAAACAAATAATGGATCTTGAGTGTATCCACAATTTGAGTATAGAAAGCAGAAAATAATCCAGGAAGAAATCTCCATTTTCTTCTCTCAAGAAAGCTTCATAGGAAATGAACAACACTGATATCAGACAAAGAGAAGACAAGTTCTTCTCAGAATGGTGATATGGATAGGCATAGGATTAGGGGATACCAGAAAATCAGCTTTCTCTGATTTACCGTATCTATTTATTTATTTGGGGTACTGAAACCATTTTAAGGTTATATTTTAGAATATATCTACTAGAATCATTCTTTAGAGGGGTCATCTTAGGATCCTTTAGTTGAAGTATTCCACAATAAGAACACTCTGCACAAGTGTCTGAAATTCTGCTGCCATATCCCAAGGTCCAGTACAAAATTCAGAAGACTTAACTTAGGAATTCCTAAATTTGGGCACCCAAACAATAAAGGTAAGTTAGATTTAAAAACGCCAGAATTCTTCTCTTCNGGGCACCTGGATGGCTCAGCCGGTTGAGCGTCTGACTTGGCTCAGGTCATGATCTAGCAGTTGGTGAGTTTGAGCCCTTTGCCGGGCTCTGTGCTGACAGCTCAGAGCCTGGAGGCTGCTTCAGATTCTGTGTCTCCCTCTATCTCTGCCTCTCCCCTGCTCATACTCGGTCTCTGTCTCTGTATCTCTGTCTCTGTCTCTGTCTCTATCTCTGTCTCTGTCTCTGTCTCTCTCTCAAAAATAAATATTTAAAAAATTGAAAGAAAATAGTAGCTAAAACAGTATTTGAATACTGGCCATGCCACTTACTTAGTAACCTTAGCCAAATCACTTAACCTGTCTTTGCCTCAGTCTTCTAAACCTTGAAATTGGAGATGATAACGGTATAGCCTTCATAAAGTTATTGTGGGGAGTAAGTGAGATAACAGGTTTAGAATGAATAGAATAGTTCTTAGCATAAAGCAATTGTTCATAACCTGCTAGATCTCTCTCACACATACATGCACACATCAATTGGGAACACAAAGAGAAGTCGATAGAATTTTTTTTTAATTAAGCTAAAAACCAAATTGTCTACCATTATTTAAGTATGTCACATAAGATTATCTATATCCTAGACAGAAAAGTGAAAGAACAAGGTGAGAAGTCATTTACAAAGACCTTCAACATTTATAAAATAAAAACTACAGAGTCAAGAATGAGAAGAGAAAATATAAAGTGAAGAAAATATATTCACCTTATTTTGCCAAATGTCAAGAACGAGAAAAAATAAAGATAGATAATTCTCATTTGGTTTGGCAAACTGGAAATTTTGAATGGGAAATTATGATTTGAGGAATGATCTATATGCAATCCCCATTCCAATTCCAGTCTTATCCAAAGTATTATCATTGAAAAAATGATCTTCAAACACTAGAAATAACTATCAATGCTATGGGGATACCAAATGTTTCTAGGCCAATTTTATTGCCATCCATGATAAAAATGACAAATCAGAGAGATGAAGGCAAAATGGTAAGATAATCTATTTTGATTTCTACAAGAAATGTGACTTAAATTCTATGACATTCTTAGAAGCAACAAGGAAAACAAGGGCTTACAATAGAGTGTAAGCCTCATTACACCGGAGGGCCCCGACAGGCCAGTGGTAAGGAGAGCCAGCCACCAGGAAAGCCAAGAAACAAGTAGTGGAAAACAGGAACTGGAAAAGATACATAGAGAAAAAAATAAGGAGAAAGAAAAAGAAAGGAGGGACAAATCAGTGCTGTGACAGATTTGCCCAGTTAATGCTTATAAAGTACTCAGAACAGTGCCTGACATGAAAACACTGTATGTATTTGCTGAATACGGAATTCTACACTCAGCACTGACAACATGACTCCCTGACCCTTTGTGGAGACATTCACATGCTTGAAAGCAGAAGCTTAGAGCAGATGATTTCTCAAGGTCCCGTGCAGCTCAGTTATTCCATAGCTCTGTTTCTCATCATTCTTAAGAGATTTCACTAGAGAAAAAAACCAAAGGTACTTGTCGACACGCCAGAGTTCTATTTTCTACGTCATCGCTTTCCATTTTAGCTCAAAGTGTAATAGAACTGTCTTTTAATAGACACTGCTCATTTGGTAAATCTCTTTGAATTTGTGGGCATTATTGTGAGCATGACTTCCTTTAATAGTAAACACATTAACAACCAGTATTCTTTAAACGGCCCCTTCATTTATAAGGTAGTCCTGTCAGTAAGCTCTGCTGTAAATCATTTGGTACACTGAACTCTGTGTTCCCATCAGTAATGAAGTAGGCATTTTTATTCAAATGTAGCAGGATGTTCAGCTCCCAGGATAATGATTAAGCGAAGATCTCCTTTTTTATTCTGCAGACAAAGCAGATACCATACTTACAGTTTAGGCTCTTGGGGACAAAAATCTTAACGGAGGCCAAGATTTCCTCAGACTTTATGGAAATAACCTTTTAAAAAGTCTGCATTCTGTGGTCCTTCTCTGTGGCAATTCTGATTTCTTTTTCCTGGGGTCGGAATATTCTTGACAGGTCTCCCACTCCCTTGCTATTCTTTAATAGTAGTGTGATTTCCTTACTTCTCTTTCTAATGAATATTTCATCCATCTGAAGGAATAATCATCGTGTGTTTACAAATGACAAAATGACTTACAAAAATGGACTTAACTGGAAATCAGCCTTTATTAGAACTGCCAGTCTTCCTTGAGCTCCTTCCTCTGCCTCCTCAAACTATTGTGAACAGTAAAATGAATAGTAACTTTGTGTGCTGTCTTATGATTAGAACTATATGCTTGGTGCAAATTAGTACTCACAGATGGCACTCACATCATACAGTATGTAGATGTATGCTTGGGTCAGGGCATGCCCGTAAGTGCATATTTCATTTTGTGTTCACACACAGTACACAAAATATTCAAGCATCAATCAAGGTGCTGTTGACCAAAGCAGTGGGTAAAATTAAATGAAATTACAAAGGGCACTGGAAACTTGCATTGTTTAGTTTATCATTGAAGGTTTATACCATACATTATAAATTATACCTACGTCATTTAATCAGCTGAGAATTTTGCAAATAAGAAGAGAACAAAATCAGTCATTTATCACACACAATGACACAGTGACAGTCAGCCATGTCAATTAAAGTGTATCTTTAAAAACTGAAGTTCACATGCAGTAGTACACATAAATCTGGGATAAAATAGGTAGCTGATGCATTCTCAGAAACAGCCATTTAAAATCATGTAAGTCGAGTAGTTTCATCTGACATTTGTCAGACATCTAGCAAAAGTAGGACAATATTTGAAGGTCACCAATTCAATGTCTATCCTATAGAAAAGACCCTGGCTACTTCAGATAGCGTGCCACACGGCATGGGATTAC
>NW_027532478.1:290416-294483 GCF_008692635.1 Crocuta crocuta | reverse complement strand
AATCTTTTGTACTTATGTCAGAATTTTTGTCTTTTTTTTTTCATTTTTCTTTAGCTGTTTGGAAAAAGAATATATAGTGATTCTCAATATACTTTGGAAGTGTGTTAGGCTGAAGAAATAGTCATTTCAAATTTATTAAGGTGAAATGGAGGGCTGGACTGTGCCTCACCCAAAAGACACTTTGCTGCATTCAGCTGTCAGAGTAGCAATATCATAGGGCCGAAATAACACTTCTAAAGAAGATCTGCTCAGAGAGCTTTTCTAGAAACTACAAGAGCTATTCTGATGAACTCTGAACCCATTTCTTAAACATCTGATGTTGGGCTTCTTGTTGGCAAATGTGGATGCATTTCAGATTATGGCTTATCTATCAACAGCAAAAGCCTGAGGCTTTGTTTTCAGTTTTATGGTTGTTCTTCCGTGTTTTTCCCCCTAAGGTAGAGGCATAAGTACCAAATGAGCGTCCTTCCATTTTCCTTAGAAGATCAGAGCTAAATGCTACCAGAAAATGAATGGAATCTACAAGTTAAGGTTCATTGTGTGTCTTGCAGATAGAAGTATATGAATGACTGTCCTATCCACAAAACACAAGTATGTGATCAGTCACTAAGATGAGCAGACTCCAAAAGAGAATGGTGACACAGTTAAATGTATCTTTTCAAGGAAGTTTACGGCAGTGATGGCTATCACTGACCATCTTACCATATTTCTGCCCACACATTAAGATGATTCTACAGTTTCATGGACGTATAAGTTGATGAGTTAATTGAGAATCCGTATCTATCGATATCTATTCACCAATATATCAATCTACCAATAATCAATATGTCGATCTATCAATTTACCAAACTATGTATTATCTAATCTGTAAGAATATACCGTAAGCCAGAAAAGTTCAGCTTACCTGGACAACTGCCCTTCTTACAACAAAATCATGTCTATCAGTTTAATTCTTCTTGCTTAGTATCCACTGCTACAGCTCCTCTAAAGTCTAACAGACCCTGTTTTAGACCTCATCTCACCACTGCATGGTAGGTACTTGATCTGGTTGTAAGATCTTTTCTTTGCCTACTCTCAAACTTAGAGAAGTAGTTTGTAGCTTTGGTGTAAACTCTGACCATTACTGAAATAGGCCACACACACACACCCAAAAAAAAAACAAAGAAAAGAAAAGAAAAAAGGGCAACCTACATGATACTCTCTTACTCTCCCTACTTAACAGCATGGGTATTTTGCCATACTTTGATTTTTCTTTTTGGTGAAGCAGTAGAGAAAGCTAGGTCACTGGAATGTTCAAGGGGAATTTTAAAATGAACATGTTTTGGATTCACTGATCTATACTATAAAAAGGATGATTGTCAGCTATGAGACAATTTAACACTCTGAAACCCTTAAAGGACTGACTGTAAATATACTAAAAACTCAATATAACTACATCTGTACCTATATCTTAACTATTCTGATTTTGCATAAAGAGGAGATGATGACCAAACTGAAATAAGAAGATACATGTTTCTTAAAATAAGGACAAACAAAAACTAAAGCCTCAATTATTTTTTTGAGATTCTCTCATTCAAATGTTCCACAGGCTCCTCAAACTCAACAGGTATAAAATGGAAGTCATTATCCTCACCTATGACCCTCATTTTCCCCCACCAAGGCCAAGCCTGTACTTTCACTCCTTGANTTCATGAAAAAGTTTTTTCAATTCACCTTAAACTTGATCTCAGTAACACTGAATGGTGTCATCATCTACCCAGTCTCTCAAGCCAGAAATCTTTCTCTTACTTCTTCTATCCAATGAGTGACCTATGCTTATTAGCATAGGTCAAATCAAATGGTTCTCACAGTGTAGTCCCTAGACCAGTGGCATCAGCATCCCCTGGAAACTTGCTAAAAATACTAATTCTTGGGCTCCACTCCAGACCAACTGAAACAGAAACTGCTCCAGGGAAGTGAAGTATCTAGCAATTTGCAACTTAACAAGCCCTCCAAGGGATTCTCATACACACTCAAGTTTGAGAACCATTGTTCAAATCCATCCCTGTATCATTATTCCCATTGTCAATTGCCACCTGGCCCTCATCATCTCTTATCTGCCATATAGAAATAGTCTTTTAATTGGTTTCCTGGCCTTCAATATTGCATCCTCCAATCCATCCTTTATACTATCACCAGAGTGAACCCTCTATATCATAAATATGATTATTAAAATCCTTCCCTAGTTCCTCCATGCCTATAGAAATGGTGTTGAAACTGTGTTCCTAGGTGAATATGGGCATCTTTGGGGGGCCATTCTGCCTACCATGACAGAGGTCCAGTGGGTAGTACACCACACTTCAAATTTCACAAGTAGCTTTGCAAAACCAGTGGCCAGCAAGAGACAGGAGATGCTCCTTGTGATAGAAGTCCCTCTTCATCTGTCTCCAGCCTGCCTCTTCAAGCGTTATCTTTTCTCATGCTTCCCTTCCACCTCATCGTTTACCTATATAGAAAGACTGCAGTTCCCCTCAGGGACCAGGACCATTTGGTGTTTCTGTGCCACTGTTTCTTCTGCTTAGAACATCAGCCCATTCTTGCCATTTGTTAATGGGATAATTGCTGCTGCTTCCAGTCCACACTGAAAGGATGGCTCCCATTTTACTAGCATTACCTTCTACACAAAGCCTTTTCAAATGCCTGCTTCTCATCCCTCTACTAGATGGAATTGCTTAACGTCCCTCTGTGCTCTCTCGGTAACAATAACAGTAGGGAGAGTGATAGCTGATCTGTACAAGCATGTACTATGTTCTATGCAAATCACTATGCAAAGTGCCCTCTTAAAACTCACAAGTTTATGAGGTATGAGGTTTAATTATTATCCATTTTATTTTATTTTACTTAAGTATAATTAGCACACAGTATTATGTTAGTTTCGAGTGTAAAATATAATATTCAACAATTCCATACATTACTCAGTGCTCACCATGGTAAGTGCTATAATCCCCATTTTAAAGATGAGAAGACTAAAGTTTAGAAGGATTATATTGCATCTACTTGCCCAAGTTGTACAGCAAATTATATGGGCAGAATTGGATCATCTTATCTACTTAAATGAGAAAGCATATGCACGTAGCCTCTAGAGCACAGGACCCAGACTCATAACACATGAGCCAGGTAAGCAAGGACTAAGACAAAGGGGGGTGGCAGACACTGTACAGGGTATACTCAAGCTATAAGCATTAAAATAAAAGGAAGGAGGGAGGGGAGGGAAATAGGAAAAGAAGAGTCCTGGGTTGCAAACAAAACATGTCTGAGGACTGATCCTGAGCAGTAGGCCACTAGCTTGAGACTCCTGTTTCATACTACATTCAATTCCCAGCTTTATGCTTGTCATAAAACCCATGTCAGGATAATTTATTGGGACAGTAGTGCCTCTAAGTATCCCATGAAAGAAAGAAAATTTTTCTACTTTTCACCTATCCATGAACTTTGCATTCTAGACATCAAGGCAGAGAGACAACAGGCAAGGGGATGATGTAAAGGGACAAAAGTGGTTCATAGAAGGAGAGAGGAAGAGCACTATATTCTCCCTGAGACTGCTGGTGGGATTTCAGGGATCTCATAAATGGATGTACTTCTAATGGAGGGGCCTGATAATGGATATCCAGGAAAAAGAATGATCACTAGACAAATATCCCTGTGCACCAAGATCAGAATAAACCATACCTTTCAGCAATCATGACTGCTAGCTAACTAGAGACTTTGCTGCAAATTTTCTGTAATGAGTAAACTTTAGTGTACTAGTTCTCTATTGTCACTATAATAAACTACTACAGACTTGGTGACATAAAACACAGATTTATCTCACAGTTTTAAAAGTCAGAAGTCTGAAGGGGGTCTTGATGAACTATGGTAAAAGTGTTCGCAAGGCTACATCCCTTTTTAGAGACTGTAGGGAATAATCCTTTTCTTTACCCTTCCAGCTTGGAGAGGCTACCCCCAATCCTCAACTTGTGGCCACTGTCTTCAAAGCCAGGAATGTCTGCCTTTCTCTCACACTTTTAAGAACCTTGTGATTACATCAG
>NW_027532478.1:287686-290350 GCF_008692635.1 Crocuta crocuta | reverse complement strand
TTCACTCATTTAAAAAGAATAATCTTCCTATTTTATTTATTTATTTATTTATTTAAAAAAAAATTTAATGTTTATTTTTGAGAGAGACAGACAAGAGTGCAAGTGGGGGGAGGGGCAGAGAAGAGGGAGACACAGAATCCGAAGCAGGCTCCAGGCTCTGAGCTGTCAGCACAGAGCCTGACGAGGAGCTCGAACTCACAGACTGCGAGATCATGACCTGAACCAAAGTCGGATGCTTAACCGACTGAGCCACCCAGGTGCCCCAAATCTTCCCATTTTAAGGTCAGCTGAATAGCAATCTTAATTCCATCTTCAACCTTAATTCCCCTTTGTCATGTGATGCAACATAGTCACAGATTCCAGGTGTTAGGACATGCACATCTTTGGGGGGCCATTCTGCCTACCATNCTGGGGATTATATATCTCAATTGCCCTATTGGGTAGGTTCTGATAAGTGAATGTTTTTAATTAAAAATATATATGAATGCCATGACCAAAGGAACTCATATGCATTCCACACCTACCAAAATTGATTATTTTATTTCTATGTGTGTAAGACAGGCTTCATCTCTCTATCATGAGCTTGTGCTTGGGGACCATATCCCTTATTGATTTTTGTTTCCCCAGCACCTAGCACCATACCTGGCACATTGTCGAAATTTATTGTTTGTCACAGCAATAAATAAGTGAAAATTGCTTCTTCCGGGGGGGGGAAAAAACATTTGTAGAGTTGTATTTGTTACTTAGGTCAGAGCTGTACATATCTTGAAAGCTGAATCTAGTGCTAAAAAAGGACGGGAAGCTGAACATACACTATTTTAAAAATCCATTTAAAACAGATGTCAGAGGCATTTTTTTATTATTTCTAAAATGGATCATTCATCAGTGGAATAAGGAGCAAAAAAGAAAACGGAACTGCTCCCTTAAACCATATGAATTCTTATATTTCATTTCAAATCAATAAAGGGAAAGTCACTTCTAAAATATTATGATTCATGAACTTCATTTAACACTCCTTCTTTTGGGTTTGATCAGAATAGCCATCTCTATATAGTACTAGAATTGTTGATATTTTATTGCATTACCACATCTCATTATTATGTATTAAACACTATTATTTATGGCCACTACTCAACCTGATGTGAGACAGAAAAATTATTGAAGGCTTGGCTTCGAGGAATCGGCATTTATAGGGATGAAGGACTGACTAGGATGAGTCAATGGTCCTTCGGCTACCCCTCAGATCATTAACTCCAAGTGGCTATTTGCTCCCAGGCACTGCCCTGTGCCCGGTTGTTATTGCTGTGATATGTTAGATGAACAATATATTTTAAAGGTTTTAATACGGACTCGGTGCTCATGAAGGGTACCAGATTGAAAGCAGTGGAGTCTGAACTCATCTGGTTATGTACTTGGCTGTTTCCAAGTTACAGAGAGATGTCTGACCTTGACCACCTTGCAAGAGGAAGAAAACATACAGTTTTGCTGAACTTCAAGAGATTTAGAGAGGAGCTGCACAGCACCATCCCGAAGTTAAGCATTTTTATCAAGGAGGAAAATAAGACTACCAACTGAACTTCTACTTGACTTGATTTACTATAATGCCAATACTGACTGGTTGTGTGTGTGTGTGTGTGTGTAGTGGGGAGGGCAGTGGGTTAGGATACACAACTGCTTCAACATAAAACATAAATAAATGCCCTGTTATCAATATACCAAACCACTTAAACAAGCAGGAATCTTTTTAACAACTGGTATGTGTATTCCAACTGAATGGCCAATCTTGATTCCATTTTGCACACTTGAGAAGAGACCTTAGCCTTCTAAAAATCATAGACTGAGGAGGAAAAAAGTTAGAGCTATCCAGAGATTTTATTATAGATATGAGAAACACAAGGCTCGGAGTGTAAAAGTAACTTGAGAAGGCCCATATTACTTGTATGAGACCAGGAGCAGAGCTCAGGTTTTCTGATTAACAGACAAGGGCTTTTCTAGTATATCACGTTGTCTCTCTAAGGGGGAAAAAAAAAAACTAGCTGCTCTCTGAACCTTTTAAATATTTAGTGCCAATTATTTTCATAAGTGTGCATTCTTTTGGCCTGTTAGGCATTTTTCCTCCATTCTGATCTATTCATTCACCTTAGGTTAGGAATACCATCATTTTTCACACATTTAAGCTTCCTTAAGTATTAAAAAATACCTTTCAGTTAATATTGTGCAACTGGCAGACTCACGATTCCCAAATTAAGAGCATTATTTCCACAAATGATACAAAATTCAAACATCTCGACTTCCTTCCTCAGTAAGTTTCTCTTTTAATCTGTCATTTTATTTTCTGATACTTTTTTTTTTTCTCCTGTAGTGATCTGAACTTTCTGGCAATAGTATTGCCTTAAAGGCAGTACCTCCAGAAGAATGGCAAATAGAGCTATATGCATAGTTAAAACTGACAAATCCATTTAAAATTCCCAGCACAGACTANATACAAACTCCAAGATTTTAAGGATTTCATTTTTATGTAATTTCATTGTTTCATTGTTTTATACTTTAAAGAAAGCATAAAGTGATTCCAAAGACTTATCACAAATTCAAATCATCCTTTTGAGTCTTTTACAAGTTAGGATGAGAATTCATATTTGAATAATAATGCATAATGCTACCAAT
>NW_027532478.1:276709-287583 GCF_008692635.1 Crocuta crocuta | reverse complement strand
ACGTATAGAATGGTAGATGGATGAATGAAAGGCAGGATGGAATGGTAAATAAATGAATGCAATACCGTGTCAATACAGATATTTTACTTGAGACTTTCCTAAAAAATTAAAACATTCATTTCAGGAGACAACTATTTGTTTTGTCATTAAAATTCTCTGGATGAAAATATTTTTCCATTGATATGGAGAAATACTAAGCTTATAGGCAGTCAGTGAAAACCACTAAATGGTTCTGCAAACATCCTCATTGGCCAATGCTGTTCCCTCATGCTTTACCAATATTCCCATTAGTCAAGGAGTCTCTTGGTTTTAGCAACTGTATATAAAAAAGATTATAGGATCATTCAAATACGTAGGACAGCTTGTGTATTTGATTTTGCAAAGACTCTCTAACAATTACGGAGCACAGACACAAACTTACCTATACAGTGGCCAAATAAGTTTTCAGAAGTTTAAAATAATGCACTTCATTTACATGACACCCAATGAACATAAATGATTTTATCAGTGAAACATTCCCTTCTTTTCACATTATACAACAAAGTGTTCAATTCCCAAAGTAAATTTCAGTGTAGAATGAACATACCTTGATAGATCCAGAAGTTACGGGAATCAAAAAGGAGACAGCTGAATAAAGGTCACCCTTGTAATTCCTGTAAACAAATTAGGCCAAATTATCCTTCAGACATATGTACAAGCAGGTCCAAAGCAGTCCTTCTATGAGGGAAAAGAATAAACACAAGTGGGGCTGGGCAGAAGTAGCTGTGGGGGTTGTGATTTTAAGACTTCATTTTGCAATTCACAAGGTCAGTTTTCTAAAAGGTCTGCTTGAAACCTCACACAATTGTATTAACTATGTTGCTAATAAAGAGTTTTTTAATTAATGGTAAGTATACCTAGAGGATTATGGAATTCTCACCCACAAAGACTGTCCCAACTTAATACTATTCAATTATTGTTCAAAATAACACTCATTTTGAGATGAAATGCCCACAGCTTCAAGGAGTTTTCACCATATAAACAATTTACAGTAATTTCGATTTCTTATGCTAAATTTTTTTTTTAATGTTTTATTTATTTCTAGGAGAGAGACAGCATGAGTAGGGGAGGGTCAGAGAGAGAGGGAGTGACAGACTCTGAAACAGGCTCCAGGCTCTGAGCTGGCAGTCAGCACAGAGCCCGACGCGGGGCTCGAACCCACGAACCGTGAGATCATGACCTAAGCGAAAGTCGGACGCTTAACCAACTAAGCCACCCAGGCGCCCCTCGATTTCTTATTCTAAAATAGTCTTTGATGGTTTACCAAACGCTCTCCTATACACATTTCATTTAATCCTCAAAACAATTCCAAGGAAACAGAGACTGAGAGGTTAAATGGCTGGCACAATGTCACGTGTGCAGTTAGGCAGAGCCAGGACTAGAATCCAGGACCCCTCACTTTTGGTTGTTATTTTTTCCAATGTCCCACATGACTCCCTTCATTCAACAGTTATAAAATTAACTATCTGTCTCCATAGGCCACATTCGGTACTGGGCAATAGGGCAGGAAATAAACCTGATAATAATCCCTACTGTTTCAACTTGGGAGATACATTTCTTCCTTTGATTTGTACAGTACCCAAAATGAAGTCATATAGATGTTTAACACAGGAACTTTTAAAAGTCCTTCAGTGGTAGTGTAACTTGGTACAATATTTATGGAAGCTAACTTAACAGTAAGTAACAAAAGCTTTAAAAATATGCATTCCTTTTGGCCCACTCCACACATATAACTTTCTAAGGCAATTATCAGAGATGTACACAAAGAGGTATAAGAATTTTTGTCATGATGTTTTTTATAATAAATACTGGAAATTGCCTAAATGACCAATAATAGGAGTTAGTTAAAAAAATCAAGGAATAATATATGACAGATTACTAAGCTGGCCTTAAATAAAATATGGGATTGTTAGGATTTGTCATTTCATATAATTTCAACCTATAGCCTTGTTTTGCTGCTTTTAAAATATACTCTGGAAGAGTTGGAGTAGGGGGAAATATAAAATTTTCCTTTACATAGTGGTTGTTTCTTCACATCTCTGTGTCCCTGTGTTTTCCTGTGTCTGTATCTCTTTCTCTGCACACACACAGTCACACACACACACACATATATACACACACACACACATATGTGTGTGTTTGTGGTATTTGTATGTGTGAATAGATACATATTTTATTTACATAGAAATGTTAACAATATATTGATAAATGAAAAAAAAACACATTACAAAGTAATTATATGAGTCCAGCTTTAAAAAAGATATGTATGTATATAAAACATACATGATTTTCTTCTTTCTGAGTATCTGTATTTTCTAATTTTTCTATAATGAACATATATCACTCACATGTTTAAAAAAGCTATGTTTTAAATTCTTCAAAAATCCATTTTAGGTGGGTGGGAGGATGGGTTCAATGGGTATAAAGGAGTGCATTTGCTGTGATGAGCACCAGGTGTTGTATGGAAGTGTTGAATCACTATCCTATATACCCGAAACTAACACTACACTGCATGTTAACCAACTGGAATTTAAATTTAAAAATAAATAAAACAAAAAATCGCTTCAAAAAATCAATTTTAGAAAAGGCAGTGTGGTGAATTAAAATGAAAGAAAAAGGTAAACAAAAATTGTAAAGATATGTTTAAGTTTGTTTTTCAGACAGAGAGAGAGAGCTTGAGAGCACACAAGCGGGGGAGGGAGACCCAGAATCCGAAGCTGACTCCAAGCTGAGCTGTCAGCACAGAGCCTGCATGGGCTCGAACTCACTGTGAGATCATGACCTGAGCTAAAGTCTGATGCTTAACCAACTGAGCCACCCAGGCGCCCCTGGAAAACAAAAACTTTATAAACTGTCATAGTCCAATATTTTACGATTGGCACTCAATTAACCTTATAGCCCCAATTTATCAATCAAGTAAACCTCAGACTATTTTTTAAAAATTTTTAAGTTAATGTATTAATTTTTAGAGAGAGACAGATACAGTGGGGGAGGGACAGAGAGAGAAGGAGAGAGGCAGTCACAAGCAGGCTCCACAATGTCCACACGGAGCCCAGTGCGGGGAGGGAATCCACAAACTATGAGATCATGACCTGAGCTGAAACCAACAGTCGGACGCTTAACTGAGCCACCCAGGTGCCCCAACTGCTATTTTTATTATACTGAGGCAAAAATCTCAGCAATAAAGACAATTTAAAACTTTTACACAATAAATCAAGACAGAAGAAAATATCTAAATGCAGTTTTTTTTAAATGTAGGTCGATAGCATCATTGTCACGTTTGACAAAGATCATCAATGTGACCTTGTAATAATAATAGAGTATTATATTATTACTAATGATCTCCATATCCAATATACTATATATAAATCATTCATAATAGACTGAAGTGGTGCTCTTGATTAGTTGCAATCTAATTGCCCGATGTGCATTTTTCATCACTGTTAATGTTGCTCAAAAAAGACATAGTTCTGCTCAAGTGTTCATGTGGCTCCATAATAGTGCTAAGTTAGAATCTTTCAAGGGANTTAGATCTAGACTACAAAAAATTATTTCTGGCTCTTCTGCCACATATACCAGAGCAAGTCTGTAGAAATTGGCTTCATACCCATCAGGCTGATTCTGCAAGGAGGTTAGCAAAAAATGCTTTAAAAAATAAACTGCCCTATATGCAGCATTTGGCCTTGGTGAGATACACAGAGAATGGGAAGTAAGAGGGCTTTGAAATGATTTAGCTCTTCTCTCACTTCTCATCTGCCTTCACACTGAAGCCTTTAGGAGGATATCTCCCCATTTATGATTAGGGAAGGCCAGTTCATATGTGGATCTACATAAGACACCCCAGGTCACTTGCCATCATTTACCAGTTCAAACACGTGCCACTTCCCTCACCTTTCACCTCTTTATTTCACTCAAGAATTCATCTCCAAAAAAGAAACTGCTGACTGTCTCTTGTTTTTTTTGAGAGGGAGATAGAGACAGCATGAGCAGGGGAGGGTCAGAGAAAGAGGGAAACACAGAACCTGAAACAGGCTCCAGGCTCTGAGCTGTCAGCACAGAGCCCGACGCAGGGCCCGAACCCACGAACCATGAGATCACGACCTGAGCCGAAGTGAGACGCTCAACTGACTGAGCCACCCAGGCGCCCCTGTTGACTGTCTTAATACTGCATGTGGGCTAGCTACCCTTTAGGGGGAAAAAAAAGTTAGAGTGTTTGACAGGACCATCACTGAACACAACCAAATAATACATACCAGAGGCAAAAACAGCAGCAGCCACAAATGTTAGAAACGCATCTCAAGTACTGACTATTGGTTTTGGAGATAGGCAAGAGCCTGCAAAGCAGAGTCCTAAAGCCAAATCTGAACAGCTCATTAAGAGTTCATCTAACCTACACTTTAATTAGAGCCACCGCCTCTTGTTCGGTCCTACATGGAGAATAATATTCTACATCCTTCAGTTCTTGCCTCTTAAGATGAGAGAGCCAATCAGCTGAGATTGGCTATGGAGATGAAATACATAAATCGAAAGTGAGCAGGAGAATGGCCTAAGAGAAGAGTCTGGCCCCAAAATGACAAACTTATATAAATATGCATGTATATAAGCATGCATATATGTGTGTGTGGATATCTTTTGCAAATGAATTTTAAAGGTATAATTTCTATTTGCTTAGGAAATGGGGCATTTTTTAGTTGTTTTCAATAATTACTCAATTACATTCTAATTATAACTATAACAACTTATTAACACTTTCTATCTTCAAGGGACTTTAGGTTGCATATAGGTCACACTTTATTTTACTAATGAGTATATCTTTACATACTGCTACACATACTTTGAAAGCCCTAATGCTATTTTTCTAATAGGACGTTTACTCAAAGACCTTGCAGAAAATAATTGTGTTAATAATAGAGACAGTTTCCCCATTACAATGATCAGTGCTCTCAGACAATTAATGCCGCAACACTCTGTATTGTCACTTTCTTCCTCAGGGCCTACAGAACTTCTAGGTTTACGTTATTGGCTGCAGCTTCTTTTTTTTCTGGCAATATGGGCATTTCTAATGATGAGACCTGCCAAAACTTGTCAATGCTATTTTTCTTCTTTTCCATTAGAGGTGACTGTGGCTGAATAGCCAAGTAATCTATAGTCTAACTTCACTTAATTGTTTTTACTACATGACATGAAGAAATATAGTGAGTAATCGTGCCTGTTTTACATGAAGCAAATTTCTAGTGCTTTCCACAGTGATGTGAAGAAGTCTTAACTTGCCTAATCTTCCTTGAACATCCTGTTCAAATCCTGACAGGATAAACTTAGCCCTCCTTGGTTCTCCAATGACTAAAGACTAGATTGGATCAGTGGATCTCAATTTTTTCCCTGTCTGTAGATCTCTTCAAAACAAAGGAGCCAGACAACATCTACCCCAGTCACATCTGTATATTCCTCTCCCTCTAGCACCATTTCTCCAGGAGAACAGGTTATCCTCTCTGTTATTTATTAGCGAAACTTCACTTCTAAGGTGCCAGTATTTATTTTTGTGTTTTTTGTTTCTTCTTTGTTTTGTAAGTGTATTTTTCTTCAATGAAAGTTATACAGGCTTATTGTAGAAAATACAGAAGGTATAAAGGAAAAAGAATCATTTAATACCCACCTCCCCTAAACAGAAATAATCACTTTTAGCACTTTTGTACATGGTTTTCCAGTCTTTTTTTTTTCCTTCTTACATATTGGGTAAATATAATTTTGTATCCTGCTTTATTAGTTGACAGCATAACATAAATGTTGCCTTTTATCATAAAATATTTGTAAACATCATCTTTAATGGCCATAAAATATTACATTGTCTGGACGTACCATAAATCACTTAGCAATTTCCTTGTTGAATATTTAGGTTCCTTCATTTTTTTCCACTATTATAATTTCTGGTGAAAATCCTTGCAAATAAAGCTTTTTCTGCACTTTGCATTATTTCTTTAGGACAAATTCCCAGAAGTAGACTTACTGGGTCAAATGGGTATGAGTATTTTTAAGGCTTTTGCTGCAAACTGCCAAATCTATACCAAAGAACATTTCATCATGTCCTTATATTCACTCATGTATTCACCCAATACTTATTAAACACCTACTATGTACTAGGCACTGTGCTTCGTGATACGGATCCATTAGTGAACAGAACAGACACAAAGTCCATGTCCTCATAGAGCTAATAGGTTAGTACATTTGACAAATTATAAATAAACAAAAATACAGCGTGGTACCTGGTAGTGGTGAGTAATATGAGGAAAAACAGAAGTGGATAAAGGGGTAGGAAATGAAAAATCATGACAGCACTCCTTACCGAGGATGGCCAAGGAAGGCCTCTATGTTTAAGGAATATTTGATCAAAGATCTGAATGAAGCAAGAAAGTAAGCTGATAGAAATGTTGGAGAATATTCATTTCAGGCAGAGGAAATGGCAAGGACAAAGACACTGAGAGACAAAAATACATGGCATGTCTAAGAAACAAAACGGAGGACAGTGTGGCTAGAATGTTATGACCTAGCTTTGGTGGGGAAAACAGTAAGACACAAGACCCAATAAATAGACCAAATCACAAAGGGCCTTGTAGGCCATAGTAAAGATTTTAAAATTATTTTTCAAATTTTTATTTTAAGCGTGAGAAGAAGCAACCTCTGGAGGGGAAAGAGCAGGAAAATCACAAAACCTTATTTATGTTTTAAAAGGATCACCCTGGTTGCTATGTAGAAAACTATTACAGAGGGACAAAAATGTATGTAGGGGCATAATTAGGAGTTATTTCAGTATTCTAGATGAGAGGTGATGGTGTTTTGGTCTAAGTTGTTAATGATGAAGGAAGATAAAATGTCTCAGACAAGATACAGTCTGAAGGTATAGTCAACAACATTTTTTAATTGGTTGGATGTTAGGTGCAAAAAAAGACGAATCAAGAAGGACTCAAAGGTATGGGGCTTGAACAAGGGCACTCAGCAGTATCTTAGAAAACCAACTAAAAAAGCCTCTTGTTTTTATTGTTTCTAACTTGCATTTATTTTGATTATTGACGATGGAGCTTTATTTCACGTTTATTGACCATTGTATGAATGATCTGTTCATACCTTTGTTCAGACAGCATTTATAAAATTCTTTTCTCCTTTAGCTCCTATTTCATTATTTTCTGATTTGCCTCTTACCTCTCTGACCTTAATCTAACTTTCTTTCTCTTGAAGGCTTCTTTTGTTTCACCAATCTCTTAAGTCCAGTGTTTCTCAGGATTTCATCCTTGCTTCTCTTCTTATTCCATATACACTCCCTAGGTGAACTCCCCTACCTATTCCTATAATTTCAGCTATTACATTGACCAATGTAGTACCTCCAGACCTCAACTTCAGATCTGGATTTTCCATCTGTTACAAACCATCTCCATCTGGATGCTTGGATGGTGTCTTACATCGAAATAAATCCAAACCTGACCTCAATATCCCCACCAAAACAGACTTTTTCTTCTATGTTCCATATATTGCTTAATAGCATTACCTAATTTCCCAAGCCAAAGTCTCAGAATCACTCCTCCCTCTCCGTCACCCTCTACGTTTTCATTTTCTAAGTCCCACTAAGGCTACCTTATGAGTGGTTCTCAAATTCATCGCCCACCCCCATCTGCCACTGCTTTTGGTACATATCCTCATAATTGCTCACAGTTGCAACACAGTCTCTCAATGCCTCGCTGCTACTACTCTTATTCCACTTCAATCAATTCTTCATACAGATGTCATCTTTCTAAAACCCAAAGATGGTGACTTATCCCCACCATTTTAAAGCCCCTCATCTAAAGATTATTTATTGAGAGAGAGAGAGAGAAAACGTGTATGAGTGGGGGAAGGAGCAGAGAGAGAGGAAGAGAGAGAATCCCAAGCAGGCTATGCATTGTCAGCACAGAGACCAACTTGGGGCTCAATTTCAGGAACTGTGGGATCATGATGTAGGCCTAAATTTAGAGTCAGATGCCCAACTGACTGAGCCACCTAGGTGCCTGCCCCTAAAGCCCCTCAGTAATTCTGTAGACTCTGCTACGGCATACTACATTGCATCATTTTGGATTAACAGCAGAAAAACCACCATTCTCCAGTTTAACTCTCCATACAAGAAAATCTTACGACATTCATTCACTGAACAAATATATACTAAGCATCTTCTGTGTGTCAGGCATAAGGAAATATATAAAATAAGACATTAGCTCTGACCTCTGTTCCCTAACCCGGATAGGAAATAAAATGAAACCTTGTCACCCTGGGGTAGTATTCTCCATTGCTAATTTAGCCTTGTGCACTCTTGAAATCCTTTCCCATGTAGAATGTGGTTCCCCCTATTCTCTGACTAAAAAATTCCTAGCTGTTCTTTAAAAGCCAATTCATATGATACATCCTTTATAAAACTATATCCACCTTTGAGCTTCCAGAGCATTCTAATTATTCCTCTCCTAGAGCATCTGTTATATGGTAACAATGTGCTTATATGACTGTCTCCTCCATTAGATGGTACGTTTTTAAAGTGTCTTTGTATCACTGGGTAAACACAGGCACTTTTAAAAAGTTCTGTCAAATGAATGAATGAGCAAATGAACAGATGAAGTTTTTTCTTCATGAAGATTGTTTTATGGTGTATAGTCAGGGGTTCATGGGTGGCTCAGTCAGTTAAGCCTCTGACTCCTGATTTCCACTCAGGTCATAATCTCAGGGCCCTGAGCTCTAGCCCCATGTCTGGCTCCTTGCTGGAAGTGGAGCCTCCTTAAGAATCTCTCTCTCCTTCTCCTCCTCCTCTTCCTTTGCCTCCCTTTGCGCCTCTCCTGTTCTCACTCTTTCGCTCTTTTGTTCTCTCTCTCAAAAAAAAAATATGATGTATAATCAAACCCATGTAATACTGAAGTCTCCATGGAAAAGACTTGAGACTTCAACACACATTGTCCCAAAACTCTGTGTAAAGTTGATTCTTTTTCTGCCTTTTCAACAACAAAGAAGTCTCAACTATTTTGCTAAATATCTGGGACCAGAGTTCTCTCACTACATCTATTGCTGTTTTAAACATTTCCTTAAACATGTTTTATTCCACATTTTACAGAAATATATTGTTAAAACTGTCTCGATTCTACGTTGAATTATCCTTAAATATTTCCATTGCACTGAATTCTAATTGTTTACATTAAAATTGCCTTACTTTCACAAGTTGTCCAATGTTTCATCAAGGCAATATCTCAAATACAGGAAAAGAACAAAACAATGGGGAAAAAATGCAGCACCCTGTGTTAACACTTCACAGGTTTGAAACCAAAAATAAATGGTGTCACACCTAAGTGTCGACATTTTATTACACTAAACATGAAAGACAAATCACAAATGCACCAACAACGTATGGATATGTGCACAGAGTAAATCTGTAATGAAAAAGAACATCCCAGGAAATCAGTGTATTATTTTAGCTTCTACCCAAGATCATTGAAAGAATGTATGAGCCAAAAACAATACGAAGAACAATATTTCACATGACACTTATAATTCGCTAGGATATGCCTAAAGGAATGGTTGGATTTAGAAAAAGAATAAAGAGATTAAGCACTACCAATACTTTAGTGAATATCCCAGCATTTCCTTTCTCATAAACCTATACAGTACCTCAATTCTCGGAAGGAAAGAAGGAAAGAAAAGAGAAAGAAAAGGAGGGAGGCAGAAATGAGAGTGATTTTATTGTTTTTTCGAGGTACAAGAGTCTTCTCAAATCTAAGCAATAGGTATCAATTGGCCAATCAACTGCACAGCCTTCTCCCTTCGAGGTCATTAAATCTCATTAGTGAAATTAATACTATCTTCCCAAAAGCAGTTTCTCATTTGACTTGCATAGCAATGATTTCAATGTTTCCTACATTGCTTAAATCTCTAAACATATGATGAGTCACAATCACAAAAATATATTCATTTCAAGCATAGAGTAAGCAAATAAGTGATATATGTTTCTGTAAATGATGTTTGTGAAATCCATGTCAAGAATGTACATATACTTTTTAATAAATATTCCTTTAGAAAAAATTCTATCCCCACACACATAAACACAAACGTATTTTTGGGCTACTTAATAGAGCAGGAGATCACACATCAATATCACTCAAATGCTTGCAATGAAACAGAGCAGCTTTAAAAAAAAAATCACTAATGCTAAAGGGTAATGCACAGAGTATAAATTCAAAATGTTGATCAGAAACATTTTGTTGATACGAATCGAGTTAGCTAGGAACATTTCAGATTTAGAAGGCTTCCAGTCACCCTGTGGTTGTAGTGTATTTATACATCGCTATATTTAAACACAGGTGGTAATTAGCAAGATTGAGACACCTTTAATAAGGCATCATCATAGGTGCAAAGGATGTGTAGCATAAGATGAGTTCATTATCAATAACTTTCCTGAATTAATCATCTCTTAGGACATTTCATTTTAAATGTACCTGAAAAAAACCTGGATTATTGAGGTAGGCCATCTGCAATATCATTTTCTAATTTCTCTGAACAACTGAAGAGTTTTCTTAAAATGTCCATATACAGCTGGGACACAGGGATTATAATATCTAATAAACCGACTGACCATCTAATCTGGCACCTTCTCTTTGACAGGTGTCTAAGCCATACTGAGGCATGAGAAGTAATATAAACATTTAGAATCCGCCAATTATGCAAAATCATCCAACTGGGAAATTTTCTCCTTGACCTTAGCCAGTGATCAGATTTTCCCTGAAGTATGTAATGTACTTTTATTTTGGCTGCTTTAAAAATCCTCATTCATTCAGGCA
>NW_027532478.1:276216-276700 GCF_008692635.1 Crocuta crocuta | reverse complement strand
ACTGTGATTCCAAACATTAAAATGAAAATGGATCTCCTTTGATATAACCATACAGGGATTCTACCGAAAGGTTTATATACACAGCTGCATCGGTATCCTAAATATTCACAAATACCCTTCATGTAAATAGAAAAACAACTGAAAAGTAAACATATAATAATCTCAAAGGGAGACTGAGGTTATAACGCCAGAACATCATTTGGATGAATAGCCAAAATTGATTGATCAGATATTTGGAACCATCCAGATGATTGCCTGTTATTTTGCATTGTACATCCAGATGTCAAGCATTTGCTGAAAGGCTAGAAGAAATCGACGTGACACAGAAGATAGGGCTCAGAAAGATACTAGGGAATCTACATGTTCAACAATGATGATTGAATTTTTCATGTTTTACTCAGATATTTTCATATCATACCAGTGTGGCTCAAGTAACAAAAATAAACCAATTAAGTAAATATATGCAATTCAATACCCCACAACT
>NW_027532478.1:273167-273898 GCF_008692635.1 Crocuta crocuta | reverse complement strand
GCTTGCAATGAAACAGAGCAGCTTTAAAAAAAAAATCACTAATGCTAAAGGGTAATGCACAGAGTATAAATTCAAAATGTTGATCAGAAACATTTTGTTGATACGAATCGAGTTAGCTAGGAACATTTCAGATTTAGAAGGCTTCCAGTCACCCTGTGGTTGTAGTGTATTTATACATCGCTATATTTAAACACAGGTGGTAATTAGCAAGATTGAGACACCTTTAATAAGGCATCATCATAGGTGCAAAGGATGTGTAGCATAAGATGAGTTCATTATCAATAACTTTCCTGAATTAATCATCTCTTAGGACATTTCATTTTAAATGTACCTGAAAAAAACCTGGATTATTGAGGTAGGCCATCTGCAATATCATTTTCTAATTTCTCTGAACAACTGAAGAGTTTTCTTAAAATGTCCATATACAGCTGGGACACAGGGATTATAATATCTAATAAACCGACTGACCATCTAATCTGGCACCTTCTCTTTGACAGGTGTCTAAGCCATACTGAGGCATGAGAAGTAATATAAACATTTAGAATCCGCCAATTATGCAAAATCATCCAACTGGGAAATTTTCTNAATATAAACATTTAGAATCCGCCAATTATGCAAAATCATCCAACTGGGAAATTTTCTCCTTGACCTTAGCCAGTGATCAGATTTTCCCTGAAGTATGTAATGTACTTTTATTTTGGCTGCTTTAAAAATCCTCATTCATTCAGGCA
>NW_027532478.1:272669-273153 GCF_008692635.1 Crocuta crocuta | reverse complement strand
ACTGTGATTCCAAACATTAAAATGAAAATGGATCTCCTTTGATATAACCATACAGGGATTCTACCGAAAGGTTTATATACACAGCTGCATCGGTATCCTAAATATTCACAAATACCCTTCATGTAAATAGAAAAACAACTGAAAAGTAAACATATAATAATCTCAAAGGGAGACTGAGGTTATAACGCCAGAACATCATTTGGATGAATAGCCAAAATTGATTGATCAGATATTTGGAACCATCCAGATGATTGCCTGTTATTTTGCATTGTACATCCAGATGTCAAGCATTTGCTGAAAGGCTAGAAGAAATCGACGTGACACAGAAGATAGGGCTCAGAAAGATACTAGGGAATCTACATGTTCAACAATGATGATTGAATTTTTCATGTTTTACTCAGATATTTTCATATCATACCAGTGTGGCTCAAGTAACAAAAATAAACCAATTAAGTAAATATATGCAATTCAATACCCCACAACT
>NW_027532478.1:266656-272481 GCF_008692635.1 Crocuta crocuta | reverse complement strand
ATCATTAATAGTCACTAAAATGTAAAATGTAAATATTGTTTTTCCTAAACTTTTAAATCATTACTTCATTTTGTCTTTAATAATTCTGAATGGAATATTTATGTTTTGAAATTCTAGTCACTTTAAAACAAAAATACCTGTTGAAAAAGAAATATAGATCTTCATTCTTTTTTTCATCACCAAAATCCTTTTTAGGAATCACTCTTTCTTAGCCATAATATAGAAATTTGTTTACAGCCATAAATTCACAGGAAAAAAATATTAGTTTATCAGGACCCATAGCTGATAATATTGCAAAAGGCTTAACATGGATTGCAACTTAGCTCATGTTAGAGTTTGTGATTCCAAAATTCAATTTTGTAAGTCATAATCAGCCACAAAAATGTTACAACAGAATATGAGAAACATTAAAAGGCAATTTCCTCATTGTTGACTACTTATCAACTGACAACTTAAGTCAATTAAAATTAAAACAATCAGCATGCTTTATGGTGAAGGGTAAAATGAGTGTTTTACAGATTTCAAATAAGTGTTTTCAAATCCATTTTGTCTCTGTAATAAAAAAACAAGTGGGGCATAGATATTTTAATAAAATTATTTTTATATTTGGAAAGTAAAAATAACCAATCCTACCAGAAAATTCAAGCATCATTTATATTTAACTTTACTATGATCACTAACTAGGCTTCTTCAACGTCTACAAAATCATAATTTGAGTGAACATATTTTTTTCAATATAATAGCTATTATGAAACTGTATTACAGACGCAAATGTCCTCATAGGGGGAAAAAAAACGCTCTGTAGCGCACATAAATACCAACAGGAATGCACAAATCAAACCTCTATTTCTGTGATTATTTTTAAAGAACTGCATGAGTTGGGGACAAAGAGGGTAAGCAGTAAGATCTTCAGGAAAATGACAGAGATGGCACTGATTTTTGTTCTGCTTAATCATTTATTGCTCGCAAATTCAATTCCCCAGCCTTTTATGGTTACTTTCAGGCACCAACAGGCTGGCATGACATTAAATTAACAAGCAGGTTCCCATCCTGAATTAGTGACTCCCAGGTGNNCTCAGTAGCGGGGGTGCAGGAGGTAGGTAGAATCGAAGTTAAAGTTTTTAATATCCTGGCTTGTTGAAAAGCCAGTGTGTTTCTGTCTTCCTAACTGCTAAGGGATGCAAACAACATCTCCTTATACGTTTCATTGAAAGCTGTAGACTCAGGATGGCATATAGTTTATTACGTATTTTATAGTAATCCAAGAGTGTTTAAGGTACTCTACATTATGTTAAATTGTTTAGTTTTTTTTTCTTTTTTTTGACATAGATATTAAGATTCATCAACCTGAATGACTCCAAAACATCCAGAGACAAAGTAAAAAAATCTTTCAACCAACCAGATGTTTGTTTGCATTACCCCAAACAGCTGGACGGTTGATGGAACTTTTCACTTACATATTTGAGATAGAGCCATAGGGACCTTTCATAAGCACCCAGAAAAAAATACTAATCTTGGCCCATATCTACCATAATCACAGATATGAAGACTCAGAGTAAGAGCTTCACAGGGGGTGATCCACTGATTTGAAAAGAGATCATTTAACACATTTTCCTATGTCCATTTTTCAATTAACTTCTCCACTCGTACGGTTAGAGTAGACTGGGAATGGAGAACCCAATATTTCAGAATCATTACATCACACTGAAAACATCATCCAAGAGGTAGTGGTTAGTTGGCATATATGCATGTTTCACCATATGCTATTGTTTACCTAACGTGGAGGCTTGGACAGGAAGTAAAAGATTTTTTTGTAAACTATCCAAGATTATACTTCCAGATCTAGAAATGAGTCCTGAAGTTACATAAGAATTTAACAGGCTTTATTTATCAGACTCTAAATTATTTTTTAAATATTAGGAATCCAGCATCAACTGTAAAAATATTTACTATCTCCAACTAAAACTAGTTTCCCTTGATTATGTACAAAAATGTAAGCAGTGCAATTGATATAAATATTGTTATACAATAATTTTCAGTTTATGCCATCAAATTCCAATTTCTTTAGCCTTATTTTTCATGGGTTCCAAATGTAAGGATTTTGTTGGTCTTGCTAAATTGTACCAATTTGCATCTAGCGAACTACAAAATCTCTATACTTATATAATTATATAATTGTCATAACAGAGTACCATATACTGAAGACATGTATGGTTAGACCACCAAGGTTATTAGGAATAATCAAAAGCTGTGTGAAATCTTTTCTAGCATTCACCTGCTCAAATTAAGCACAGTTCCAGCTGGTTCTATTTGATATTTACTTTCCTCAGTTCCAAAAAAATTAATGGAAAACAGAAAGAAATAGAAATGATAGATTAAGCCAGAATACCAGAAAGAAATAACATATTAATCCAGGATTCAGAATGTTTTACCTTTTAGGGGAAGGAAAATTAACAGTCTACATTCAAAACAGCAATTTAATCTAATACTCAGAAACTGCAGATCAGTTAAAACACTTACTGTATANTATGGAAACGGTTTTGAAATTTGATTTTTCTTAACATTTTTATAATCAGCAGCAGCTACATTCCCAGCTATGGATATATGCTATTGATCATAACTGCTAAATACTCTCTCCTACAATATTNTAGCACTAGTAATCCAGTTCCAACCTTCATGCCAAATGGTAAATGATGGAAAGCTTCTTTGTTTTAAGTATGCATGGATTCCTACATTTGAGGGTAAATTGACAGGAATTTTAAAAATATATAGAATTTTAATAAAATTATTATACATGTTTTATATATGATGTCTGTCATTCTTTATATTGTGTGTGTGTGTGTGTGTGTGTGTGAGAGAGAGAGAGAGAGAGAACAAATGTGAGTACCATTAAAAAATTTGTTTTCATTAAAAAATTCATGAGTATGCGAAGTACTGGTCTTCTTTTGACTTCAGGACAGTTAAGTAAGTGAGTAAATAAATAAATAAACAGTTTGAGAAACCTTAGGGGATTTATTGACCATAATCTATACTAAGCACTTGATAACTAAAAGTGATGGACTTTTGGGGAAAGCAACCTTCAAGCAAAAATTGCATGGATTCTAACTGCTATCTCTAACACAGAATGGGGAAAAAATGTGTTAATGTTAACTAACACTGAAGCTTCTTACCACTTCCAAGCTTTTAAGGTTGTCACAGGAAATAAAGTTCAGAGGCAACATATCAAAAGAATATTCTGCAGTTTGATGATTTAAGGTAATACTGTACAAAATAAACTTAAATACTGAGCTGTTCTGCTTCAGCAAGAATCTTTGTATTAAAGGCATCAGGAAGGTACAATGACTATAAGGGAAACTATGATTATGCCAGTGTTATTCACACATATGATAGCTGAACTGAAACAATGAGACTTGTGTTCAGACTTGGACTTCCAATTAGGCCTTTGAATGAGAGGGTGATTACACATAATCTGATTTTACTTTGTAACAGTCCTATATATTTGAGTATTTGGAGTCTCTCTTTATCACCCTTACAGCACAACGATTCTGCAAAGCCTTCTTTCCTTCAGCATCATTGTATATTTCGTTCATAATCGGGACCTAGAACTAATGGTAAATACTAATTCATGTATTAAAAAAATACTCATTTCCTACTGTGCCTGACATTGTCCTAAGGACTAAACTCTATTAGTTTTATTATGCAAATGTCAACATTTCTTTTGTAGAGTTGTTTTCCAGAAACACCTGTTTATCAAAAACATTCTGGAGGAAATCTGAAAACTTTCAAGTAACATTTAAAACATGGATTCACTTTAGAAATTACTTGAACCCCTCTTCACAAGTATCTTGTGACTTTTATTATCATTAAAAAGTTCCAACATTACCTGGGCATNTTAAAAAATTTTAACTACCTTAAAAAAAAAAAAAAAAAAACTTAACAATAATAAATTAGTTAACATATCACCCAAAAAAGTCTTATAAATTTTGACCAAAAGGGAAAAACCAGGATTCTGCTTTTCCATTTATTTACTTTGAGGGCCATACTGTCTTATAAAAATTCATTTTCCCCCACATTGCAGATAGGAAAAGCAAAGGGCGGGGGGAGAGGTGAGCAAAGTAGCAAATGCTGGGTAATCATAGAGCATAAGGTAAAGCTATGGATCTCCTTTTAATAGAAAAAATCCTTTCCTTCTTAGACTGTACTGTTTCTTGGCAGCACTTAAGTACCCTGTGCTCCAAATCGAAAGTCTTCGGACTAGGAAGATGAATCAGGATATTCAGCCAAAAGACAGTAATAAAGCAGACATTTGCAATGTCTTCCCCAAACAGGTTAAGAGTTGCGACTGATCCTCCCAGTACAGTGTACCTGGTTTGTTAGTTATAATCATAGAACAGCCATCTAAAATTCAAGGAATCTGTCTGTGACCCTTACTTACCACAAACGCGATCAATTAAATGTTAATCAAACAGTACCTATTAGAGTCCACCGGGGTATTTCGTTTCCTTTCGGTTACTAACACCGAATGGCTACTAATTTCCCTTCACTAACACCAGAAACTTCTTTTTGCATTTCGTCGTGCCACTTCAAATACACCTCGGGATTAACAGTCCAGGAAAAAAACAAAGCAAAACAAAACGGGAAAGTTCAGGCAGCTTCTGACCAACTGCTTCAAACTGAAAATGTGGACTTTTCCTACGCACATTAGCATATCGCCTGTAGCAGTGATGGCAGATCTGCTAAACCCGAAGCTGCCGACGGCAAGCTGGAGCTGCAAACCAGCCCTCGCCCCCGCCCCTACTCGCCCGGTGGCGAAATAGATGTGGAGACAACATCTACTAGTGGAGTGAGAGCGTCTGTCTCCGCAAATGTAAACAACTGGATGCACTGGGTTTGCTGAAATGTTTAAATGCACTCCTGACTGTAAACACATCCACTCACCAAGTCGCGCTAAGTCTCCCTTCTCCACCTCTAGGAAAAGCACCCTAAACCTGAATGGTCAATCCGCCCGTTGTACAGTGGAAGAAAATGAGGTTACATTTCCCCAGGCATGCCTAGAGGGTACTTGGCGCTCCGCAGTTGTACTGGCCGCTGCTAGATTCCCGGGACCACGTCTCAGAATGAAATACAAAAAACACACAAACCCGCGAAGCTGAGCGCGTGGTTAAAGCCAACACCGACGGCTCCCAGAGCACCGACTACTGCGTACCGACTGTCTCTTTTGACAAAGATTGGGGTGCAGGGAGGACGAATCGGGTGGGGCCCCAGACGGCTTAGGTTAGGAGGCTCTAGAGTTCCCCCCCCCTCCGAATCTGGGCTCCTCGAGTGAGGTGCAAAGGGAAATTCAGAAGCAAACAGGTACTAAAGTGTGTCCTAGCCCCTGGGCATCTTCTCTTGGAGAGAAGGAAGCGGCAGGATTCAAGGGGCTGAGCCCCCGGCGAACGCTCCAGGTGGGAGCGATGCGGGAGGAGAAGCGACCCCTCTCTCTTCTCGGACCNGTCCCCAGGAGGGGTCCCCCGCCCCCTCGCCAGGTGCTCAGCCGCGCCGGGCGCCGCCGGTGCCCGGGACTTCAGGCTTCTCAGCCGGTTCCTGCGGGAAACGACTGTAAATCCACATTACTGTTCGAGCTGCCGCTTGGGCCCCCGCATCGCTCTCCTCTGGCTGGCGGCGGCGNGTGACCGAGCCAAAGGGGTGAGCTCAGCCCCCGGGGCACTGGAAGGTGAACTCCGGGCTAAGCCGGAGCCCGCCGCGCTCCCGGGTGCGGGGCGTCTGCACGGCTGATGGCTGTGCTGATGTTGCCGTGGCCGCCGCCGCCGCGCTCTAAGGCT
>NW_027532478.1:266314-266546 GCF_008692635.1 Crocuta crocuta | reverse complement strand
CACTTCAGCAGAGGGTTTTTTTTTTTTTTTCCTCCCTTTTCCCCAAGACTCCAGGTTTTAGCCGCAGCTGAGATGGGGGGAGGGAGGAGGGGCAGGAGGAGGAGGAGTAAGGCTGAGGGAGCAGGTAACGGGCAGAGGAAAGGAAGTCGAGATGAGAAAGATCAGGGTGTTAGAGGATGGAGACCGGGAAGGAAAAAGCTGGAGATGGGAGCAGAGGAAGGAAATATAGATC
>NW_027532478.1:264829-266266 GCF_008692635.1 Crocuta crocuta | reverse complement strand
GGGCACATCACGCGCGCGCGCGCGCACACACACACACAAACACACAAAGGAGCGTGAGCACTGCTGCGCTCTGTGAAGCCTCAGGACTGACTTAGAATGTGAAGTCTCTTCCCAGTATAACTTTGGCAAAAACAAACAAACAAGAAGAGGAAAGAAAGAAAGAAAAAGCAAGCGAGAGAAATTGTTTGGGTCCCTCTTTCTCCCCTCTCCCCCTCCCTTCCAGAAAAACCGTGCCCATGAGTGCCGTGTATAAGTGACCCGCACGCTCTCTCTCGTCCGTCTGTGAGAGCACCGCTGACTGCCACCAGCTGACAGTGTGACCCCAGCGCGCCAAGGCCGGCCACCCGCAGCCTCCTGGCGGCGTGTCAGCTCAACACAGACAAAGTCCCCCTGGAAGGGGGGGGGGGCGGCATCGCTCCAGCTCGTGCCCAGCCTAGCCGCCAAGTCCCTGGGCTCCCTAACCAGCTCCGCCCCTCACCCCGCCGGGCACGAGGGCACGTACCCGGGCGAACCCGGCGCGCTGCCCCAAGCCCTGGATCACTCCTTTCCCACCCTCTCCAGCTTCCTCGAAAAAGCGGAAAAGCGGATTCTGCTTGTCCAGAAACTCGCTTCGGGAGCCTTAGGAGTCCTACTGGGCATGCTCAGGACTTGGGGTGCCTCGCGTGGAGAAACTCTCTGGCCGCCAACATCTGCACGCCTGGGCCAGATGTGAGACTGAAGAGGGAGACGTTGGCGCCCTATTGGAGTTTGGCTCCGGTTCCGGGAAGGGCGGCGGCGACGCCCACAGTCGCCTTCTCCTTCCCGGCTTCCCAGCGAGAGCAAGACCGTGGGAGATACCAAGTGCCGNNNNAGAAAAGAGAGCGCGAAGAGTAGAAACTTCTTTGGGAGAAAGACGTTTACTGATGGTTTTCTTGAGTGAAGAAAGAAGGGCGTGTGTGAATGTGTGTGTGTGCACGCACGTTTGTAATTTTTCTCCGCAGGAGCAGGGCCCGGAAAGCGAGAAGCTACTGCGGAGTTGCGAGCCCGCTAGGCGTTGCAATAAGGCACATTTGGAGCCTTGGCTGGCGCTAATTACCGGCAAGAGTTGCTCTCGGCGCCGTGGGCGCGCACCAAAGCTTCCAGCTGTTCCCCACCCTGGGTGGTGGCAGCTGCGCGACGATGGCTTCCGGGCCGTACGGTCTCTGCGCTCCGGAGCAGGGGGACCAGATTCGGTTTTCGAAAGAGAGGTAGTATAGGGTGACGCCAGGGGGAGATATCGGAACCGCGTGTTCCCATCTTCCTGGTTTTCGATACAGGTATTTGCAAAGGGGGAATTGTGAGCCCAGCGCAGCACCGAGGGGAGGAAATGCACCGAACTGAACACTCTCGGGGAAAGAATCTGGGAATCAAGAGCTGGGGGGGTTTTTCCCCTTCCGTCTCTTTTCCAACACATCCTTC
>NW_027532478.1:260079-264791 GCF_008692635.1 Crocuta crocuta | reverse complement strand
CCGACTCTGTAAGGGGATAGCAACTCCTTCCAGAACCATCTCTGTCTTGGGCTGTTGAAAAAGCAACGGGGGAGGGATGGCTGTAAAACCTGTGTCTTGCCACGAATATGTAAACAACCTTCCTAAAACATACTACCTCCTCTCAAACAGAACAAAAACAGGTTTATGTATAACGCATGTATAAATATCCTAAATAAAGGAAAGATTCCTCATTAAGAAGTACCAGAGCCCTGAACCGTGGAGAGAAAAGACTTTCAGGATACCTCTTCAATTCCCGACTAAGAGTTCTGGAAGGAAGAAAAAGAAACATCTGGCCAGTCGCTTCTCCAGTGACTCTAAACGCTCTGTGTCTAAGGAAATTCTGTAACCAACAATTAAGGAAAGAACTCCTAAATGAAAAGGGAATTCAGGCACAATGGGAGGTGGGCAAACCGTAACAGCCATGGAAGTAGAATATAGGCTTTTAAACCAGGATCATCTCGCTGTCACACTTGCTGTCTCTCTGTTACTCTTTTGGAAGACCCAGGAAGCAAGGCAGTTAATAACTAGGGATTTCATAAAAGGAAATTCAGCTTGTTTCTCTCCTGGCAATTCGACAGTCCTTCTACTAATCATTTTTTGAAAATTCTCTCCTCTACTGCCTCCTCTTTGTATTTTCTCTCACATTCTTCGCTCTCATTTTCCTTACCGGTCTTCCACAGCTCCCTGGAGTCCTTAATTCATTTGGTCTGCAGCTGTCTCCCTTTAGTTTCTTCAAAAACATTGTTTCCATTTCTAATTCCAAAGTACAGAGGGCTCTGTCACTTTTCTTCCTTTCAGAAGAACTGATTTACGGCTTCTGGAAGTCCACAGCATGAGACTGTGGGTAGATTTCCTAAAGCATTTATTCAACTTTAGGGATTCCCTAGACACATTTAAGTAACAGGAAGTTGCAGAATTTTAAAGTCGTTTTGCTCATGGGAGCAAGAATTTCTATTTCAAATGTGGATACCAGGAGGAAGGCACACTAAATTGCCAGTTTTGGCGAATCTAAAGGAAAATATAGCCCATTGTAATGGAGCATACAATCTGTGTAGGAGAGTTATTCATTTGCCTAGCTTATATTATTCAAATGATTTCCTAGGAATTTTAAAAGAGATATGCCTGTTCATTAACAAAGACCACACACGTGTACGCACACACCTTTACACAATTAATCCCAGAACTAATGTAATTATATAAATTCAATTCAGCAAATGATTACGTAGCATCTACTATGTTCTAGAAGCTCTGCCAGCACTGGGAATAGGTAAAGAAACTGAGACTTAAGCTAAGGAGATGTTCAAAGATTTGTGAACAGTTCACTAATGGACAAGCATATATTGAGTGCCCAGTACCATGTACCTAGAACAATTCAATACTAGAGAACAATATTTAGACGTTCTGGCCTTGATTTTTTAAAATGTATTTGTTTAATCCATAGGTTTCATTCTCTGCAAAGAATGCATAATGGAGAATATCACTTATTTCAATCTTGTTTCTAAGTACCCTCATAAGTAAGAGTGTAAGTACAATAATATTAGAAGACTAAAGTCAATAACAATTACATAAAGAAAATCAATGTGAACTATCTGAAACGAAGGAGTTTTGTTTGGTTGCTTGTCTAGTGGGAAGATGTTTTCAAAGGCACACTTTCAATGCATACTTGTGGTGCCCCATTATTTCCTATTGCAACTTATAACAATGTCATCCAGAGATCACCTACCAGAGATTGTGAATGATGCTGGCACCTTAACTTTTGGCTACAATGATTGGAAGCAGCAGAGGTAGCTTAATGATTTTCTATCCAAACAGTTTCCATAAACAGAGCTGTAAAATTGCAATCACCAGCTTTCTGCTAGGGAGTGCCCATTTCTGGCCGGCTGTGGGCCCCTCTGGGGAAAGTGGCCACATTGGAGGAAGTTCACTTGAGCCTGGATGTGAACAGTTGGTGGCCAGGATTCTGCATCCATCTGTTCAGAGCAGAGTTGGGCACGTTATTTTTTTCGCACACCCAAGTAAGGCTCAGGAGAACAACTGAGAAGCCAGTTAAAGTCTTCTCTTTACCTATTTCTGTTTAGTATCCGAATGAATCCTGTAGATCCAGTTTTGTTTTGTTTTTTCTGGCTAGAGTTCCAAGAAGAAGCAAAATACTTTTTTTTTCTTTGGGCTTTAGCAAGTCACTTTGTATTCCACAGAGCAAGCCCTGCTCACGGAAGTGTACATTTGTACAGAATATCCCTCATTGGAAAGGCTCCATCAATGCTGCTGCACCTTACTTTCAAAATAAAATGTATCCCTAATACAGATTAATCATGACCTTCAGAAACCAAGGCTTCTCACTAGGGTGCAGTGACAATTCATTTAGATTATTACTATAATGGATTCAAATAATTGCTAAGCTTAAAATTACAGGCAATGAAAAGAATGGCACCTTGGTCTTTATATGAAATTCACTTATATTTGATATGCATACACATAAAATATGGCAATAAACAATCATTTCTACCCTCATAAAGATAACATCGTGCCTTCCATTGCATATTTGAAAGCTAGCTCTATGCTATTGTTTGTCTTTTTATTGGAAATACTTTTAAGACTATTACTTTTTGGCACTTTTTAACTAAAAGAATATTACTTTTTGACACTTTTTAACTATCACAGTTGTTGAAAAGGGGAAATATTGATTTCAAAATGTACCATGAGTTCTGTTTGAGAGATGAAATTACACTCCAGAAAGAGAATTTGAAAAGAGTATAGAACAATTAGGATTGTTCTGTTGGCATTTAAATGCACTTGAACTTCTCTCTAACTTTGTGACCTCATCATAATAACCTTTTAAGTGAATTATTATCATGATTGACTTACAGGTAACTATTAATTTGTATTGAAATAACTAAAGCATTTAGTGCTTCTGAAATGCATGCTTAATAATGGCCATAAGAAGACTTCTGTAGCCACATACGTTAACAATTGCTATTAGATGCTAACAATCATTAGGATAGTCTATCATAAACAGATTTTAAATGCATTTTATATGAAAATTGGGAACTAGAATGTTATCATTTTCCATGCAACACAATAAACATGAATAATGTTTATTCATTATAGGGAATCAGGCTCCCATATGTATCTTCATTCTCTCATTCATACTTTGATTAAGCAAAGATTTATAGAATACTTAGTATGTGGCGCTCCTGGGTGGCTCAGTCAGTTAAGCGGCCGACTCTTGATTTCAGCTCAGGTCATGATCTTGTGGTTTGTGGGATCAAGGCCCACATTGGGCTCTGCAGTGAGCAAAGAGCCTGTTTGGGATTCTCTCTCCCTCTCCCTCTCCCTGTGCCCCGCCCCCTGCTTGTACATATGTGCACACTCTCTCAAAGTAAATAAACATTTTAAAAAATGTTTAAAAAATAGAATTCCTATTTTTTTGGATACTAAACAGAAATGTGCATGTTCAGTACTAAATACTGGGGAAGAGAGTGGTAAACAAAACATTCTTGGTCCTGCCTTTGTGTAGGTTACAGACCACTGGCAGGAGACAGACATAACCAGTCCCAAAATGAGATACATAGTTCTAAACCGATGAATGCCCTGAAGGAAAAGAACACTATATTGGCAAGGGAACATCAGAGGAGACTCAATTCAGATTGAGATTGGAGTGGTTAGGTAGGCTTCCTCGAGGAAGTGACTACTAATCGGAGGTCTGGAGAATGTGTAGAAGTTAGCATTCCAGGGCACAGAGAAAATAATGCACAGTATTTGATGTGAGAAATATCTTGGCAATGTCAAGGAATGAAAGGACAGCCTGCCTCTGGAGTGGAGTGAGCCTAAGAAGCGGAAGGGAAGAGTTGGGGCGCCTGGGTGGCTCAGTCTGGCCAAGCGTCTGACTTCAGCTCAGGTCATGATCTCAGGGTTCGTGAGTTCGAGCCCCGCGTCGGGCTCTGTGCTGACAGCTAGCTCAGAGCCTGGAGCCTGCTTCGGAATCTGTGTCTCCCTCTCTCTCTGACCCTCCCCTGCTTATACTGCCTCTCTCTCACTTTCTCTTTCTCTCTCTCAGAAATAAATAAAACATTTTAAAAACCTTTAAAAAGAAGCAGAAGGGAGGTGGGGCAGAGGAGTGACAGGCTGTAAGGCAAGACAGGCAGAAAAGAGCAAAATCAAACAAGGGTTTAGGGGCCCTGATAAAGATTGTGGATTTTGCCCTAAGGACAATGGGAAGTCCAGAAAGCTGTGGTATGGTTTGACTTACAGTTCAACGGATCTCAATTAAG
Source organism: Crocuta crocuta (assembly GCF_008692635.1). NCBI lineage: Eukaryota > Metazoa > Chordata > Mammalia > Carnivora > Hyaenidae > Crocuta > Crocuta crocuta. The sequence continues at coordinate 260,499 of NW_027532478.1, read as the reverse complement.
TCCTTGAACTTGCTGACTCTCAATTTATAAGCCTTTTTCTATCCTCATTCTTCTGAACCTCTTTATGATCCAGAGACTCCTGGGGTTTCCTTAGAGAATTTTAGGGTATCTGTGTAGCCAAAATTATTTTCATAAAATACTAAAATATTATTTGCTGTTCACTCATGTTCTTTTACAAACATACATCAACTAACTGAATGCAAAAGCAGATAGGAGGATTTCGCTGTGCTGTATTAAGCCAGGAACTAAAAATAGCACTAGAACTCTTCTCAATAATTTTGTGCTTGGGAAGATGTAGCACTTTTTCATAAAAAATCTTATTTATGTTAACAGGTAATGAGCTTATTACTGTTATTTTACATGCATCAACACATAAATATTTAATTTCTGTCTCTTAATTTCTGCTTCCTAAATATCAAA
>NW_027532478.1:239030-259293 GCF_008692635.1 Crocuta crocuta | reverse complement strand
GATAACCCACAAGACAAAGGAATTTGGGGGTCTTCAAAATTTTTGAAGTTTAATAACAAGGTCCAGAGACAAATGCTAACCTTTGATCTTTTTAAAAAATTTTCTATTTACTTATTTTTTTAGTGTTTATTTATTTTGAAAGAGAGATAGAGAGAGAGAGAGGAGAGGGATACACAGAGAGAGAGAGAGAGAGAGAGAGAGAGAGAGAATCCCAAGCAGGCTCCAAGATGTCAGTACAGAGCCCGACGTGGGGCTCAGTCTCATGAATCGTGAGATCATAACCTGAGCCGGGATCAAGAGTCAGATGCTTAACCAACTGAGCCACCCAGGCTATCCTCTTTTTTTATTTAAAGTTTATTTGGGGCACCTGGGTGGCTCAGTCAGTTGAGCGGCCGACCTCGGCTCAGGTCATGATCTCACAGTTTATGGGATCAATCCCTGCTGTGCTTACAGCACAGAATCTGCTTTGGATTCTCTCCCTCTCTCTCTGCTCTACCTCTGCTTGTACTCTGTCTCTCAAAAATGAATAAACATTAAAAAAAAAATTTTAAGTTTAATTTATTTTGTGGGGGAGAGGGCAGAGAGAGAGAGGGAGAGAATCCAAAGCAGATTCTGTGCTGTAAGCACAGCAGGGATTGATCCCATAAACTGTGAGATCATGACCTGAGCAGAAACCAAGAGTCAGACACTTAACCGACTGAGCCACCCAGGTGCCCCTGATCTTCTTTTCTTAAAACTGGCTGTGGTTTCCCTCTTATTCAGTGTCTTTTACTGTTTCTAAAGTCTCAATCCTTAGATTCACAATAAGATATTGATTTTTATATTGCAATCCAGAATGATCACTTACAACTGCTGTGTGATACATTTTGAAATTATCTATTCTATTCCAAGCAAATCAATTGCTTTCTTAACCCAGTAACCCACACTTGGAAAACATGTGGATGATCTCATCCCATTTCCTGGTCTCAACAATTACGTCTAGCTAGATATTTCCCAGATCATAGCTCTGTCCCAAACATTCCTCCTGGGCTTCATCTCTAACAGCTGGCTGGGTATTTCTCTCTTAATATTTCACAGTTACCACAAACTCAACTTGTTTAAAACTGAACTGATCCTTAATATATTTTTAAATANTCGGGACGCCTGGGTGGCTCAGTTGGTTAAGTGTCTGACTTCGGCTCAGATCATGATCTCGCAGTTCAGGAGTTTGAGCCCCACATCAGGCTCTGTACTGACATCACAGAGCCTGGAGCCTGCTTCAAATTCTGTGTCTCCCTCTCTCTCTACCCCTCCCTCACTTGTGCTCTCTCTCTTTCTGTCTGTCTCAAAACTAAATAAACATTAAAAAAATTAAAAGATAAACAAAAGCATATAATCTCATGTTTCTACAAATTGACTAAAACTAAAATATTTACANGCTGATAGTGATTCATGGCCTTACAAGTGATTTTGCTTTTCTTTTGTATATGTTTATATTTTATTTTCCATAATAAATGCATATTATTTTGTGAACAGAAAGCTATTATTAAAAATATTACAATATAACTAATTTTCCTTATAAGTCTTATTCCTACTCTTGCCTTTCATGTTAAAGGTATAATTGTATTTATCTCAAGATATCCTATAAACATGCTTTTTCAGTAATAATCATTTTAAAAATGCAGATTCCTCTAGGACCACTTTGTTTTACTTCCAAAGGAATTCCAATCACAGGATGAGCATATGCAAGACTCGCCTATCACCGCAAAGTAGTTTCATCAATTTTCTAGGATACCTGACATCTTGGTTAAATTTCTAGATGCCATAGCCCTACTGCAGCTCTCTTTGTCTGTCTTGAGACTGTGTATAGTTTATCCCATAGGCCATCAGATGGACCCTCGGGTATAGTGGCCCAGTGTATTCTTTCATTCAAATACTATTGTAAATAAAGCCTAAAGATTCTATAGTTGAAAGCACTGCAGCATCTGCCCAGGATCCTTTCTTTCTCCATCTCTAGTGGTCTGTTTGTAGTTATCAGACTCCTGTTCATTACTACCTTTTTTCCAAGGAGTGTTCTTTGAACTCCCATCCTGAAATGCTCTCTCCTCTGAATTGCTAAAGCAGTCACCCTCCCTCGTCCCTTATCTCGTTCTCCTTTGCATTAAAGTTATTTATTTAGATGTTTATTTCTCCTATTTTACTTTTCTTTCTTTGAGGGCAGGGACATGTCCTACTATGTACCTTGGTTATATATAGTAGGTGCTTTAGAAATAATTAGGGGCAAGTTTTGAATTTAACAACTTTAGAACAAAGGATTAAGTGGATGAGAAAAATTAAGAGAAGTATGTAATGTGTTGTTTTTGATCAAGTTTATTTAGAATTCAAGTTTCCTCCCTCATACAGGAAATTTTCTTTAAAATCTGGCGCCTTGATTTAACACCATCCTTACTTGGTCCATGCCATGGGAATGTCTAAGAGGTCACATTGTGTTTAAAAGAGATTCTTTCTATGTATTTAATAAATTAAGCTTCTTGGATGTGATATCAATTATCTACGTCTGAGTAACAAATTGCCCCAAAAGTTCGTAGCTTAAAGCAACATTTTACCATTTTTCACAATTTTGTGAATTAGATGGGAATTTTTTTCTGCCGGTCTTCTCAGGGATCACTCAAGTAACTGCATTCAGTTGACAAGTCACCTAAGGTTGAGTTCATCCCACAGTGCCTTACTCACACGTCTAGTGACTCAGCTGGGGTGGCGGAAACCATTGAGGCATCAAGGTCCCTGTCTCCGCGTGGCCTTGCTCCAGGAGATCTCATATCCTCTGAATAAGTTAACTATTCTTGTATGACAATGACACTTAAGCCCTAAAAAGCCCCCAAAACTTAGTGGCTTAAAACAATGACAATTTATCATCTCTCAGGATTCTATGAGTAAACTACTTATTTTCTCTGCTGGTTTTTCCTTGGCACATTCGTGCAGCTTCATGCAGTTAGAAGGTTGGCCGGGCTGAAAGGTACGAGGTGGCCCCACTCATGCGTCTGGCAATAGGCACTGGGTGTCATCTAGGTGCCTCGATGTTAGTTCTTCTCCACGTGGTCTCTCATTGTCCAGTAGGCTACACCAGCTGCCTTATATGCCGGTGACAGGACAGCGTTCCACGGTGGCAAAGATAGAAGATACAAGGCCTAGAAAAGCCTAGGTTCCAGAGCACACACAATGATGCTTCTGTTGTGTTCTATTGTTCAAATAAAATCAGGCCTGGAGCAATAGACTGTTTTTTGCCTTTTAGAGAGCTGCAAAATATTGTGGCCATGTTTTTCTTTTTACCATAGGTACAATTTAAGATATGACTTATTACAAATTCAGTGTTCTATTGGGTTGTGGTGTAGTTAAAATTACGGTGTAAATGACATAATTTTTTCATTTTTTCTTCTTAATTTTTTAAAATAAATCTTTTTTTTTTTGAGAGAGAGACCAAGAGAGAGAGTGAAAGAGAGAGCATGCATACATGAGCAGAGGAGAGGATCAGAGGGAGATGGAGAGAGAATATTTAGCAGGCTGCACACTCAGTATTGAGCCTGATGCAGGGCTCAATCTCACACCAGTGAGTTCATGACCTGAGCCGAAATCAGGAGTTGGATGTTTAACTGACAAAGCCACCCAGGCACCCCTTCTTCATTTAGAAACATATCTGTCCCATTCTCATTTTAGTTTCTCTTTCTTGCTTCTTTTTTGCTACATAGGAAATCCATGAATGCATTCTCATAGCAAAATATTTGAGGAATATAACAATAGCAAACTCTTACACAGTAAGCTCATACTATGTGCCAGGCTTTATTTTGAGTGCTTTACAAACATTACCTCATTTAACCCTCACAAGTCTTTGAGCTAAGCAATAATAACACCATCATTTTGTAGATAAGGAAACTGAGGCATAGAGAGGTTAAGAAATTTGCCAAGGTCACATAGCTAGTAAATAGCAGAGTCACTAAGTTCTCTGACCCTAGAGTATATACTTTTAAGCACTCTGCTATAGCTCTCCGTAGTCATCTTTTTTGTTTAATTTGTGTTTTATTTTTTTAAACTTACATCCAAGTTAGTTAGCATACAGTGCAATAATGATTTCGGGAGTAGAATCCAGTGAGTCATCACCTACGTATAACACCCAGTGCTCATCCCAACAAGTGTCCTCCTTAATGCCGCTTGCCCATTTAGCCCATCTCCCCATCCAAAATCCCTCCAGCAACCCTCAGTTTGTTCTTTGCATTTAAGATTCTCTTATAGTTTTATATTATTTTTTCTTCTCTTATGTTCACCTGTTTTGTATCTTAAATTCCACCTGTGGGTGAAGTCATATGATACTTGTCTTTCTCTGACTGACTAATTTCACTTAGCATAATACACTCTAGTTCCATCCACATTGTTGTAAATGGCAAGATTTCATTCTTTTTGATTGCTGTAGCTCTCCTTAGTTTTGCCCCTACTTTCACACTGTCAACAATTTGGCATGCATTTCTTTAGTTCTGGTTCTACACATGTATGCATATAAATGTGTTATATGCATTTCCCTTACCTAAATTGGATCCCATTATATGCAGGATTCTGAAACTTGCTTTTTCTACTTAAAAATATAGCAAGGTAATATATCAGTACCCATAGATCTACCTCATTTTTTAAACAACTGCATAGTATTCCATTTTGCAGTTGTGCTATAGTATATTTAACCATTTTCTACTGATGGACACCCATGTAGTTTCCAACTATTCCCTTTTACAAATAATGCTGTAATAAACATTCATTAATTCATTCTCCTTTTTTTCGTTATAAATCTTTGTACACTTCTATGAGAAATTCCTTAGAAGACATTCCTAGAGTAGACTTAATGGATTAAAGATTGGTACTGCCAAGTATCCCTTAAAAAAGTCTATAGCAGGAGTGTCTGAAAGTGTCCATTTCCTTTATACTCAACATCATTGCACATCATCAACCATGTTAAATTTGACAGAGAAAAGTATCTCACAGATGTATTAATATACATTTGTTTCATCACTTATAAGGTAGAAATTTTTTAATATAAGATTTGCTTTTAAAATTTATTTTGGCACTTTCTGATTTTCATAACAGATTATTTCCTTTTTTTTCATGGATTTGTTGGAATTCTGATGTATTCTAGATATTACTCTTTTGCTGTATATATTGCTCTTATCTTCTCTCAGTCTATCACTGGATGTTGCCAGATCTGTCGCTTATTTCCTTCATGGAGTCTGTGTTTTGTATTTTGCTTTAAAAGACTACCTCCTACCATTTAAAAAGAACCCATTCTCAGGATGCCTGGGTGGCTCAGTTGGTTAAGTGTCTGACTTTGGCTCAGGTCATGATCTCACAGTTTGTGGTTTCGAGCCCCCTATTGGGCTCTGTGTGACAGCTTAGAGCCTGGAGCCTGCTTTGGATTCTGTGTCTCCCATCCCCTCTCTCTGACCCTCCCCTGCTTGTGCTCTATCTCTCTCAAAAATGAATAAATAGTAAAAAAAAATTTTAAGTATCTATTCTTTTATTCTATTATTTTCAATACATTTTAAAAATCATAATTCTAAAGTTTATTTTCATTAATGATTTCTATTAAGGGCACAGCTTATTTTCTCTTCTAAATTTGATTGGACACTTGTCCCAAAATCTTTTAAAAAAATTTTTATACTTTATTTATTTTTGAGACAGAAAGAGACAGAGCATGATTCGGGGAGGGGCAGAGAGAGGGAGGCATGGAATCTGAAACAGGCTCCAGGCTCTGAGCTGCCAGCACAGAGCCCGACACGGGGCTGGAAGCCACCAACAGTGATATCATGACCTGAGCCGAAGTCAGACGCTTAACCAACTGAGCCACCCAGGCGCCCCCCAAAATCTTTTATAACAGCTCCATCTTTTTCTAAATAATCTGAAGTTCACTATGAATCATATTTTAATAACATTGTATGGTGATAGATGGTAACTACATTCAACACGGTGAACATTATGTAATGTACAAAATTGTCAAATCACTATATTGCACACCTGAAACTAGTATAACATATGTCAATGATCCTTCAGTCAATCAATCGATTTTATCATCATTAAAATTAACATACCTTTATACATCTTTTTTTAATTCTCAGTTCTACTCCAGTGATTTGAGTGACTTTCCCTGAAATAATACCATGCTATACTAACATTGTTTATAGTATGTTTTGACATCTCTCCAGTGAGGCATTCTCCTTCCTCTCTCACTCTTCTTGTTTTTATTTATTTAGGTAAAAAACAATTGTGTACGTTTTCACCTATATGAACTTTGGAGAAGATCTTTCTCCTACCCACATTTTAAAATAATGACCCTATCTCTCTATCAGGAATGCTATGGAATATTAATTATGGATTTGGATTTTTGTCATATGAAAATTAAAATATAGGAATGTATTTCTCAAAGGAAAATTATAGAGAGTCCACATGGGAAATCCACAGAGAAATTAGGTTGGGAGGCTCTGTGAGGCATATGAAAAGGATCAGATCCCTACCTTGAGTGAAGGGCCTAAGAGCTAGGACACATGAGCCAAGCTTCTTGCTCTCATTGTCTTACCCAATCATACCTAACTGAGTAAATACATGTTTCAAATAAACAACTTTGGGTTGGAGTCACTCACTGAAGAACTTTCATTTTGCTTTCAGCAGGAATTGATCTTGGTATCCACTTGTCTGCTCAGGAGCTCCAAAATACTTGGATTTGTCTTTCCACCTTTAGGAGACTCATCCCTTTATCAAATGTCAAGTAAACCAAACACTAAACATCTAACAGTTTGTCATTCTTTGTCCCTTTCGTTTTGTTTATCAAATCAGAAGGAAAGAAGGAAGAAAGAAGGACAAGTAAAACTATATAAGAGACACACAACCCTCTGGTCATGGCAGAATCTTCTAGAAAAATGGGGGAGAGGTTACTAGTCATATCATTATGCACAATTTTTGTTGTTTTAACTGCTTAGGTCATGCTTCCTTTCATTATACTTGGTAGTACTCCCTATGTACCATTAACCAGTCTTTGGTTGGTAAGTACAGTCAACTCATACATTGAAACTTTACAATCCCCTTACACTCAGGAGTAGCCTATTTAAGTTCAGTCTCTAAAACTGCCCCACGAGCAGAGCAAACATGATCTATCATCTGTTAGTTTTCAATATGCTTGTTTTCTGAGTAATGTAAAGATGTTGCACATTGTTCTTTCACAGGAAGGCTGCCAAAATTATTAATATAATTTCTTTGGAGGGAAGGAGGAGAAATTGTTTCCCTGATGTCTGTGTAAAATTTAAATGAAAATGAATGTGATTTGAGTGTTAGTATTCATGGCTGCTAGTTCTTCTCTGTTAATTTACATTTATATTCTTAATGTCTAGGTTGAGCCTAGGGAAATTTAAAACTCAATTTCATTAATGCTATAACTTCCATAGGAATCTCAATATGCACAGAAGTTCCTAGATTGTGGAGTTATTGGATGAGACTCTAACAGCTGAGCATAATTGCTGAGTGGTTTATGATAGTTAAATATGTATTGTCGGTTTTCATTTTCAAAATTCCTCTGGGCCTAAACCCAGTGTCCAAAAATTTTTTAAAGCACAAAGCTAATATAGTAATAAATTTTAACATCTTTAAAATAGAAACACTGCATTTCTGAAACATTGCCCATATCTGATTAATTATGGTTTAAGCTAGATCATGTTTCACATTTGCAACTATTACATTGCCATACATGATGTTTGCGATTATGGTGTAACTTCAGGTTTGCAAGCTGAGCTCACTAGAAAGAAGGTTTTTTCATTTAGTTGTTTTTATTGCAAATATGATCACTACTCCCAGTTGGTAAAGGTACTATGGATAGGAATACCTGGTCCAAACAATAATGGTTTCCCCTGAGTTCAGATAAATATAGCTTTATTTTTCTTCTTTATAAGCTATGTGTAGGGGAGCAAACATTCTACCCCGGTGGGCAACATCACATGGTGGAACAGAAAGGGAGGAAAAGAAGAGGGCATATCATGTCCGGTTTGAAAAAGTTTTCCAAGTGATATAGAAAGTAAAAAGAAAATTTACGACTCATTTTTTTCATACAGGAAGAACTCTACTTTCTTCTTATTAGAAGAATGAAACAGTAGCCTTAATGGCTTTCTGCTCTTTGTTTCTGAAGATGGAGCCAGGGAGAAATCTATTCAGACAAATGTGTCCTTTAACAACTTCCAAGAAATAACACGGACTCACAAATTTATTTGATTTGAAACAGTATGGTCTTCTCAGTGTTTCCATTCTGTAAGATATTTTAAGTACAATTGAAATGGATTACTTTGAAAGCAGACTTAAACTAACCACATGATAGCATAGTTTAATATCCCTCCTCCGTTAAAAATTTTGAAAATCTGATATTTTAACAAGAAATAAATGTGTGATATGCATTCAGCTGGGAATCCAGGAGCAAGACTTTTTACTGTTGTAAATATTACAAGCAAAAAATGACTACATGTAAATATACATTAAAGATTCACTCATCCCACATGGTTAAGGGGGCACAAACTATCTACCAGCTACACACATTCAGGATATGCTGAAGATCTTGCTGCCATTGTTCCTCAGAGCTAGTGTGTGCTGTACGGCCTCAAAATAAGGTCCCACATTCTGTGCCGCCTGGGTATCTGGTGAAACCGGGAAAGCCTCCAATGCACAAGCTTTCCTTCTCACTCCACTCCCAGGGATAAGGTCCCTCTTCCAACAACCATCCTTACCAAAGAAACCAGGTACATACAGTTCCTGCTTCTCCCTGAGGAACACGTTTCAGTTCTCTGCTAGCTTGTGGAATTATTCAAACGCTTCAATCATATCCTCCTGATGGCACCAGGAGTCAGCCCCACCTTCCTGATACTACAAAGCTTGTTTCCTACAGCTCCTGGTTGTTCACTGGGTTCCTGAGTAAAATCCCCACCCCACTTTGTGTAGCTCTACATGGCATGTGGTGTCCTCCTCCCACAGACTGTGAGTATATGTGGTTATAATACACTGCTGTAAGTCACATCTGTCCAGTGTTGGATTTCATGTGTTCAGCCAACCCTGTAAGGTTTGGAATACTTTCTTCACCAGTGGGATGGAGAGAAGGAGATTCAAACATGGTGTGAAGCATTGGAAAATATGTGTTATTACCAGAAGTAAACAATAAAAAATCTCCAGTAATTTTTCAGTTTGGGGTAGGAAATGGAGGGAGCTGGGAAGCCAGTGCAATTTTCATTTTTTTTCCAGTTGAAGATCATGATTTTGGAAGCATTAAAAAAAAAATACAGTGACTTATCAGGTGGTTTCATAGCGGGTGTCAAGATAAACTGATTTTCTGGACCGTGGTGTAAAACAGCATTTTCCCAGTTTCTGGGTAAGATTTACTAGAATGAATTATTGATAAAACAAGTAATCAAGCCCCTCCTTTTAAAGATTCCCATTCAGTGGGTATGGGGTGGGGCTTGTGAATTTGTGTTGTTTTTTTTAACCAAGTACCCAGGTGGTTCTTAACGCCAGCAAAATCTGGAAAATACTGTTAAACTGTAGTAGTGGCAGGCTCAGAACAGTAGAGACATAAATTTCCTGGAGACTGAAATAAAACTCACTGGCTCTTGGTAGAATTTAGTTCCTTTAGTTGTATGCTTGAAGTCCCCATTTAACTTAATGGCTTTGACTGGGGAACTTCTCTTAGCTTCTCAAGGCTGCCCACATCTCCTGGTCATGTGGTCTCCACAGGCAATTCACAACATGGATGCTTCCTTTTTTGTAGGTGTCTCTCTGACACTTCTTTTAAAGAGCTCACCTGATTACACCAGGCCCACTTTCTTTTGATTCATTCAAACTCAAAACTGATTAGTAGCCTACTCATAGGAGCAGTATCTCATCATATTCATAGGTCTAATCATATTTGAAAGGCTTATACAAGTTCTGCATACCGGAGGGAGGGAACTTTGGGCCCATTTTAGAATGCTGCCTACTATACATCATTTGTAAACAGACTACAATTGATGGAAATAAAAAAATAAGGATTGTATAAGGACACTTTTCATCAAAATGGGCACCCACATGAAAACTGAAGAATCTTAGTATAAAAATGTGGTAAGAATATTCTATAAGATAAAAGGAGAAGAACAGAAAAATAATGTGATTTTTAAAGCATATATACCCTACCCAAATCATCAGAGAATATGGTAGATATCTGTTTTCAAATACCTCAGTTATTACATAGGCAATACACTGTACAGATAAGAACTTTGCCTATTTACATAGTTTTAAATTATTTTCTTTCTCAAAGTAGAAACACTTAGATATTCTTGCCTTAATGTTGCTGAAAATTTAGCACCTCACAAGGAAAGGAGAAAGCACCAAATGGGAAGCATTGCTTTGGATTTTATATTTACAAACAATGCAGATTGAGGAAATCTTAGTAATAGAAGTGTTCAAAGAGGATGACCCCTTTTAAATCTATAATAAACAAGAAACAAACCATAGACAATATGCCATAGACTTTAAGGAGAGTAGCATTAAAAAAGTTAAGACAAAATAAAGATTTAATGAATACATATTCTAAAAGCAAGAAAATGTGGCAGGTTCTAAGAGTTAAGAAGGAAGTGAATCAAACCATGAGAGACTCTTGAATGCTGACAAAAACTGAGGACTGATGGATGTGGGGGGAGGGGGGGATGGGCATGGAGGAGGACACTTGTGGGGATGAGCACTGAGTGTTATGTGGAAACTAATTTGACNGCGAGAGGGAGGCAAACCATGAGAGACTCTTGAATGTTGAGAAAAAACTGAGGACTGATGGGGATGGCGTAGAGGGGAAGGGGGGTGATGGGCATGGAGGAGGGCACTTGTGGGGATGAGCACTGGGTGTTATATGGAAACCAACTTGACAATAAACTATTTTAAAAATAAAAAGAATCCCCAGGCTGAAATTTGAAGGACCAGACAGAAGTAGACAGGTCCAGAATCAGGGTAATGTTGGTGAAGGGGATGAATGAGAAAAAGGGATTTTGTTTCCAAAAGAGAGGGTAAAAAAAAAAAAATTAAAAAAAAAAAAGAGATCCTAGGACAGCATTCAGAAGAATATCAACATGTAAAGGATGGTCAGACAGGTACAGGAGATAGAAGGAGAATGTAGACAAAAATAGTGTCATAGGAGCCAAGGCAAGAGATCATTTAAGAACAGCCTACAGGCTTTGAATAACATGCCAAATAAATATATCCACTGGATTTGTCAACCAGACATAGAGAGCCTTGGTGAGAACAATTCACTTGCAGTGGTAGGGCAAAAGCCTTATTGTATTCTATGATTGTTAACCAAAAAGAAACAAGGAAATAGAAATGAAGACAATGGGTGGATATGCTCTAGATATCAGGAGACGCAGATATCTGACCTTGGTCTTATAAAATTTTGGTTTTTTTCATCCTTGGTTTTAGATATATCTGTTTTCTATCCCAGTAAAAGTATCTATAACCTAATTGGGATTCTAAGTCCTAAATAGTGGAAAACTGACCAGGAAATAGGTGGATTATAGTAATGGAGTGGGTTAGATAATAGTAAGGCTATGTAAGGACAAAATATTTTAACAGGAGGGTGGAGAAGTACAGTTTTGAAAGCAGTAAAGGAGAGCTAGCCAATACTTATTCCAGGAACACCCACTTCTCTCTGCTCACCCAAAGCATGGTGATGAGTAGGTTTCCCTGAAGGGAAATTCTTGGAGAATGTTTCCCTGTCTATGGGAGAGAGCAAAAGTTTTGTTTCATGAAATAAAGAAAATGTAGGTTGTTTGTCATGAAACAGATTGGCATAGTAGAAAGCACTGTAAAGGAGGAAGTCTTTGGAAGGGCGGAGAGGGGAACCCATCCCCGTTGGAAGAATGGGAGGAAGGAGGAAGTTCAAGGCAAAAGAGGCTTGAGAGTTAGAGAAATCATATGTGATGAAAAAAGTGAAGACAAGTTTCAAGGGCTTTGGGTTTCTGAATAGAATGTCGGTTTCAGGCGATTTCAGTGTTGTGTGTATGAGAAAGATGGAAGTGAATAAAATAGAGGATATCCTTAACTTTTGAATGCTTGACTTTCAAGCCTTCTCCCCACCTTGACTTGACTAAGATTCACACAATGAAAACAAAAATACATTTTTATGACATCCTAAGGACTGTGACTGATGCCAGAATGTGGATAAAACTGATAGGGTAGGCATACGTCCAATATAATCAACAGTTGAGAGAAAGCGTGCTGTGCTAACACATGAGGTGGAAAGCCTTTTAACTGCACGGATGCATGAGCACATACAACAGATTCAACTGTGTCTGCATCGAGCAACAATTTTGGTAAAGACATTCTCTTTTTAGATTGCTTAAGAACAGGCGTAGTGAAATATCAGAGGCAGGTGTTTTTCTCATGAGATTTGTTTCAGGAAAAGAATAGATAATAACTAAAAGAGTGAGGGAAATCTGCAGATAGAAAACAGGTGACTCTTGCCTATAACTTACAAAGTTCACCTTGTGATTTTTGGCCCACAAAAAATTAGGCAGTCAATGAAGAGTTGCGTGTTCATTCTATGAAAATATTCCATATGAAGAATGGTTAACAGAATCTACGGTGATTAGTCAAAGGAAGAGCAAGAACATAATTGCTACCTTAAAATAGTGTCATGTGGAGAACAGATTAAGTCTAATTCTGTCCTTTTCAAAAAGCCAAGTAGGCCTAATAAATGGAAGTACAGGCAGGCTGGTCAGACAACAAAATCTCAAAACTTTCACAGTACAATAATGGACTACTTCACACGCTGCTCATTACCGTTCATTACTGGCAGAGTTATTCAGGGGCTGGATGTCTACCTGTCAGTTGTAGCATAGAGGGAAACTACATTCCTCATAAACTGTGCTTGGGAACTCTTACAAGTAGAATACTTTCCAATTTCTAGATTCTATGGTATCAGAATGATTTATGAATTTGGTCGGGGGGGGCAGTGGTGAGCCAAAGAATGCTTTGCTATTTTGCAAATATTCATACATGTGTTATTATTATTGCTATTTTACTTCTGGCATCATGTAGTAATGGAGATACATCCATCTTTAAAAAAGCAATGCAGAGTGTGTGGTGCTTTCAGTGAAAGCCTATGGCTGCTTTATGTTTTAATGCTGTCCTTTGAATATAATGTGGCACTATTGTCCCCTCCTCAGTGGGACATAGTCGTTGACTGGTTTCCTTTTCAATAGAAACAACAGATTTGTTATGAGTCATTAATTTTCTCTATCCAAGTCCTTTTTGTGCCTTCTATATTTATTAACCTAACTGTTCAAGTCCGCTACTTTGTAACAGAGTAAAACTAATAGATTTATCCACAAGAGTATCAAAATGTTGATATTTTAATTCCATTCTCCAGTCCACTAAACTGGGTACACACTATCCAATGCAAACTCTAGTTAGCGTTCTGAGTGTATTCTGCATTTGATTCATGGCATACATGTGTCTTATTAACTGAATTTGGTTACTAATATGCAGTCATCAAAAACTTGGTATAGATCATTGGCATCTCCCACAGAAAAGTAGAATATTCAAATATTATACAAACATATGAAAGATAGTCAATGTGGACATAGTAAAATAAGGTGGTTGAATCTATAGGCTCCGTAGCCAGACAGACTTGGCTTAAGTTTCAATCTCAATTTGATTGCTTACTAGCTCTGTGATCTCGGACAAACTGTTTAAGTGCCCTGTGCTTATGTGTCCTCACCTCTAGTATGGAATAATGAAAGAACCTGTCTCAAATTTTTCTTATGAGCAATAAATGAGATAATACATATAAAGACAAAGTTTTAACTATTGTAATTATCATTGTGATTTCACAGCAACATGAGACCAAAGATGTATACCATAAAATAGCACAAAAAATGTTATTTGATTTGAAAATAAATGCAGGAATAGTTTTAATAAGTATATTTATTTTTTTCAATGTTTATTCAGTTTTGAGAGACAGAGCACAAGTGGTGGGGCGGCAGAGAGAGAGGGAGACACAGAATCCGAAGCAGGCTCCAGGCTCTGAGCTGTCAGCACAGAGCCTGATGCAGGGCTCAAACCCATGAACCATGAGAGCATGACCTGAGCTGAAGTCAGACACTTAACCGACCGAACCACCTAGGTGCCCCAGTATATTTTAAAATATACTCATTTATTCTTTTCATATAAAATTACTCATTCTGTTCTCCCAAAGAAGTGAATAGATTGAAGAATATCACATTTTACTTTAGGAGTAGCCAAAGCTGTTCTGGAGACTATAAAATGTAAAATAAAATATCATCTATTACATCATGTAAATCAGAAGAGTTTATTAAAACTAATGAACTGAGTTTGTGAAACCAAGGTTACATGTTAGAAAATGTATCGTTGTTGAATTCCTAGTTGAAAAGCAGTCCACAATAATAATAGCATTTTCCTACTAAAGGAGAAGAAACAAACTTTGATTTGCTGTTAGATACCCAAGCTGTGATTTCTTTGATTAACATAATCTTTCATAACACACTGAAAATAAAAATTTGTATGATTTCTCACTCTTCTTATATTGCCAAAAGAAATGTAGCTCTGCAAACCACATATGAACTGTGTTTACAATTATGAACCATTTGACAGGAGAACATTATTGTTGAGAAACCTAATTTGGACAAGGCATAAATTGGGTGACGTCCAACCAGGTCACACTGAAGCTCTGTGACTTAGTCCAATGTTATTAGTGCTATTTCTTTCTTATCCAACCTTTAAAAATTAAAAAGAAAACAAACACAATGGTCTCTGCATTATTATATGCAGAAGCTACAGTGAGATGACATAGAATAAAACTATTTTTATCGCATTTGAAAAGATCTTGCACATTATTTTTCCATCAGTGAGGGATGGAAGAAATAGACCTTCTTAGAAATATTTTGTCTTTACTTTTTTAAGATTACATGATAGAAACATGATAGAACTTAGAAAATGGAACACTTATCTAAACTGGAGTAGAAGTCCTGAGAATTTTGAAAGGCCAAGTGCAATTAAGAAATCTATGTATATATTAGAATTTGTTCCTAAATTTGTGTACTTTTAACATTTCTGCATATGTGTTGTTGATATGCAGTAATGAATTTTCCATTAGGTATAGTGTCTAGGGCCTATAGGGGGCCACAGAACTGTTTTCATTTTAATTTCTTTTAACATCAGAAGAAAATTATGAATAATGCATGTATAAAGAATAACAATGAATAGGTAAATATTTATCTTCATATCATACACTCAAAATATAATTTTTTATTTTTATTTTTTTTGAGGAAGAGGCCACAAAGGCAAGTGTCTGTGGCCCACAGAAGTCATAATAGGGTCCTGACTGTACTTCAACAGGATGTGGTTGGCTGAATGATGGCCCTGAAAAGATATCCTTGTCTTAATCCCTGGACGCTGTGAATGTTACCTTACATGATAGCACAGAAGGACTTCACAGGTGTGCCTATGTGAAGAATTTTGAGATAAGGAGAGTATCCTGGATTATCTGGGTATACCCGAGATGTAATCACATGTATCAGTATAAAAGGGAAACAGAGGCAAATCTGACACACAGAAGAGGAGAAGGCAATAGGGCCATGGAAAGAGAGATTGGAGTGGTGTGGCCATAAGCCAAGGAATGTGGGGGTGCCTGGATGGCTCAGTCGGTTAAGCGTCCAACATGATCTCATGGTTTGTGGGTTCAAGCCCCATGTCAGGCTCTGTGCTGACAGCTCAGAGCCTGGGGCCTGCTTTGATTTCTGTGTCTCCCTCTCTCTCTGCCCCTCCCCTGCTTGCACTCTGTCTCTCTCTCTCTCTCTCTCTCTCTAAAATAAAATAAACCTTAAAAAAAAGCCAAGTAATGTGGGAAACTCCCAGAAACTAAAAAAAGCGATGAGTAATTGTCCCCTAGAGCCTCTGGAGGAGCATGGATTTGCCAACACCTTAATTTAGACCCANTTATTGCAGCAGCTGTAAGAAACTAATAAAAATGGTGTTCAGCTTTAATTTAAATTTGTTCATTCCTTAAACACATTTTCCATTCGTACTGAAAAAGAAAAATAAATGGTATGAAATAATGAACATTGATAAAAGAATGATCCATTTATAATTTTAGATAGAACAAAAATGTCATTATGCTTGAAATTGCCATAAATTATGGTTAAATGAATAAACTGCACCCATATTTTGTTAATGTTAATTAACCAATGACAAAATTTTATCTAAAATTAACACAAACTCAAAAATATGCTTTATATTATCATTAATTATATCTGCNAAAGCCTTAATTTCAGAGTGCCTAGGTGGCTCAGTTGGTTGAGCTCCCAGTCTTGATTTCTGCTCAGGTCATGATCTCACATTTTGTGAGGCTGAGCCCCAAGTCAGGCTTTGTGCTGACAGTGAGGAGCTTGCTTAGGATTCTCTCTCTCTCTCTCTCTCTCTTTTTCTCAAAAAAAAAAAAAAAATTAAAAATAAATAAATACAGCTCTGCACTGACAGTGCGTGAAGTCTGTTTCTGATTTTCTCTCTCCACCCTCCCTCTCCCCCTCCCTGCTCACGCTCGCTATTTCTCAAAAGAAATAAACTTTTTTAAAAAGTTTAATAATAATTTCAGCGATACGGATATTAGAAATAACCTTTGTCTAATGACAAAAATTTCTCAAAAACACAGTTAATTAAGAGTTATATTAAAATCAGTAATGGATACGGGTGCCTGGGTGGCTCAGTCGGTTGAGCGTCCGACTTCGGCTCAGCTCATGATCTCACGGTTCTTGGGTTCGAGCCCCATGTCGGGCTCTGTGCTGACAGCTAGCTCAGAGCCTGGAGCCTGTTTCGGATTCTGTGTCTCCCTCTCTCTCTGACCCTCCCCTGCTCACGGTGTCTCTCTCCTTCTCAGAAATAAATAAAACATTAAAAAATAAACAAACAAATAAAAACTCAATAAATAAACTTAAGTTAATTAACTGCACAAATCACTCATAATCGTGAACATTAAATCTTCACTTCATTGCCCCTTTCTCTGCTGGAAAAAATAATATATTTCTTTCCATCACAAGAAGAATGGAAGGATACGAATTTTCTGATCTGCTGAAACTTGTGATTGAAATGAAGCTTTATGACACTGCTTACAGAAATAAGAAGGGCAAATGTCAATGCACTTTCAAAAGCAGAAGGCAAAGAATGGATTGTTAAATGGGCAGAGTTAAGTGGTCTTCTGTAAAGGGCATCTACTAAAAGTGATATGTCAAAGAAGTAGTTTTAATGTGCTGCTACAGATCTGTTACTGTAAGCTCTGTATTCAACAATATCCTCGCTTTAACATTTAATATCTTTGAATCTCAATGATTTTGAATGAGATTGATCTGTTTATATGCTGAATAACTTGAAAAACACCTGTCCCTTTGCTCATCTTTAAAGAGATATGTACTGGGGCACCTGGGTGGCTCAGTCGCTTAAGCGTCCGACTTCTGCTCAGGTCATGATCTCACAGTTCTGCTCAGGTCATGATCTCACGGTTCGGTGGGTTCGAGCCCCATGTCGGGCTCCGTGCTGGCAGCTAGCTCAGAGCCTGGAACCTGCTTCAGTTTCTGCGTCTCACTCTCTCTCTGACCCTCCCCTGCTCACGCTCTCTCTCTCTCTCTCTCTGAAATAAATGAAACATTAAAAAAATATTTGAAAAAAAATAAAGAGATGTATATTTTAGAGTTTATCAAGAAGTGGGGAAGTATTGCCCTCATTTTTCTAACATAATCTAGTCAATTTTCCTTTCCAAATTCACAAAACCCAATAAAACATACTAATGTGAACATTTTCCAAAGTTGCTCATTCAAAAAGTAATTCATTGCATAAGATTGCTTTCTAATTCACAATACTTCCTTGTAGATATTTTGTCATTAGTTTCTTCTTCTTCACAAGAAAACTAAGCNTGATTTAATTTACTTTACAACCAGAGGCACCTGGGTGGCTCAGTCAGTTAAGCGTCTAACTTCGGCTCACATCATGATCTCCCAGTTAGTGACTTCAAGCCCACTGGGCTCTGTGCTGATGGCTTAGAGCCTGGAGCCTGGTTCGGATTCTTTGTCTCCCTCTCTCTCTGCCCCTTGCCTGCTCATACTCTGTCTCTCTCTCTTGCTCAAAAATAAATAAATATTTAAGAATTTTTAAAATCAAAACATAAATTATTTTACAACCAAACTGTAAGAATACCTTTGCCTATAATATATATGCAGACAGAAATAACCATTGTTGTATGTTCTAAGTAATATCTTAGACTTATAAATTCATCATGCTAGATGGTGGAGTAGTAGGAGGACCCTATGCTTGCCCCATCCTTTGAACACAGCTAGATAAATATCAAAACTTTCTGAACCCCAAAGAAGTTGATCTGAGGACTGAGAACAAACAGTACAATTAGAGGGAGACAGAAGGCCACACCATGGAATGTAGGAGGTGCAGAGACATAGTTTGGGTGAAAAAAAGATTCCAGGTGCTGCTGAGGGTAGGAGCCCTGATCACAGAAGGAGCCGGGGGAGAGAGAGAGAGAGAGAGTGGGAGAGAGAGAGAGAGAGAACAGCTTATGATACCACGTATGAAACACACTTCCCCAAAATCATTGACTGGGAAAAGGAGAGGGGTGATTATTGTGAGTTTTTACAATCAACAGAGCTCAAACACTGGAGTGTTAGAAGTGTGGGCTCTGGTCAGTGTGGAGCCTGGCAGGCCCAGTGGTGCTACTGTGGTGAAAGAGGGCAGAAACCTGGAAGCAGATGGCGCGATCTGAGGATCCCCTGGGACGCACTGGGAGAGGTGTTTCCCTCTTCTTGGAGTGCATCTGAGAGAAGTGGGATTGCTTCTCAGGGGACAAAAGAGCTGGTGGGCACCATATTGTTGCCCCATTCCTTAGTATAAGGGCAGAAACACCTGCTGAGGACAGCTAAGCTGGATGCTGGTTTTTTGCTGTGCTTTACACTAAAATCACCAATGCACATGCAAGCCCCTGTGCACTGGTGAGACTATCCTTCTGGTGCAAATCTGCACCAGCTCCAGCATGGCAAGACCTTCCCCCAGAGGGCCAGCATGGGTCCATGCCACACCAGGTCCTTAAAATTTGGAGTTTTTTTTAAATTATTTTTTTAATGTTTATTATTTATTTTTGAGAGAGAGAGAGAGAGAGAGAGACTGAGAGAGACAGAGCATGAGCCGGGGAGGGGCAGAAAGAGAGGGAGACACAGAATCCGAAGCAGTCTCCAGGCTCTGAGCTGTCAACACAGAGCCCAATGTGGGTCTCGAACCCACAAACTGTGAGATCATGACCTGAACTGAAGTCGGATGCTTAACTGACTGAGCCATCCAGATGCACCTAAAATTTGGAGTTTGAGACTCAGCCAGTGTCCCTGAAATAAAACACTGGTACACTGCACTGCCAGGTAGGCAAATGGCCTGGACACACAGAGTGAAGACAAGGATCTGAGGGACACCTGGGACACACCTCTCCTCACCTGGGAGGACAGATCATTTATTCTTCTGTGAGGGTTTCCCAGACAGCAGCAGGTGCAAACTCCCTTCTCTAGGGGTGAGAGAGAGGGTTGGTACTATTTTTCTCCCCCAACGCATCAGCACAGAACAACCTCAGTGGGCAGAGCAGCACTAACAGTGGGGACTTCAGCTGCTTACACCAAGCTCTGCACCCTTGCACTGCTCTGCAGGTGCTTCTTTACTAGGACAAGTGTACCTGAGAGCCAGAGCAGTGGGATCATCCCACAGGAGACCAGCACTCCCTTCCCCCCCACACACACACCAAATCTACTGACTATAAACTGCTGCAAAGTTGCAGCTCTAGAGGAAATAGTATCTGGTCTCTTTTAACAAACATACTGGAGCACACCTAGTTAAAACTCACCACAGCCTGGACTAGGTCAAAATACTTCCCACCGCAGGCAAGGACAAAATCTTCAGAAAACTGACCTAAGGGAAAGAGCAACCAAAAAACAGCAACAGAGTGCACATGGCATACACCAGAAACACTTCTGAAGTGCCAGGTACTGGACAGTATATGAGCTCTTTTTAATAAAGCAATGTATGCTCAGGAGCAGGAAACATAAGAGGCTTTCCTAACACACAGAAGAAGACAGAAACTGAGATAAAATACTGAGATGGAGGAATTCATCCCAAAAGAAAGAACAAGAAAAGGTTATGGCAAGAGAGC
>NW_027532478.1:232716-239018 GCF_008692635.1 Crocuta crocuta | reverse complement strand
CTAGATCAGCTAAAAAAAAAAAAAAGCATAGAAGACACCAGGGAGTCCCTTATGCAGAGAAAAGAAGGCTTTAAAACTAGTTGGGCCAAAATAAAAAATGCTATAACCAGATGTGAAGTTGACTGAATGTAATGGCCACAAGGATAGAAGAAGCAGAGGGAGGAATAAAATATGGAAATATTTTAGAATATTTAGAATATTCTCCTTAAAATTATGGAAAATAATGAAGCTGAAAAGAAGGAAANAGACTTAGGGTACTCAGTGACTCCATAAAGTGTAGTAATATTCCTATCACAGGAGTCCCAGAAGAAGAAGAGGGAAAAGGAGATAGATTCTTTGAGCAAACTATAGCTGGATCTTCCCTAGTTTGAGGAAAGAAACAGACATCCAAATCCAGGAGAGGCACAGAGAACTCATATCAAAATTAACAAAATCAGGACAACACCAAGACATATTGTAGCTAAACTTGCAAAACAAAGACAAGGAAAAAAATCCTAAAAGCAGCAAGATAAAAGAAATCCCAAATGTACAAGAGAAGATAACTGAGGGCAGTAGCAGAAACTTGGCAGGCCAGAAGAGAGTGGCATGATATATTAAACATACTGAATGGGGAAAATATGCACCTAAGAATACTGTATCCAATAAGGTTGTCATTCAGAATAGAAAGAGAGATAAAGAGTTTCCCAGACAAACAAAAACTAAAGGCGTTCATGAACACAAAATTAGGCCTGCAAGAAATATTAAAGAGGACACTTTGAGTGGAAAAGAAAGACCAAAAGAGACAAAGACTAGAAAGGAGCAGAGAACATATCCAGAAACAATGACTTAACAGTTAATTCAATGGCACTAAATTCATTTTCTATTAATAATCACTCTGAATGTAAATAAACTAAATGCTCCAATCAAAAGACATAGAGTATCAGAATGGATTAAAAAAAATGAGACCCGTTTATATGCTGCCTACAAAAGACTCACTTTAGACCCAAAGACACCTGCAGATTGAATGTGAGGGGATGGAGAAACATTTATCATGCTAATGACATCAAAAGAAAGCCGGAGTAGCCACACTTATATCAGAAAAATTGTATTTTTTTAAAAAAATTTAATGTTTATTTTTGAGAGAGAGAGAGAGAGTGAATGAGCAAGGGGAAGAGAGAGAGGGAAACACAGAATCCGAAGCAGGCTCCAGGCTCCAAGCTGCCAGCACATAGCCCAAAGCAGGACCCGAACTCACTAACTGTGAGATCAGGACCTGAGCCAAAGTCGGAGGCTTAACAAACTGAGCCAGCCAGGTGCCCCAAGACAAACTATATTTTAAGCCAAAGACTATAACAAGAGATGAAGAAGGGCAATATATCATAATAAACGGGTCTATCCAACAAGAAGATCTAACAATTATAAATATTTATGCCCCAACTTGAGACACCCAAACATATAAAACAGTTAATAACAAATATAAAGAAATTCATTGATAATAATACAATAATAGTAGGGGACTTTACTGTCTCACTTATAACAATGGACAGATCATTTGAGCAGAAAATCAACAGGGAGACAGTGGCCTTGAATGACATACTGGACCAGATGGAGTTAATGAATATATTCAGAACATTTCATCTTAAAACACCAGAATACACATTCTTTTTGAGTTCCCATGAGACAGCCTCCACAATAGATCATATACTGGGGCACAAATCAGGACTTAACAAGTATAAAAAGTTTGAGATGAATACTATGCATAATTGAGATCATACTCTGCATATTCAAACCACAACACTTTGAAACTTGAAGTCAATCACAAAAAAACCTTTGGAAAGACCACAAACACATGGAGGTTAAAGAACATCATACTAAAGAATGAATGGGTCAACCAAAAAATAAAAGAAATTCATAGAAACAAATGAAAATAAAAATATGACATTTTGGGATGCAGCAAAGGTGGTCATAAGAGAGAAGTATATAGCAATGCAGGCCTACAGCAAGAAGCAAGAAAAATCTCAAATACACAACCTAAGCTTATACCTTAAAGAAGCTAGAAAAGGAACAGCAAATAAAGCCTAAAGCCAGCAGAAGGGAAATTACAGTAAAGATTAGAACAGAAATAAATGATATAGAAACAACAGCAAAAAATCCACGATAGAACAGATCAATGAACTTAGGAGCTGGGTCTTTGAAAGAATTAATATCATTGATAAACCCTTAGCCAGCTTTATCAAAAAGAAAAGAGAAAGGACAAAAGTCCAATGGCTTTCCAATGGAATTCTACCAAACATTTAAAGAAGAGTTAATACGTATTTTTCTCAAAGTGTTCCAAAAAAATAAAAATGGAAGGAAAACTTCCAAACTCCTTCTATGAGGCCAGCATTACCTTGATTCCAAAACCAGACAAAGACCCCACTAAAAAGGAGAATTACAGGTCAATAAGCCTGATGAACATGGATGCAAAAATTCTCAACAAAATCCATGCAAATCAAATCTAACAGTACATTAAAAGAATAATTTACTATGGGGGCACATGGGTGGCTCAGTCAGTTAAGTTAATCAACAGACTCTTGATTCAGGCTCTGGTCATGTTCTTACAGTTTGTGGAATCAAGCCCTATGTGGGGCTCCACACGGGGTCTGCTTGGGATTCTCTCTTTTCCTCTCCCTCTCTGCCCCTCCTCTGCTCATGCATGCTCTCTTCTCTCTCTCTCTCTCTCANACGATCAAGTGGGATTTATTCCTGGGCTGCAAGTATGGTTCAATATTCATAAATCAATCAATGTTATACACTACATTAATGAAAGAAAGGATAAAAGCCATATGATCCTCTAAATAGATGCAGAAAAAGCATTGACAAACTATATCCTTTCTTGATAAAAATCCTCAACAAAGTACAGATAGAGGGAGCATTCACATAATATCATAAAGGTCATATATGAAAAACCCACAGCTAACATAAAGCTCAATGGGGAAAAACTGTAAGCTTTTTCTCCATGGTCAGGAAAAATACAGGGATTTCCACTCTCACCATTGTTATTTAATATAGTACTAGAAGTCCTAGCCTCAACAATCAGACAATGAAAAGAAATAAAAAGCATCCAAATGGTAAGGAAGAAGTCAAACTTTCACTATTTGCAGATGACATGATACTCTGTGTAAAACTCCCAAAAGACTCCACCAAAAAGGGGCAGCTGAGTGGCTCAGTTGTTTAAGTGTCCAACTCTTGATCTTGGATGAGGTCATAATCTCACAGATTGTGGGATTGAACCTCATATTGGGCTTTGTGCTGGCAGCATGGAGCCAGCTTGGAGTTCTCTCCCTTCCTCCCTCTCTGTGCCTCCTCCACTAAGGCTTGCTCTCTCTCTCTCTCTCTCTCTCTCTCTCCTCTCTCTCTCTCTCTCTCAAAATAAATGCATAAAGTTAATAAAAAGACTCCACCAAAAAATTGCTAGAACTGACACATAAATTCAGTAAAGTCACAGGATACAAAATCAACGTACAGAAATCTGTTGCATTTCTATACAGCAATAATAAAGCAGCAGAAAGAGATATCAAGGGATTAATCCCATTTATAATTGCACTAAAACTTATAAGAAACCTAGGAATAAACTTCACCAAAGAGGTAAAAGATTTGTACTCTGAAAACTATAGAACACTTACAAAGGAAATTGAAGAGGACACAAGAAATGGAGAGACATTCCATGCTCATGGATTGGAAAAGCAAGTAATGTTAAAATGTCTATATGACCTAAAGCAATCAACACATTTAATGCAATCCACATCAAAATACCACCAGCATTTTTCACGAAGCTAGAACATATCATCCTAAAATTTGTATGGAATCCAAAAGACCCAAAATAGCCCAAGCAATCTTGAAAAAAAAAAAAAAAAAAGCAAAGCTGGAGGCCACATGATTCCAAACTCCAAGCTGTATTACAAAGCTGTAGTCATCAAGACAGTATGGTACTAGCACAAAAACAGACATGTAAATAAATGGAATAGAATAAAAAATTGAGAAATGGACCCAGAACTATATGGTCAACTAATCTTTTTCCAATGGAAAAAGGACAGACTCTTGTTTTTCCTGGACAGTGACATACAGAATGAAATTGAACCACTTTCTTACACCACATGCAAAAATAAATTTAAAATGGATGAAAGACCTAAATGTGAGACAGAAACTATCAAAATTTTAGAGGAGAACACAGGTAGCAACCTCTTTGACATCAGCCATAGCAACTTCTTTCTAGATATGTCTCCTAAGGGAAAGGAAACAAAAGCAAACATGAACTATTGGGACTTCATCAAGGTAAAAACTTCTGCACAGCAAAGGAAATACTCAAGAAAACTAAAAGGCAACTATCGAAGTGGGAGAAGATATTTGCAAATGACATATCTGCTAAAGGATTAGTATCCAAAATCTACAAAGAACTTATCAAACTCAACACCCAAAAAACAAACAATCCAGTTAAAAAATGAGCTGAAGACATGAATAGACATTTTTCCAAAGAAGACATCCAGATGGATAACAGACACATGAAAAGATGCTCAACATCGCTCATCATCAGGGAAATACAAATCAAAACTACAATGAGATACCACCTCACACCTATCAGAATGACTAAAATGAACAACTTAAGGAACAGCAGATGTTGGTAAGGAGAAAGGGGAACCCTCTTACACTGTTGATGGGAAGGCAAACTGGTACAGCCATTTAGGAAAACAGTATGGAGGTTCCTCAATAAGTTAAAAATAAAGCTACCCTACAACCCAACAGTTGCGTTACTAGGTATTTCACCAAAGGATACAAAAAAACTGGATCATAGGGGCACACGCACCCCAATGTTTATAGCAGCACTATTAATAATATTCAAATTATAGGAAGAGCCCAAATGTCCATCAACTGATGAATGGATAAAGAAGATGTATTTTTACACAATGGAATATTAGTCAGCCGTAAAAATGACTGATATCGTGCCATTTGCAATAACGCAGATGGAGCTGGAGGGTATTATGCTAAGGGAAATAAGTCAGTCAGAGGAAGACAAATACCATATGATATCACTCAAAGGTGTAGTTTAAGAAACTAAACAGATGAACATAGGGGAAAGAAAAAAAAAGAGAAGGAAGAAAATCATAAGAGAGACTCTTAACTATAGAGAACAAACTGAGGGTAGCTAGAAGGGAGGTGGCTGCGGGGATAGCCTAAATGGATAATGGATGTTAAAGGGGACACTTGCTGTGATGAGCACTGGGTGTTACATGTCAGTGATGAATCAGTATATTCTACTCCTGAAACTAATATTACACCATATGTTAAAAAGAAACTTGAAAAAAGAAAGAAATTCATCATTTGTAACTATTCTATAATCCCAAGGGCAAGCACAATATCAATTTTGCTCACCATTGCATTTCCAGTGTGTAGCACAATGTATGGTTCTTATTTCTCAAATGAATGATTAATAAATGAAAGAAAGAAAAAAAGAGACTAAATAACCACTTATACCATACTGGCAGCTGTGTATATTGCTGTGAAAAGATGTCAGAGGTTAAAGAACTGGACATCAGCCTCTACACAGGTGGAAAAAGTGCCTACTTATCCAATGTGATTTTAGAAGAATGGTGAAAACTCCCATATGTCTAAAAATAGTACCTACCCATNGGCATTAGAGAATCATTCCTTTGAGATGAAAGGTTTGCATTCTACAATGCTGTTTTTTGAAATACAGACACCCTGGAGGCAAACAACAATTTTCTTTATTCTTAATCATTAACGCAATGACAAGAATTTGTTTAAATACTAGGTACTCAATATACAGTTGATAAATTGAAGCCAACATACAAAGTAATGATATTCACCAAAAATATTAAAAACCACACAAACAGCTTAGGTTAGCTCTAGCTACATGTTTCCTGATTTCAGGGTATAGAGGGTAAGTGTTATTTCTGAAAGTATGAAAAGAATCCTTGTCTTCATCACCTCAGGCTGCTCTAAAAACTCCCATAGACTGGGTGGATTAAACCACAAACATTTATTTCTCACAGTTCTGGAAGCTGGGAAGTCCACCATCAACGTAGGGGCAGTATGGGTATCTGGTGAGACCTTCTTCCAGCTTGCCGATGGCACCATCTTGCTGTGCCCTCAATATGGCAGAGAGAAAAAGGTTTGGTCTTATAATCACATCTTGGGGGCTCCATCCTCATGACATCATCTAGACCAAATAGCCTCCAGAGGCCCTGCCTCCAAATATTGTCACATTGGGGATTAGGGCTTTAACATATGAATTTTGGGGGTAACACAATTCAGTCCATAGCAAC
>NW_027532478.1:229805-232559 GCF_008692635.1 Crocuta crocuta | reverse complement strand
TTTTTTTTGGTAGAGAGAAAGAGCACGCACGCACACCAGCTGTGGAGAGGAGGAAGAGGAGAGAGAAAGAAGAGAGAGAGAATCTTAAGCAGTTTCCATGCTTGGTGTGGAGCCAGAAGGGACTTGAGCCCACAATCCTGGGATCATGATTTGAGCCAAAATCAAGAGTTGGATGCTCAATTGACTGAGCCACGCAAGCGCTCTGGGACAATTTCATTTTAAATGTGGTCTCATGCCATGAACACTGAAGATGTTATAGTATGATGTTGGTCTCTGTGTGGCCATGCGTGCCTGTTTGAATGTATTCACTGCCTACATTTTCTGGCAGAACACAGTATTCAGTAGAGAGCTTCCTTACTGTGCTTGTTTATGAATCAAACACTTTGTTCATTTAGTAGAACTTA
Organism: Crocuta crocuta; assembly: GCF_008692635.1. Lineage (NCBI taxonomy): Eukaryota > Metazoa > Chordata > Mammalia > Carnivora > Hyaenidae > Crocuta > Crocuta crocuta. The sequence continues at coordinate 232,155 of NW_027532478.1, read as the reverse complement.
ATATTCTTAATGTGCACTTTGATTCTTTATGCCTTTATCTTTGTTCTGAATTTCTGGGGAGTTTCCTTCTTCGGGGAACATTAGCTTTGCAGTGGATACCATTTCTGTTCTGCCTGGGGTATTCTGTTTCATCTTGTTCAAGTGTTGCTTTTGTTCAAATAGTCTTTTTGACTTGGAGGTTGTTTTAAATCAAGCTTTTTGTTCATTTTTCAAAAATCCCTTGCAGGGGGTATGGATTAACTTTTTTCTTTCCTGTCTCCCTTCTAGTAATTTTGAGTTAATCTTGGTCGCACATGATAAGCTTCTGTTTCACTGTGCTTTTCCAAAGTCTCTTCTTTGATTAGTCTATAGAGTGAAAGTCCTGATAACAAGGGGGAAGATGAACATTCAAGTAGCCTCTTATTTTTGAAACAGTTTTACTCTATAGCAAATTGAATATAATGGGAACAAAGCTATTAGTAAGACTAAATACTTCAGATAATTGAGATGAGTCCAAATAATGCATGGATATTATCGTTAGACCTTGGTATTTATCTTTATGATTTTTCCATGCAAATCTGCAGCCTTCTTCCAGGGGAGCACCAGAAACTGCAACTGCTTGGATAGCTAATCCCAATTACCCGTCTCATCTGACAGTCTGGACTCTTTGCACTCAGACGTTGGGAAAATATTTTTTATTAGTTATATTAGCCCTGTATTGCCTTATGAGTGACATAAATTACATAAAAGACAGGTCAGAGGGAGAAACAAAATCCTGAATGAGTTTGTTTCATGGGCTTAGTGCCATTTAAAAATTATTCAAAAAAACGAAAAATTAAGCAACATTTTCTAGGAAGTGACAAGGTGTGCCATGGAACCATAAGATATCAGAGCTGTTTTTACAGGTGTGGAAATTAAGGCTCAGAGAAGTAAAGTGATGGGATTCAGTTAAACCAGCAAGAAAGTTGCCAATCTAGCATATTTTCCAGGTCTTTGGTCCTCAAGTCTAGGGCTCAGTTTTGTAGGGCGTCTGACCTGTGCATTCACACAAGGCCCATTGTGCAGAAGGAGCCTACACTTGGTTTAATGCTCTGTGGTCACTGTCTTGAAATTCTTAATACTTTTTGAAAAAGGAGTCCCTGTTTTCATTTTGCGCTGGCTCCCTCTACTTATATGGCCCATCTGGAGTCTTAGTATTAAAATATCAGAACTCTTAATAAAGTGAGACACTATGTTCATTGTTCTGTTTTATTTGCCCAAATTACTTACTAGGTGTTTTTGTTGTTTTTGAGAAGATTCAGTTTGTTGCATCTAGAAGAGTTGGCGTAGGGTGTGCCACGTGGAAATTGATTAGATTCCTCTGAAATGAATTAGGAACATCCTCAAGGAGGGAAATTGGAAAGAAAAGGAAAGTTTATTGAGAGTCTGTTCTGTGCCTGGTACTAGACTAATCCCTTGCCCCATATAATGTCTTTTATTCCCACAAGAATGCCAAGCACAGCAGCTCTCCAACCTGCCCTATTCATGGGATTTTGTCCTTGTAACAGAGCACCTGTTAAAGCCTGTTGCTTGATGCATGTTGGCTTCCAGGTTCCCACTTTGTTCTTTTCTGAGTCTGTCTTACAACTGTGCCTTCTCCAATTACAGAGATTTCCATATAAAAGCAGCTGCCACTAGTTTTGATACCATGGTAGACTTAATGAATCAGAATTTTCATGTTACCCAGAATTATCATGTTCCATGTTTTGTGTCAGATATTTTGTATAAATTCTGGTGTATCTTCTTGGTTAAGAACCACAGGTGAGTTTAACTCTTTTCATTTTGTAAATGGGGGGGTGGGCCCTAAAATAAATTGAATGGTTTCTATAAGGTAATCAGTTTGCCAATAGAAGAGTTGGAATTTAAATGTTGATTTTCTGATTCCCAATGTCCTTTACAAAACAGTGTGCTACCCTCCTGGATATTCTTTTTTTTAATTTTATTTATGTTTTATTTATTTCTGAGAGAGAGAGAGAGAGAGTGTGAGCAGGGGAGGGTCAGAGAGAGAAGGAGACACAGAATCTGAAACAGGCTCCAGGCTCTGAGTTGTCAGCACAGAGCCCGATGCGGGCCTTGAACCCACGAACCGTGAGATTATGACCCGAGCCGAAGACAGACGCTTAACTGACTGAGCCACCCAGGTGCCACTATCCTCCTGGATATTCTATTTGTCATCCCTCTGATAATATGCACATCACGTGAAAACACTCAACCCATCCATATATTAGGGTGGTGCCTCACAAACTTCAGTGTCTATAAAGAACCACCTGGGAATTTTTTTAAATTATAGATTCTGATTCTGTAAATTTGCAACAGAAATTGAGGCTCTACA
>NW_027532478.1:222525-229254 GCF_008692635.1 Crocuta crocuta | reverse complement strand
ATGGTTTAACCCCCCCCTCTGTTTTTATCTTATTTTTGCCTCCCTTCCCCTGTGTTCATGTTTTGTTTCCTAAATTCCACATATGAATGAACCCATATGGTATTTGTATTTCTCTGACTGATTTATTTCACTTAGCATCATACATTCTAGTTCCATCCACATAATTGCAAATGGCAAGATTTCATGCTCTTTGATCACTGAGTACAATATTCCATTGTGCGTATATATATATTTATATATATATAGTATCTATATACATACCACATCTTTTTTATCCACTTGTCAGTTGATGAACATCTAGGCTCTTTCCATAATGTGGCTATTGTTGATAGTGCTGCTATAAACATTGGGGTGGATGTTTCACTTTGAATCAGCATTTTGGTATCCTCTGGATAAATACCTAGTGGTGCAATTGCTGGATTGTAGGGTAGTTCTATTTTTAATTTTTTGAGGAAACTCCATACTGTTTTCCACAGTGGCTACACCAGTTAGCATTCCCACCAGCGACACAAAACAGTTCCCCTTTCTCTGCATCCTCACCAACATCATTTGTTTCCTGGGTTGTTAATTTTATCCATTCTGACAGGTGTGAGGTGGTATCTCATTTTGGTTCTGATTTCTATTTCCCTGATGATGAGTGATGTTGAACATCTTTTCATGTGTCTGTTAGCCATCTGGATGTCNAAATGTACGGCCAACTAATCTTTGACAAAGCAGGAAAGAGTATCCAATGGAAAAAAGACAGCCTCTTTAACAGATGGTGCTGGGAGAACTGGACAGCAACATGCAGAAGAATGAAACTAGATCATTTTCTCACACCATACACAAAATAAACTCAACATGGATAAAGGACTTGAATGTGAGACAAGAAACCATCAAAACCCTAGAGGAGAAAGCAGGAAACAACCTCCTTGACTTCCACCGCAGCAATGTCTTACTTGACACATCCCCAAAGGCAAGGCAAAAGTAAAGTATTGGGACCTCATCAAGATAAAAAGCTTCTGCATGGCAAAGGCAACAATCCATAAAACTAATAGGCAACCGACGGAATGGGAAAAGATAGTTGCAAATGACATATCAGATAAAGGGATAGTATCCAAAATCTATAAGGTATTCCTGTCTTTTGAACAGGCCAAACTTCTGACATAAATCTGCAAACACACTGCACTGTTAATAATGATCATGATAATAACAGTATTGATAACATTTATTGAGAAGTCTGTTAAATATTCTATATACATCATAGAATTTAATCCCTCTAAAAATTCTATGAGGTAGATACTATATTGGCCTTTATTTTGCAGTTGAGGACATTGAAGCTCAGAGAGATTTAAGTAGTTTCCTCAAGATTATACACTAGTGAGTGACAGCTAAGATATAAACTCTGTGTTTTCAGAATTCAATCTCATAACCACAAAAGCTCTTTCTTTTCTTGCAAAATGCTAATATTTAGAAAGGTGAAGGGAAGAAGGAAGAAGAGATAGAGAAAGGAATTCGTATTTATTAAGCATCTGGTATGTGCCATTGGCAGTGCCAGTTCATTTTCCAAAATGTGCTGTGGAAACTGGGCATTATCACCTTCCTTCTAAGGATGAGAAAATCAGAGATTAAAGATATTAAGTTATTTGTCCAAGAACACACGCTCACATGATTAGTAAATGGTGGAGTTGAAAATGGAGCAGAAAATTCATGTTAAATCTGTTAATAATTCTCCTTCTTACTGGAATAAGTTGAGTGAAAATTGGATTTATAGTTTTGGAATGTAAATCAGAGTCTTTAACTAGGGTCCAAAATATCTTTATAGTGTCTTTGGGTTTCTTATTTCTTTGAAGAATATTATTAACGTATTGCTTCATTCTAAGGTACTCTAGAATGGTATAGTAGACATTATTAATACTCACCAATATCCAGTTCTGTTCTCTAATTGTAAGACTATACTTCCTAGATCCCTCACATGTAGGTGGGGTCATGTTCCTATTTCTGGTCAAGTGGCTGAGCAGACATAGATACGTGCTACTTCCAGACTGAAACCTTTACGACATAGTGAAAAATTCCCCAGTTCTCACTTCTCTTCCTTGGCAATCGTGGAAATTTCTGTTAAAATGGCTGAGTCAAAGTATTGCAGGGAATACCACGACCTGGCGGAAACTGTCCTGGAGAGGTGCCCTGATGCAGACCGGACTCTGTGGGAATGAGAACTTCCTATTTTCTAGGTTAGGTTATTAAGATGTGGTTTGTGGGCGCCTGGGTGGCTCAGTCAGTTAAGCAGCCGACTCTTGATTTCAGCTGAGGTCATGATCTCAGGAACTCATGATCTCACGGTTTGTGGGATCTAACACCATGTTGGGCTCTGCACTCACAGCACAGAACCTGCTTGAGATTCCCTCTCTCCCTCTGCCCCTCCCTCACTCTCTTTCACTCAAAATAAATAAATAATCTTTTTAAAAAAGGATATGGGGGCGCCTGGGTGGCTCAGTTGGTTGAGCGTACGACTTCGGTTCAGGTCATGATCTCACGGTTCATGGGTTTGAGCCCCGCGTCGGGCTCTGTACTGACAGCTCAGAGCCTGGAGCCTGTTTCAGATTCTGTATCTCCCTCGCTCTCTGACTCTCCCCTGCTCATGCTGTCCTCTCTCTCTCGCAGAAATAAATAAAAAAACATTACTAAAAAAATAAAAAATGAAAAAAGGATATGGTTCTTATTGCAACATCAACTCAGACTATTCTGATTAATATAGGTGGCATGACATGTTAAATGAGCACCATCAGTATATGATCCTTTTTATTGCCATTATTATGACATCTAGAATTATTTCCGATTAGGAATAAGAGAAAATGTATCTAGCTATTATAATCATGGATGATTGCTTTTGTTTACAATGAACCTAGCTTAAGTTAGAAAACTTCCAAAGTGGGGCGCCTGNGGTCTCTGTGCTGACAGCTCAGTGTCTGGAGCCTGCTTCAGATTCTGTGTTCCCTCTCTCTCTCCCCTCCCCAGCTTGCTCTCTCTCTCTCGCTCTCTCTCTCACACACACACAAAATAAATAAAACATTAAAAAATTAAAAAAAAAACTTCCAAAGTGAGAAACCATAACAATATCTACATATACATTGATTTCATTTTGCTGTTGGACATGAGAGAATACAAAAACTGTGACACTTTTAATGTAAGACAGTTCCAACCAATGAAAACTGAAGAAGCACATCTGTACATTTTGAAAATCACTTTATTTTTGATGGNCCCAGCTTGCTCTCTCTCTCTCGCTCTCTCTCTCACACACACACAAAATAAATAAAACATTAAAAAATTAAAAAAAAAACTTCCAAAGTGAGAAACCATAACAATATCTACATATACATTGATTTCATTTTGCTGTTGGACATGAGAGAATACAAAAACTGTGACACTTTTAATGTAAGACAGTTCCAACCAATGAAAACTGAAGAAGCACATCTGTACATTTTGAAAATCACTTTATTTTTGATGGAAATATTTATAGAAATGATTTTTCATCCTCTGAATTTATAGTCTACTGAATATAACTCCAATTTAAGTAATGAGACTAAATCTTCATTAAGAGCACTCATTCTGCGATTTCTGTTATATAGCCATACTCATAGGAGCCATTAAGTTGTATAGCAGTTATTGTTAACTGTTAACAGGTGAAATTATATGTGTGTGAAACATACACATATATACACACATGCATATATAAGCATATATGTTTAATATCTATATCTATACAACTTCAATGTTTTCCCCCATTACTTTGGAAATCATGTGGAAAAAAATGTATTCAAATAGAGGTGCCTGGCTGGCTCAGTAGGTAAAGTGTGCAACTCTTGATCTCAGGGTTGAGAGTCTGAGTCCCATGTTGGGTGTATAGATCAGTTTAAGAAATCTTTATGGGCACCTGGGTGGCTCAGTCTGTTAAGTGTCTAACTGTTGATTTAGACTCAGGTCATGATTTCATGGTTCTCTTGAGCCCTGCATCAGGCTCTGTGCTGACAGTGTAGAGCCTATTTGGGGTTCCCTCTCTCTCTCCCTCTTTCTCTGCTCCTCCTCTGTTCATCTCCCTCCCGTCTTCTCTCTCAAAATAAATAAACATTAAAAAATCCTTAAAAAATTGTATTCAGCGGTGCCTGCGTGGCTCAGTTGGTTAAGGGCCCGACTTTGGCTCGGTCATAATCTCACAGTTCACGAGTTCAAGCCCTATGTCAGGCTCTGTGCTGACAGCTCAGAGCTTGGAACTTGTTTCAGATTCTGTGTCTTNCCCCCGCTCACACTCTGTCCCTCTCTTCTCTAAAAACTAAATAAACATTAAAAAAATTTTTAATTGTATTCAAATAATCTTACTAAGTATGATGCAGTGTAAAATCTATATGTATCTATAGATGTGTGTACTTATGTGTTTGTATATGTTTTTTCTTTTCATTTTGAAAATTGTGTTGAAATATTTTATACAAATTATGTTATTAACTGTGGGGTTGAATGAAACATCATTATCAGGTAATATTACAATGCTCTGACTTTTCATATAATTTAATGTTGGTTCAAATTAAAGAAAACTTAGTTTACAAAAAAGCACATATTGTGGGTTATATCTCCTTTAGTCTAAGTTGGAAAATGCAAAAACAATTAAAATGTATTAAAATACTTAAGGGAAACTTTGCTTTCACTTTCTTCACTGAATAGAATGTGACACAAAGCCATCATGCTTCCTATATGTCAAAAATTTTGTCCATGGAAACTCGAAGCCAACAGTGTACANTTATTGCACTGCCAACCAAAAGAAGTCACATATACTTTGAAGGACTTGGTGAAGCCATGTGCTCTGAAAAAGATTGAACTGGATTGTGAGTTAGAGAAAACCAGAAAAATACAGACAGTATTTCTGTCAAATCCATCAACTCCATAATTGATGACTTATTTTCTAATATTTTGAAATGGGACGTGAAAACTATTTTAGACAGCTAAAATATTTGCTTCCAGCAAGACTGGAACTCACATCTCTTAGTGTAGACTACATCTGGTATTTATATGTTATAAGCATTTAATGCTGTAAAAGAATCCCTATTTTTGGAGCCTCTTTTTAGTGACTCAAATGTTGTTGATGTCTTTAAAATGGAAACTTATTTGCGAAGCAAAACTTCAATAGGGGAAAAAGGATCTTGGTATCCTTTTATACAGCTTGAATATCTGCAAGTTTTGACCATATATCAGGTTTTCCAAGGTACCATAGACTAGGTGGCTTATAAACAACAGAAGTTTATTTCTCACAGCTCTAGAGACTGGGAATTCCCAGATCAAGGTACCAGCAGATTCTGTGTCTGGTGAGGTTTGGTGTCTGGTGACAGCCTGCTACCCAGTTCATAGGCAGACATCTCATTCCTCCCTCATCTGGGGAAGGGGCAAGGAAGGTCTCTGGAGTGTCTTCTATAAGGGCACTAATCCAATTCATGAGGGACCTCCCAGTGGTCCCACCTCCAAATACACACTGGAGATTAGATTCAGGAATTTTGGAGGGGCACAAACGTTCACTCAACAGCAAGCCCAGTCTCTATATACACCGCCATACATAAGCTAGATTGGCATCTTTATGGTGCCCCATACACTAGCATCTGGAGACTTCTCCCCTTCTGTCTTTTTTTGCTAGAGCTATGTATGGTATGGTAGAATTTGTCAATTTCCTGAAAGCCTAAACCTTGAATCACCTTCTCCCACCCCCAGAGGCTTTGTGGAGAAATGCAAACAGAATTTGAAATCTTTACTATATTGGATTTTGCTTTTTTCCTGAAAATCACGTCTTAACATGCTTGATTGAAATATATGACGAAGTTAAATTTGTTTGTTTGTTTGTTTGTTTGTTTATTTCTCACTTATAGAACGATAGTTTAGCTTACTGATGATTTTTGGCCACAAGGTTAAGAGAAATCTTTTCATTCAAGGTCCTGCAATTGCCATTATGGTCGCCATGGAAAAGAATTGACAAGTTTTATTGTTGCTGTTGTTGACAAGTTCTATTGTTGCTCCTTCTGCTGGGTGGAGCCAAGATTGCAAAGCTTGATCAATTTTTCTACAGGCAGAAATTTGAGCATACCTAAAACCATCACTGAGTTCTTTGAAAGTTCCTGCTCAGAAGATGTTGAAATTGAAGCATCGGTTTATAAATGCTCCCGTGGTGAAATGGACCTCATCAACAAAGTATATTCTGACAAAAGGTGGCTTTATTCGTTTGAGAACAAAGGACATACTGGGACATAATTTTAATTGGAAGAATCTTGGAGAATTCTGAGGCTCTTTTGACACGTTCACTTTCATCTGGCAAAGCTGAGTGATTTCATTTGTTATTCTACATAATTTTGTGAGTCAGAGTTTTCAGCACTTGTGGCCATCAAAAGTCATTTGGTGACTCAAACCGCATGTGTTATCATCTAAATTTTAAACTCCTATTTGAAACAAACAAAGACATTCTCACTGAAATTTACTTTTGAGTAAAATCAAATGTTGCTTTCTTTATTTTCAGAATTTTAATGTGTTTTCACGAGTGAGAGAGATACTTTAAAAAACATTTTATATTGTGTTTATATGAAGGAAACAGTGTAATTATTAGCATTTTGGGGAAGAAGGACANACCCAAAGAGATTAGAAAACAAACATTAAGTTATCTTGTTTTTATTTTTTTAATTTATTATTATTTTTTAAAGTTTGTTTTTTTTTTTAAATTTC
>NW_027532478.1:211857-222508 GCF_008692635.1 Crocuta crocuta | reverse complement strand
AAATCGTGTAATATATTTCAACTATATAAAATTTATAGAAATGTTCAAAAAGATGTTTGCTGGAATGTTAGCAGCGATCATCTCAAGATGGTAGGTTATGAAAAGACTATTTCTTTTTCTTTATGCATTTTTACAAAATTTGCTAAATGAATATACATTATTTTTCTAATCAATGTGGAAAACATTAAAAAGAAAAGATATCCATACAAAAGGGTTTGGCATAGCAATCTTCTTGTAACATACACATTCTTTTGAAAATCTTTTCAGTTAAAGAAATAATGAGCTATCAAGAAATGATAATTCTGAAGATAAATTTATTCATCCTTCAGCATTAGGCAGCTATTCAGACACTGAGGCATCAAGTACTGATGTTTTTTTCTGGATTTTGTGACAGATACATATGAAATTTTGGTTTTCAAGAGCTGTACATTAGCAATGAGCACACGGAACTCATAGATTTTTGTTTATTTTCAATGCAGGTTTAGGATATTTTGGAACTCGAACTTCTCAAATAATATGCAGTCAATTGCCACTGAAATATGGAAAGAAAAGTGTGGCATATATCTATTTTTAAATCACTGCAATTCTTCCTGGAGCATTTCCACCGAAAGCACAAAGGATATAGAAATCTAAGTTAAGCACATTTGGGAATACAGAAGAATCGCAAGCAACATAGTCTCTCATCAGCTAGATGTGTTCAGATAGGTAGGTAGAATTTTGCCTATGGCTATATGAGCTGTTTTGCCCCAGAGACATCAATTTCAATTCTCTCCTTGGGATTCACTGGTGTACAAAGTTCTTCAGAGGATTCTTTTTCTCACTAGAAATACTTTTTCTCCTTTACCTACCCCACCCTCTTATCCCTCAAGAATCTAAGCCATTTATTGGAATTTCCATAAACTTGACAGTGAAAAGAGTCTAAAAACTATTATGGGAGAAACTGTATCACAAAACTATGGAGACATTTTCTTTGTTATATAAGTTTAGAGTGTGGAGATGTATCACCTGACATATACATGGCTCAATTTAAAGAAAATATAATTGACGGAAGGTGGGCATAATGATACATTAAAATTTAATAAAAAACATGAAAAAAGAATTAATTTAAACAAATCTCATGTTGTCAGTGATTTCATGATAGTGTTGTCAGTGATTTACTTCAGCTCTTCAGATTCAGTTTCAATGCTAAAAATAACTTTGTCCTTCCAAAAACCTGAACTTGTAGTTTTTATGGGTCACCAATGAATGGCCATAGTACTTTGGATATTATCGAAAACAAATAAACAGAACTGTAAGGAATATGATTTGCTTGATGTTGATATGGCATTCAAAGAAGTCAGGCAGGACAAGGCAGGGCCTACTGACTGGAATTTAGCGTTAGAACAATTGATTGTGGCCAGGACAGTGAGGAGCAGGCCATGTGTCTGTGTGGTAGTGCGTGTGTGTATAGGAGGTAGGTGGTGGGGGAGGTTCACTAATCTCTCAAGGAATTCATCTTAGGACATTACCATCAAATGAAAATCATTCTATCATTTCTTAGAAAAGTCTCTCTACTGAGGAAATTGCTGGGGAGGCAAGTCATTTTATAGTCCAAGCACACAGTCTGATGTACAGAAGTGGTACCTGAACAATGGAGGCAAAGGAATCAAGAACTTGGAATATAGACACAAGAGAGTGAAAAGTCAAGTACAATTAAGGTCACTCAAAAGTCATGTCTTGGTAATGCATACTATGGGGAGGGGGAGGGATGAGATTCAAGGATGGAGTAGAAAATTACTGTTATGGACTGAAATTTAACTCCTCAAAATTCCTATGTTGAAGCCCTAAACTTCAGTGTGACTATATTTGGAGGCAGGCCTTCAGGGAGGTAATTAAGGTTAAATGAGGTCATAAGGATGGGGCCCTAATCTGACAGGACTGGTAGTCTTTTAAGACAGGGAATAGTAGGGCGCCCGGGCAGCTCAATTGGTTAAGCATCTGACTTCGGCTCAGGTTCTCAGTTCGTGGGTTTGAGCCCTGTTTTGGGCTGTCTGCTATCAGCAAGGATATAGGATTCTCTGCTGTCAGCATGGAGCCTGCTCTCTCTCTCTCTCTGTCTCTCTCTCTCTCTCTCTGAAAAATAAAACATTGGGAAAAAAAAAAAAAGAAGGGGAATAGACACTAAATATCTTTCTCTCTCTGTAGAGGAAAAGCCATGTGAGGCTACAGTGAGAAGGTGGCCTTCTACAGACCAAGAAGACCACTCTCAGCAGGAATCAACTGTGCTGGCACCTTAATCTTGGACTTCCAATCTGTAGAGTGTAAGAAAATACATTTCTGTCATTTAAGCCACTCAGTCTGTGGTATTGTGTTATAGCAGCCTGAGCAGACTGCTCCATGAGCCTGAGCAGCTGGAGAGGAGCTAAAGAGATCATTGATTCCGCTGGTGAACTTGTCTGAAATGCTGAGTTGGAGGCACTTACCTCTGGCGTTACTGGTTTATTAAGGCTAAGCTGCCTCAAAGCCATGTTAGGTGCGTTCTCACAGCCACTTTCTCAGTATTAGTATTCTTCCAACACTGAGAACCCAGCACTTAAAAAAATTTTTTTATGTTTATTTTTATTTTTGAGAGGGGGAGAGAGAGAAAGAGAGAGAGAGAGAGAGAGAGAGAGAGAAAGCATGAGTAGGGGAAGGGCAGAGAGAGAAGGAGATAGAACCTGAAGCAGACTCTAGGTCCTGAGCTGTCAGCACAGAGCCTTATGTGGGCCTCAAACCCGCAAACTGCAAAATCATGACCCGAACCGAAGTCAGATGCCTAACCAACTGAGCCACCCAGGCACCCTGAGAATGGAGCACTTTTTAAAAAATGGTTATTTATATTTGAAGGGGGAGTCAGAGAGAGAGAAAGGGAGACAGAGGATGAGAAGCAGGCTCTGTGCTGACAGCAGAGAGCCTGACCCTGGGTTCAAACCCACGATCTGCGAGATCATGATCTGAGCTGAAGTCAGACGCTTAACCGTCTGAGCTACCCAGGTGCCTCAAGAACTGAGCACTTATAAAATAGATTTTTATTTATTGGATTTAAAGTGATTTTATGATAGACCTAAAGGTAACAACAGATAAAGGGATGGAGATGAAAGCAAAAGTAGAAATGCAAATGGAGAAGAGAAAATGTTGCTTGTGGTCACACAGATAGAAGGCAGCATTGGGAAACCTGTGTAATGAGCCCCATAAGAATTAAATATTATAAAGAATGACGGAAATCATTTTCTAAAGAATAGTTTTGAAATAGTTCCACTTAATGAAACTGGCACTCAAAGGAGAAGGAAAGACAATTAGTAAAGGGAAAAATTTTCCTTTCCTCCATAGATACAAAGACACAAAGAACTCTGTTAAAATAGTAATTACAGCAATTCTTCCCAGAACATCAGTTTTATGATTTACCAGAACCCATTCTGACCCTTAGAGGAAAGATTAACACCTTCTCTGATAATCAGGAATTGAGAATTTAGGGCTAAGTGAATGTATACTCTATATAGAAGAGGAGTGGCTGGGAAGAATAAAGATGCTAAGGGTTCTGGCAATCTCAAAGTCATGAACATGGTTCAAAGACAGTATATACTGTCTTTTATATATGAAGATGGCATTTGTGGTCCATTTAATAAGAGAAGTGTTGTTTCTCTCCTAGACAACAGGACACTCCATTTTGAGCCCTCCACATTCCTTTGTGTACCTGCATTTGCTCAGTGGCTAAAATGGGGTGTGGCCTGTGACAAGGAAAAAGAGACTTTCTCTCTGGTTACCAAACAGCCTATAAAAGGAACAAATTGGCAATATGTAGTTTTNNNCTAGTAAAAATATTTAATAATATATTTAAAAGTAGACATTATCAAAATATTTTACCATATCACCGTTTCCTTCTCAGGCATGAATTTCCTTTAAGAACACAGAAACTACATATTGAATAATTAATATATTTGACTAAAATTTCTTTCCTCTGCATGATTTAATATATCAACATCCTAATTTCTTAGGCTTTTCCGGCCAATGCTTTTTTTCTTGGTATTATTCACAACTTAAATAAATGTGTACATTCTATTTTCTGTGCTCCTAAAAATAAATTGCTACCTTCTTATTAATTAGAAGAAAAAAATGATATTGCTTTGTTTACCACTTCTACGAGGGCACAGTGCCAGAGGAGCATAAAACCCAAACAGGAAGAGATAGACCACAGTATACATGGTCTAAGTTTGTACCACTATGAAATAATGTATTGTTCTAAGAATGAGGCAAGAAAAAAATAAATCATTGTTACTTTCACCTCTAGGCTTTTATGTTGAAGCAGACCACATATTTCTACAATCAGTGGAAATGAGAATTTTCATAATAAAAAATATTCAAATTTACTAATGCTGGTCTAGGATTTAGGGTCAGGCAAGTTTCAGACTTAATTCCTTAACATTATTTGAAAGTAGGAAGCAGCTTGCAAGGCAGGGTATTTCCGAACACTTGTCTTATATATCAGACAGTTTTAAGACTAGAGTTTTTTTAAAGTAGGCTCCACACCCAACATGGGGCTCAAACTCATGACTCAAGGGTTGGATGCTCTACCAACTGAGCCAGTCAGATACCCCAAGACTAAAACCTTACTTTTTAATTTCAGAGACACAGAGAGTGAGTGAGCAGGGGAGAGGGGCAGAGGGGGAGATAGAGAGAGAATCTCAAGCAGGCTCCATGCTCAGCACAGAGAACCAGAGGGGGCTTGATCCCACAACCCTGGGATCAATTCCTGAGCTGAAATCAGAGTGGGATGCTCGAATAACTGTGCCACCCAGGTGCCCCCAAGACTAAGACTTTAAATAAAAGTTCTTTACTCTGCAGCCAGTAAAGATTTTGCTATTTACTTTGTATAAGAGTACATATTGCTTAGGAACCCTTCTCATGTTTTACTTTTGTTAATATTCCTTAATGTCTATTTATTTTTGAGAGAGAGAGAGAGAGAAGCACAGAGCACAAACAGGGGAGAGGCAGAGAGAGAGGGAGATACAGGATCTGAAGCAGGTTCCAGGCTACCAGCTGTCAGCACAGAGCCCGATGTGCGGCTCAAACCCACGAACCATGAGATCATGACCTGAGCTGAAGTCACTTAACTGGCAGCCACCCAGGTGCCCCTCCATTTGTTAAATGCAGAGGGTAAGATGACCTCCTGAGGATCTTTAGCCAAAAAAACTGAAGACAATGGAAGAGTGGTTTAGTTATTTGGTGAGAAACAAGACAGGATGTCCTCCAGAAGGCTAGTTGTTTGGGCCCAGGCAAGGTATCTAGAGAGAATCCACAGGTATTTTTTCCTTTCCTTCTGAAAAGACACTGTGCCTGGGGTATCTGCAAAGTTTGCCAAGTGTCCTACTCTTCTAAGGGTTTATTTGATGTGCTTTGTGGTAGTTGCCTCGCCTTAAATGGGACTCCAGATTCTATGTCCTTTGGCATTTAACACATGCTTAGAAATTGACTAAGTATATATGTAAAACTTGTTAGGGTCTATAAGTACAACTATGACTTGAAAAGACTATTGAAAAAGAATATTGTCTTTTTGCTATTGCTCAGTTTTATTCTGAACAATCTGTCAGTTCTGATCTGGCATATTCTGCCCCTTCTGTGTGCATTCGTCCCTACAGCTCTTTGGTAACTACTTTTTCTTTTAAAATTTCATTGTAAAGTCTAGTGCTTTCTTTATCTGCATGGCTGATGCAATATTTCTGATTCTAGAATGTTAAACAATGGAACATATTGTTTTAGTTAGAAAGAATAGAAACTCCCTAAGAATGAAAATGTAGCTCCTTATTTTAAAAGAGAATAACTGATTGCTAACTTTCACTTTTCAGTTTCCACTACTTAAAGATCTCAACGGATTATAACACTAAAATAGAAAAAGTACAACCATAATTTAAATATTTAATAGAAATGATGAATTTTCATCCATCAAATACCATAATCAAAACAAAGCCATGACATCCAGTAATACAAATTAATAGCAACCCTTTAAAATTTTTTGTTGTTCTGTCAATCATTTCTCTCTACCATGTGTTAAGTTCTTGTTGTCTTTAAAAGGATCCATGTATTCACATGTGAGATAATGCATGAGATAAGATCAAAGCATTGCTCTGAATTCTGGTTGCCACTATTTTACCAGAAAGATTTGGGACAGAACTGTGTGACTAAGTGAAGGAAAACTGTGATTCTGCCCTAAAAGTCATTTTCCTCAATGAATTGTAAGTAGCTAATGTTTCTTTAGTGTTGACCCATCTTTCTTTTTTCCTAAAATTAAGAATTTCTTCTATCTGTAGTACACTGAAATTTCTACTTTTAAGAGTATACAGGGTGAAAGAAATTCTGTTCTGTGGAGAAGAAAGGAATCTAGCCATGGAAGGAAACTAAGTCTACTAAAAGAACAGAATTCATTCCCCAGTTAACTCTGCCAGTTTTGAAATAGCCAAAAGGTAATATTTGTGAGTTGTCTATGTAACAAGAATTTGGTGCTTGGATTAGAGGAAGAAAATGTACCCTTTGGAATCATGATGCAGAATACATCAAAATAAAGAAGTTATGCTTTAATTTTAAAGAAACCATGCCTATCTTTTAAAGAAGTTTACAGAGGGATTTGGGAAGAACCAACAAATGTAGATTTGATTCCTAGTTCTATGAGTAATTTGTGGTGTGGGTCTGGATATGAGACCTCTAGAGAGGTATGGAGTCAAATAAGATGATAGTCAAAGCATTAAAACCTAAAATTTCCTTGATTTTATGAACTAGAATTCCAATTGATTCAAGTACTAGAAAGAAAGCTGTTGAAGATTTGTAACTTAAACTATTGTTATATTGGTTTCAGCAAAGTGTAGACCAAATTGTTTTCATCAAAATATATCACCATTGGTATAATTTAGCATAGTTAAACTTGCATCTATCATACTGNAACTTCAGAGGAAATGGTCCATTGTTATAAAATGAATACTATGGTAGCTTGAATTATGGAACCAATGAGATTTCCCTCTTTGCATTGGCTACTAGAAAGCTACAGCACATCCGTAGTACATGTATTTATGGTGTACATTTTTGTATTAACCTTATTCTTAGGTTTCATCTTATGCTGCTATCCTTGATTAGTCTTTTTCCTTTTTTGTTCCTACATTTAATTTATACTGCCTTGTCTTATGGTATGCATTCTTCTATGCTACCTAAGCCTTTTAGGAATAAAACAGATAATAAATAAACATAGTCTATAAGTGAATTGTTAAGTGGACTGGTTCACAATTGCTGCTGTAACAGATGTTGTAACAAGTCTGTGTAATGGCTTAAACGATATAAATTTGTAATCTTATATGGGTCACAAGTCCAACACAGATCTTACTGGGATAAGCTCAAGGTATCAGCAGGACTACGTTTCTTTCCAGAGACTCTATATGAGAAATCATTTCCTTGCCTTTTCTAACTTCTACAGATTGCCTGCATTCTTTGGCTCATGGCTTTTTTTTTTTTTTCCATCTTTAGAGTAAGCAATGTCCCATCTAGCTGAAAATTCTTCTGTAGTCCTACCTTCCTCTCAATACATCCTGCAAAGACTCTATACTTTTGAGGACCCTTGTGATTATACTGGGCCTGTCCAGATAATTCAGGATAACCTCTGTTCTCCAGGTTCTTACCCTTAATCAAGTCTGCAGTCTCTCTTGCCACATAAGGTAGCATATACCCAGATTCCAGGTACTAGGATGTGGGTATCTTTGGGAGGACTATTATTATGTCTACTATATTAACCCTGACTAATTATTAAATGAAGAAGGGAAAAAAGGTTAACAATAAATAGTTAAATTTTCTTTCATAGTAATACTAGTTAAATAATGAAATCCCACATGACATTTCCTATGGGTTAAGAATATAGTGCTTGCTCTCCACAATANTTTATAAATAATTTATATGCTATATGCATATATAATTGAATATTATTCAGCCATAAAAAATGAGGAAATCCTGCCATTTGCAACAACATGAATAGACCTTGATGGCATTATGCTAAGTGAAATAATTTAGACAGATAAAGCCAAATATTGTATGATTTTACTTATACGTGGAACCTAAAAACATTGAACTCATAGAAAAAGAGAGTGAAATGGTGATTGCCAGGGGCTAATGGATGGAGAAAATGGGGAGACGCTGGTCAAAGGGCACAAAATTCCAGGTGTAAGATGCATAAATTTTGGAGATTGAATGTATAGCATGGTGTCTATAGTTAATACTGTATTGTATACTTGAACGTTGCTATGAAAATAACATTTTAATGTTCTTACCATAACAACAACAACAACAACCACCACAAAAGGGTAATTCATTGAAGTAAAGGATATGTTAGGTAACTTTATTATGGTAAATATTTTACCAAATTTAACATATATTAAATTATCACATTGCACACCTTAAACTTACACCATGTCATTATGTCAGTTACATCTCTATAAAGCTGAAGGGGCAATGAAGAATGTAGTGCTTGGGTTAGAGGATGATAACGTGCTTTTATAAATCATTAATACTGGAATACGAAGGATATAGGAAAAGCTGGAAAAAATTAGTGAAAAAATTATTTCATAAAATTGAAAAATGTATATAAAATGTGTATCAGGAAATCTTAGTTTGAGACTACACTCTCCGGGCATATCTGAAGGGTTGGTGGAATTGATTTGCAAGGAAACTATTTCCATGAAGGATCAGGAAGCATGCTGGATTGGGAGCAGGGATGGGGCTCATTATTGGCAAAAAGAAAATTGGGGCAAATGAGCCTTGACCAAGGGATGACAGTTTCATATGGGCAGAGAACTTTTGTCACTTTTATTTGTCCCGTTGTCTAGTCCTCATGTTCTTCTACCAGAGTTGTAAGAAGAGCTACAATAAATTCTTAAACGTCTGCTTCACTAAATCTCTGCAGGACTTAGACAGAACTAGTAATGTGATAGACATGTGCTTCACCTGTGGTCACCATTAGAATACCAAATGTGCACAGCACCCTGAATAACAAACCACACCAGTCTAAAGAGGGCATAAAGAAGAAGGCAAATTCCACATAGGAGTGAAATCACATGATATCTGTCTTTCTCTGACTAATTTCACTTAGCATAATAGAGTAAGATTGCATTGTATAAAAATACAAATGAATAGAAAATTACTTTAAAGTATGTTTTAAACTATTAACAGTTATTCTTCTCTGAAGAAAGTAGGAGTAGATGGGAGAGATTTTCAGTAGAGAGTATTATATTTAATTCTATAGAGAAAAGCATTGTTTGAATTTTGTAACAATGTGATAGATGTTTCTTGTGTAAATTTTAAAAAGCATTTTAATGTGCTGATTTACTTCTAAAAAGGTGTGTTTCAAAACTATATATAATCATACAAAGACATAACTGTCATTCAGAAGGTCAAAATAACACAGAAATAAAGAGAAATATGTATATTCAAGTAACAATGCCAAAAATTAATTACTGTTAATCTAAAAGAAGAAGAAGGAGAAGGTGGAGGAGGAGGAGAAGATGGTAAAGAAGACATTATCCATTTGAGCGCTTGTAATGGTACTTAGCAGCCAGAGAAAGAAAATGACAGAACATATTCAAGAAGATTACCTCCTAAGGGCTCCTGGGTGGCTCAGTCAGTTAAGTGTCTGACTTTGGCTCAGATCATCTCACAATTTGTGAGTTTGAGCCCCACATCAGGCTTTGTGCTGACAGCTCAGAGCCTGCTTCAGATTCTGTGTCTCCCTCTCTCTCTGCAACTCTCCTGCTCACACTCTCTCTCTGTCTCTCAAAAATAAATAAACATTAAAAAAATTAAAAATAAATAATTTAAAAAAGAAGATTACCTCCTGGAGGATTATGATCTGGAGTGCATCTGAAAGGAACGTGATTGACATCATGTGATAATCAAGCAATGCACATACTCAAATTAATATGGTATATTCCTCAGGGACTCACCAAATTGGAGCAAGCTGAAGGGAGTAGGAGTTCCAGCAATTCTACAAGTGCTAGCAAGGCCAAAGAAACACTTTGTTATTGTTATGGTGGCCTGATTATGATGTAAGGGTGGTATGGCCTGGGAGCACATGAGTTGTAAAATCTTTTTAATATTAAGAAGTGACCAACAGGAAATCAGGCTCTAGTTTGGAGTATGATATGAATTTACTGTGTGATCTTGGACAGGCTAGTTACTCTCATTGGGCCTGTTTAGTCATTTGTAACATGAAGGATTTGAACTAGATAGTCTGAGTCCTCTCAGCTCTAAACTAGGATATGTAAGATGTGAGGTTAATGTAATTAATACAGTAATACAGACGATTTGTTACTAGAACATTGTCAAATATAAGCTCTCTACAATAGGTTAGAATGAATTATAACAATTTCTACATATGCACATAGCATTAGCAAGGGGGCTTAAATAGGAGGAAAACACTTGAAGACATCTCAAAAATATAATGTGAATGTAAAACACAAGGTATATGTGATAAAATTATTTTATGTAAATTTAAAAATCATACATCACAATATCATTATGAATACATATATAAATAGTAAGAACCTAAATTAATAATTCAAAAACAATGTACATAACTTCAAGATAACGAAACCTCTGGAAGTTGGTT
>NW_027532478.1:208506-211838 GCF_008692635.1 Crocuta crocuta | reverse complement strand
CTCTGGAAGTTGGTTGCTGGGAAGGGAGTGAGACTTTATATGTATCTGTGATACTCACTTCTTTATGAAGGAAGAATTAAAATAAAATATGGCAAAGTTTCATACTGAAAATAGTAATGTAAAAGTATTAATATTGTAGATATTATTTTTGACTCTGAGATATTTTATATAGAAAATTATAATCTTTAAAAAACANAGTCTGTGACTCCCTCTCTCTCTGACCCTCCCCTGCTCAGGCTGTCTCTCTCTCTCTCTCCTAGAAATAAATAAAACATTTAAAAATAAATAAAAATAAAAAACAAATGACTGTTAATAATATACACTAAACAAGAATTGGCAAATTTACCAAACACAAGGCCAAGTTCTGTCCAGAATTTGTTTTTGTGTGAACTTTGAGCTAGGAATGGTTTTTACATTTTAAAAGTGTTGTGGAAAAAAATGAAACAAAGTGGCAAAGTGACAGAGAAATTATGGGGCTCACAAAAACTAAAGTATTTATTATCCGGACTTTTACAGAGAAAGTTTACTAACCCCTGCTATCTAAAATATTAGTGTGGATGTCTCTGACTTACTGGATTATTGGAATGTTTTATTTCTTTCTCGTTCTGCTTTTGTATTTTTCCCCAAGTTTTCCATTAGTGCTATTATGATGAGGGAAATAAAAACAGCAAAAATGATTTTAATTTTTTTTTCTTTCATAGTTTATTGTCAAGTTACATTCCATATAACACACAGTGCTCATCCCAAGTGCTCACCTCCATACCCATCACCCACCTTCCCCTCTCTCCCCTCATCAGCCCTCAGATTGTTCTCAGTATTCAGAATCTCTCATGGTTTGCCTCCTTGCCTCTCCCCCACTATTTCCCCCCCTTCTCCTCCTCCATGGTCCTCCATTAAGTTCCNTTGTGAATGGGATCAGTTTCTTGATTTCTCTTTCTGTTGCTTCATTTTTGTTGTATAAGAATGCAACGATTTATGTTGATTTTGTACACTGCAACTTTGCTGAATTTATGGATCAGTTCTAGTAGACTTTTGGTGGAGTCTGTCGGGTTTTCTATGTAGAGTATCATGTCATCTGCGAAAAGTGAAAGTTTGATATCTTTGCCAATTCTGATGCCCTTTATTTCCTTTTGTTGTCCGATTGCTGATGCCAGGACTTCCAGCACTATGTTAAACAACAGTGGTGAGAGTGGACATCCCTGTCGTGTTCCTGATCTCAGGGGGAAAGCTCTCACTTTTTTCCCATTGAGGATGATGTACTGAGGGCTGCTCATAGATGGCTTTTATGATGTTTAAGTAAGTTCCTTCTATCCCGACTTTCTCCAGGCTCTTTATTAAGAAGGGATGCTGTATTTTGCCAAATGCTTTTTCTGCATCTTTCAACAAGATCATATGGTTTTTAGCTTTTATTGTTAATGTGATGTATCACATTGATTGATTTGCGAACATTGAATGAGTTCTGTAAGGCAGGAATGAATCCTATCTGATCATGGTGGATAATTCTTTTTATGTGCTGCTGCATTCGATTTGCAAGTATCTTGTTGAGGACTNGATTTTGTTATTTTATACATTCTGCTACCCTATGTCTTTTGATTGGAGCATTCAGCCCATTTACATTCAGTGTTATTATTGAAATATATGGGTGTAGAGTCATTGTGTTCTCTGTAGGATTCATGCTTGTGGTGGTATCTCTGGTACCTTGGTTTCCTTGCAACATTTCCCTCATAGAGTCCCCATTAGGATTTCTTGTAGGGCTGGTTTAGTGGAGACAAATTCTTTCAATTTTTGTTTATTTGGAAAGACTTTTATCTCTCCCTCTATTCTGAATGAAGGCTTGCTGGATAGAGGATTCTTGGCTGCATATTTTTTCTGTTCATCACATTGAAGATTTCCTGCCATTCCTTTCTGGCCTGCCACATTTCAGTAGATACGTCTGTCACCACTCTAATCAGTTTCCCTTCGTATGTTAGGGCCCTTTTATCCCTAGCTGCTTTCAGAATTCTCTCTTTGTCCTTATATTTTGCCAGTTTCACTATGATATGTCTTGTAAAAGATCAATTCAAGTTCTGTCTGAGGGGACTTCTCTGTGCCTCTTGGATTCCAATGTCTGTTTCCTTCTCCAGATTGGGGGAGTTCTCAGCTATAATTTGTTCAAGGACTCCTTCAGCGCCTTTCCCTCCCTCTTCCTCTTCTGGGATTCCTATGATATGGATATTGTTCCGTTTGATTGTATCGCTCAGTTCTTGAACTCTCCTTTCCTTTCCTGGATCAATTTATCTCTCTTTTTCTTGGTTTCCCCTTTTTCTATAATTGTGTCTTCGAATTCACCTATTCTCTTGTCTGCTTCTTCAATCCGTGCATTGGACACCTCCGTTTTATTATGCACCTCATTTATAGCATTTTTTAATTTATCACAACTATTTTAAGCTCCATAATCTTTGTAGCAGTAGCTTCTCTGATGTCTTCCATGTCTTTTTCAAGCCCAGCGATTAATCTTATGACTATTGTTGTAAATTCTTGTTCAGTTATGTTGTTTATATCTGTTTTAAGCGCTCTTTAGCTGTCATTTCTTCCTAGAATTTCTTTAGAGGGGAGTTCTTCCGTTTTGTTAATTTGGCTAGCTCTCTGTCTGTTGTTAGTTTTAAAAGCTTGTTATGCACTCTGCACCTGCGAATACTGCTATATTAAAGACGGCTAATTGACTGTCCAGGGCCTGTCCATTCAGGAAGTGTTCTTTTAATGTTGTCTTTTGGTCTCTCTTGTTGTTTGGTACTTTATTTCCCTACTTGTAATGGTATTTGGGACTCTCTACCCTGTGTACTTGGCTTGTTTCTTGAGGTAGCCCTGGGAGCACTGGAGGGCAAGCAGACAGAGAAGCCCTGAGGAAGAGAAGGCAACAGCAGGGAAGAGGCGGCCCAGGCCTGCGGCTGCTGCAGCTTGAACCTCTTTGTGAGGAAGTGCTTGTGTGAGGAGAGCCCTCCTGCTTGGCGCACTGCCAGGAGACCAAGCCACAGCCGTGCCCACCGCTCTTCCCACCTCATTTTTTTTAATTTTTTAAATGTTTATTTATTTTTGAGAGACAGAGCTTGAGCGGGGGAGGGACAGAAAGAGAGGGAGACACAGAATCTGAAGCAGGCTCCAGGCTCTGAGCTGTCAGCACAGGTAACCCCATGCGGGGCTTGAACTCACAGACTCTGAGATCATGACCTGAGCTGATGTTGGGTGCTTAACTGACTGAGCCACCCAGACACCCTGAAAAGCACTTAAAGTGATTTTTTTTTTTACAAATAGTTTATTGTCAAGTTGGTTTCTGTATAACACCCAGTGCTCAT
>NW_027532478.1:208208-208393 GCF_008692635.1 Crocuta crocuta | reverse complement strand
AACACGATTAACTGCCTATATATCATGCACACATATTTAATTAAAAAAAGATTTGAACAAATGTGTACTACTCTTTCCCAGAACTTTCCAAGGGTGTATGAATTTCCTGTAAACCAATATCTGAAATATGAAGGCAGCAAAAAATTCTTTGCCAGGAAGAGATCTGTAAAATTTTATGGGGAAGA
>NW_027532478.1:207459-208142 GCF_008692635.1 Crocuta crocuta | reverse complement strand
GGTAGAGTGTAATGCAAGTATTGTCTTAAAACAGTATTTTCAATGTGGGTATCTCAAACAGGATACTTTATAAGCATAATGCATTTTAAATATTCTCAGATCTCAAAAATAAGCATATGTAGCTACACAAAGCCCTAGCATATAGCACTTTTCTGGAAAGTGCATGTTATTGTAGGTTGTAATTTTGTAGATTCTGGTTCTGAGGTTTGGGACATATTCATGTGAGAAACGGAATGAATGTATAAAGAGAACTTCAAAATGCTAAATGGCTTACTCTTTCACTGATTCATTTGAGAGTTACTTCCCTGTATAGTATCTTCATGCCTCAGTGGAAGAACAGATTCCATAGAATTTATNAATATTAATGTATGCATCCTGGTGCAGACTCAAAATTCTCTTTATAGGACACAAAGTTTTAAGTGTATTTTTTTCCATTGAGCACCAAATGCCTTTGTTACTTTTCTCCTTTTTAAAAAGGTTTATTTTATTTATTTATTTTGAGGAAGAGAGAGAGAGAGATTGGGGAAGGGGCAGAGAGAGAATCTCAAGCAGGCTCTGTGCTGTCAGCATAAGCCAAGACCTAAGGTGAAATCAAGAGTCAGAAGCTTAACTGACTGAGCCATCCAGGGACCCCTGTTTTTCTACTTTTAATTAAAAATATTTAGTCATTTCCACTCAGCTGT
>NW_027532478.1:198797-207450 GCF_008692635.1 Crocuta crocuta | reverse complement strand
TGTCAGATACCAAACTGTTTTGATGTGTCATGCCTAGTTTCCAAAATCTTTTTATGTACTAAATCTAAATCAGCCAGGTTATATTTTGCCACATATATGTTATTATTTAAACATGGATTTCCTCATGTTAGTGGAAAATAAAAAAATACTACTCACTCTTTCCTTCCTTCTTTCCATATCTCCTTCCTTCCTTCTTTTTCCTTTTTAAAATAAAAGATTCAATTTTAAAAAGATATGTGNAGTGTGGAGGTTCCTCAAAAAATTAACACTAGAACTCCCCTAGGACCCCGCAATAGCACTGCTAAGAATTTACCCAAGAGATATAGGAGTGTTGATGCATAGGAGCACATGTACCCCAATGTTCATAGTGGTACTCTCAACAATAGCCAACACATGGAAAGAGCCTAAGTGTCCATCAACGGACGAATGGGTCAAGAAAATGTGGTTTATCTATATGATGGAATACTACATGGCAATGAGAAAGAATGAAATCTGGCCATGTGTAGCAACATGGATGGACCTTGAGGGTGTTATGCTGAGTGAAATAAGTCAGGCAGAGAAGGACAGCTACCATATGTTTGCATGTATAGGAGGATTAGGAGGAACTTAACGGAGGACCGTGGGGGAGAAGAAGGGAGGAAAAATAGTGGGGGAATGGGAGAGAAGCAAACCATGAGAGACTCTTGAATGCTGAGAACAAACTGAGGACTGTTGGGTGTTGGGGGGAGGGGCGGTGATGGGCACGGAGGAGGGCACTTGTGGGGATGAGCACTTGATGAATGGATGGATGGAAACCAACTTGACAATNCCTGGGCGGCTGGGTTGGTTAAGCATCCAACCTCGGCTCAGGTAATGATCTCATTGCTCATGAGTTTGAGCCCTGTGTCAGGCTCTGTGTGGACAGCTCAGAATGCTTCAGATTCTGGGTCTCCTTCTCTCTGCCCCTCCCCTGCTCATGCTCATACTCTGTCTCTCTCTCTCTCAAAAATAAATAATAAAACATTTAAAAATAAATAAAATAATAGGAAGATAAGTATGTGAGTATTCACTACAACATTTATATGGAAAGATTTCCATTTAAGTCAAAGAGGAGACATGATCATTTTATGTAAGGGATAGATAACATATAAAGCCATTTTATTTACTTAGGTAGAAGAAAATGGTTCAATTATCAATTACTCAGTATCAAGACTTGCATTCTTAACATAAAATATTTCTTTTTTTAAGTTTATTTATTTTGAGAGAGAGAGAGAGAACAGGGGAGGGGCAGAGAGAGGGCAAGAAAGAGAATCCNCCCTAAGATAAAATATTTCTATCTACACTGAAAAGTGAATGAAAGGATGCTAATGTTAATAGTGGTTCTATCTGAGCGGCAGGATTTGGGGAGATATTATTTTCCTTTCTCCCTGCTTGCTTTTCTAAATAGAAGACATTTTGATATTTCAATGAGAAAAAAACAAGAGAACAAGGGTCGCCTGGGCCACTCAGTCATTAAGCATTCAACTTTGGCTCAGGTCATTATCTCAAACAAAGTTCATGAATTTGAGCTCCACATTAGACTCCACACTGACAGTGTGTAACCTGCTTGGAATTCTCTCTCTCTTTCCCTCTCTCTCTCTGCTTCTCCACCACTTGCACTCTCTCTTTCAAAATAAATAATCTTAAAAAAATATTAAAAAAGGAAAAAACAAGAGAACAACAAAAATCACTTAAAAATATATTTCCATTTAAAACAATTAGATGACTATGCCATAAATATAAAAGAACATAAGAAAAAATCAAATACAACAAGGATTCCAAATACTGCATACCAAATTCTGGTCTGGAAGGATACATATACATGTATCTGTATCTGTCAATATATGGATATGATTAAACGAGCCCTTCTCCCGTAAGCATAAACAAACACATACTCATGCATGCCCGCACACACACACACACACATCTTCCAAAATCAGTATTTAGTATCCTTGTTATATTTGATTTTTTTGTATATAATCATGTGACATAGTAATGGAGAACCATGCTTATCTGGGCTATTAAATAATTCTTTCTGTGCAAGAAAATAAGAACACTCATTTATTCCGGGTAGCTTAGCACTAGTTTTTTCCTTTGGGAAATGGCCCACTACAGTTTCTGGAGCATTTTTTTTCTAGCTAGGTAAAAGTTATGTCATGCCGACTCTAACCCCTCCGTATCTAGAATAATACTTCCCTTGTACCTTTAGCACTCGATCAAGCTTTTTATGCAATTTGGAGCTTAATATTCCCAGGAAGTCTCTTTTTAGGAGTAAGTTAGAGGCTTAGGGAGCCCACTAAGGTACTAACCCCTTCTAGCAGTTATGCAGTAAGTAGCCTAAAAACATTAACGCACCTCTTTAACCACCTTGCTCACTTCCCAGGGAGAGACTTAGGCACATGAGAGAATACGGCCAAATATATTTTATTTTATTCATTGGGTTTATAGTGCTTATTACCCTCTAGGCACACATAAATACTCTACAAAAATCTGGTTTGGATAAAGTCAGCTCTGATCAAAAAAACGTTTGCTGATAAGGTTCAAAAACCGCTTATACATCTTTGTTAAGATCTAGCTCCTCTATTTTGGAACTTTTGCTGAGCTAAGAGATGACAGTTACAGAATGAGATAAAGGGCTTGTTCTTCAGCAACTAAAATGATTTTTTTAAGGTCCAGTATAAACCCTTGATTTGAATCGAGCAAACTTCTCTAATTGCTACCAATGTGCAGTTTCACATGATATCAAGAGGTTTCCTGTTGGCTTGAAAGGTTGATCTGTATTTGAGTATTTGGTGTCACTTGAAAATTGTCACAAAGCAGATAGTATTAAGGGTTATCTTCCAAAGTAAAAATAAGTACTTTCATTCTACATCACTTTTCTGACATAGGTTCTTTTTCAAAATGCCCCCCCCCTTTTGGTTTTAGCTTTTGTCATTAACCTAATAATATTTTGATGAGGCCAGTATGACCTACATTTTCAATTCCTTATTTAATAACATCTTTACAATCTTCTTTTATCCTTTAAATTTCCAACCAATTGCTGATATTTCTTCTCCTTATAGTCGNNTGGGAATATCTGGAGTAGTTTCTCACAGCATTCTTTGTTTTTATGTTTTTATGAAGTAATGTATTAGTGGTTTGAAGCTCTGTTTATTGATAAAGATTATTGTCTTCTTAATACTACTCTATAAAAGATAAACTATCTTCTCAATTCTTGCCTCCTCAACGGGGCCTTAATAAAGGAGGTAGCATCATACAGTGGGGGAAAACACTACAAGATAGAAGACTTGGTTTCTGGACCAGGTTCTATGATTGTATGAGCTCTAGGTGAATTTACACACAAATTACTTAATATCTAGACCTTAACTTGGATATCTATAAAATCTAATAGCTAATATTAGACATTCCTATCTGATACAATTTCTCTGAGGGTCAAATAAGACAATGCATATGAAAGATTTTTGAAAACTTTAAAGAATCAGACAGTGGTTAGGCATATTTTCTAAAAGGTGTCTTGTGTAACCATTTTTGTGTTTCCCTAATTTGGAGGAATCTCCAGTTTTCATATAATTTCATTTATCAAGAAAAAGAATCACAGAACATTTTATTATAATTAAGGTTCACAAGATTCAATCCTATCTCATAACTGAGTGGGAAATACATTTAATCAAATTAGCTTTAAAATTTCAATCATTTGGTTTTATGCACATATAAGCTACTCACAGTAGCTTCGCTCATGTTGGCTGTTAATGTTTAGTCAAGCCAATGGGCCACAGTATATTTACACAGTGCAGTTAGCAGAAATCAGTGTCAGCAGAGCTAATGATAGATACATTGCTGCATCCATGAACTAGATTCTACAAGATGCCATAGTGACCAACGTTTTGATCAATTTCCTAAGAAACAAAGCAAAAACAAAACAATGCCCAGTTTCATTCTATGGGAGACTCAAGGTCCTAGAAAGATGAGGTTCTAGGTAGAGAGGAGAACTAGTTCAGAATGAAAGAAACCCTTGGCCTACCTGTAGTCTAGACCAGTGTTTTTTAAACATAGTTGATCATCAAAATTCCTTGGAGTTTAAAAAATTAGATTCCCAGATCTTGTCTTCAGAGAATCCTATTCAGTAGGTGTGGTACGGAGCCTTAGAATCTGTGCTTTTAAAATCTTGCCAGGACATTCTGAGAACAACCAGATTCAAGATGCACTAGTCAAAGTGACCATAAGAGGCATAATGGGAGGTATTCACCCTTAGCACTGTGTTCTTCAGAGACACTTGAGTCCTTAATTCTGAGCTTTTCAATACAACTGCATCCTCTATTATGTTTCTGTATTGTGAAAATAAACAGTATCTCATTGCCAGAGAAGAAATATTACCTCTAGGATAGATTATCAAACTTTAGTGTGCTTTAACATCACTCAGGCAGATTGTTGAAAATTATTATAATATGGCTCCCACTTCCAGAGATTTGGATTCAGTTAGTTAGGGAGAGGGATTCAGGATTCTGCATTTTAAAGAAGTACCACAGATGAATCTGATACACAAGACCTAGGGCGTCACAGTTTTGGAAATCCTGGCATAGGCAGCTCTCTATATCAATTTAAATATGTTACCATTGCTATCATATGATCATATTTTCAAATTAATAATTTTAGTGGATACATACATTCTCACAAAGATATAATTAACCCCTTTCACATTAATTATACTTTATTTAAATCCTTTAAAACATGGGCTTCTTTGGATTTATATAGGACAAAGTTGAAGAGTACTCTTGGATTCTATTTTTGTATCCTTAGCATTGGATACTTCAGTCTAATTTTAGAAGACTAGCAAATGGATCAGTAAAGATTACCTCTGTGATCATTTGGCTCATTAGAACAAAGGAAAATGCATGGGTTGTCTCCAGCCCATTTTACTATGAACTAAATATACCTCCCAGATCACCAGAATATCAGCTAAAACTATATCAACAATCCTTACACTCTAGTCCTTCTGCCTTGGATTATTGATAACTAAGGTATAAGACATTTTCCTGTCAGTCTAGTCCACATCCTTCACGAGATTTTTGTTACCATTCTGTTGTCAGGCTAAATTTGTGCCACCTGGGATCAAATCATACAGCATGTATATAGAAGAAAATGAAAACCACCTGAAATTCCATTATCTGGTGGCAACACTATGAATATTTGGTTAATTTCTCTTTATATATACACGAATAAGTATCTATGTAAAACAGAACCAATGTAACACTGTGTATGGAGTTCAAGCATTAAATTATATACATTTTCTAAGTCATTAAATATTGTTTTTAAACATCATTTTCAGAGTTACTTTTTTCATTGAAAAATAATTGTGATACAATGTATTAATTTCAGGTGTACAACATAGAGATTTGGTATATTATGGAAAGATTACCTCAGTAAATCTAGTTACCATCTGGCACCATACAAAGTTGTGTGATATTATTGACTACATCCCCTATGCTCTACATTCCGTCCCCATGTCTTATTTATTTTATAACTGGAAGAATATACCTCTTAATCCTTTTCCTCTAGTTCACCCACCCCCTCATTCCCCTGTGGCAACCATCAGTTTGTTCTCTCTCTCTCTCTCTCTCCTTTTTTTTCAACATCCAAAATGTTTTTAATAACAAGTTGGAATCTGGGGTTAGTTTTTGTAGCCCTGCTGGCTCTGTGGCCTCTGGTGCACTCAAACTCCAGCACAGTTTGGTGTGGCTATGCAGGTTTCCTGAGGCTTTGCCGAACCTCTCGGCCTTTGTGTGGACCAGAGACCAAGACTGTGCCACACAGCCCTTGGGGGAGTTCAGGGCCAACAACTAGTTGAAGGTGAAGATCTTGCCTCCAGCTTTGAGGATATGGATCCGGGCACAGTGGCTCACCGGAAGCACGTACACCTTCACTTTGGGCACCTCCTGGACATGCACATCCTTGCAACATAGCTGTTTTGTCTTCATAGCCAGGAAACTTCATCTTCAGGATCATCTGGTAAAGGAAAAGAAGTGGGGGGCTGGTGGAATTCATGAACAACCTCTTCAACACAACTTAGTTAAAGGTGGAGTTGGTTGGTCTGGCCAGAAACCTGTACAGCTTGACCACGGTCTCATACACGTCCTCGATCTGGGGCTCCTTGCCCGGAAACCTTTAGGTCTTTCTTTTGGCAGATGTCGACTTCCACCATGGCACCTCATGCTGAACTAGGTCCCAAAAGACAGAACCAGTTTGTTCTCTTTCAGAGTTGCATTTTAATGGTAACATAAAACCATAGAATAAATAAAAGACTAAATCTAAAAGTAGGTTAGGCATATTTATTTGTGTTCACTACTCTGTAGTTCCTATCTCAGAAGGCTTTCTTAAGTATTAAATAACGTAATACATAATCGACACTTAGAATAGTGTCTGACATATAGCAAGTGCTCAAATAATATTGGCTATTATTATTCAAAAGCATATTTGGTCTCTTTGTATTAGCAAAACTTACTAATGCCTTCGATAAGCAGATGACATTACATTTCTCCTGGTTTCTCTCATTAAAGCAGCAAAGTTGAATATTAATGAGTATAGAGAATTATGTTGTCATGCATGTTAGTCTGGAAAATATAAATTCATCTCATAAAAAAGTCAAAGGATCAAAGAAGGTTTTTACTGTTAATTGGAAACAAAGTGTCATTGGTGTCCTGATTTAAAGGGCACTCAATTATGATTAGCTAATAAAAGAAGAATAAAGAAATAAAGAAAAATAATTAAGGTTAAAGTGAAGTTATTATTAGCCCTTAGTTCACTAAAATCTTTTCCTCATAGCCCTTGGCACCAAATAAAATTAAATATAGAAAAGATTCATAATTCACAATGACATTCTCAGTGTTAAGACATTTTTAAATAAAAAATGTATTACTGAAAGCATACTTCAAAATTATTAGATGCAATATTTTTATAGCCAAAAGCACTTAAATTTTAAGAATTGAACAACTGGAGGACTGGATACTATTTATGGATTTAGAAAGATTTAGTCACTTTCATAAGTTAAAATTCTTTCTGTAAGCCACCTGTTCTTTCTCTCTCTTTAGAAATGGATTTGTTAAAAATATCTCAAGATTCTGACTATTCTCTATTCTAAAGAAACCACATCAAGAGCAAAGAAGCATATTTTTCTTATTTATTGGTAAAGACTTTGGGCAGATTCATGGACAGACAGTTCACCAATTTGTTACACTCTTTTAATAACATTTGAAAAATAGTCTGGAAAATTTCAGAATAGACACTGTCTAAAATAAAACCAAGCAACTGCTCTAAGTTCAGTGAAGTACTGAGAATATATACTACCTTAAACTTTAGCTTAATGAGTTCCTTAATTAGGGAGGACATAATCTAAGGTGCTAAAAAGTCATGTCGCTGAGTATTTGAATTATTGTATGTTTACAACAATTTATCTAGAAGCTATAATTATCACTTAGGGAAAGTCTGAATTAAAAGTTCTTCTGAGGAAGTATTAATGACATGCTTTCTTTATGTGCTTTAGACACATTTATTCAGACATGGTTACTCATTTCTATAAATGAGAAAGCAAGTAAATGAACCACTAAAAAAGATAATTGTTTAAAAATGTAGTATTGTCCCCAAAACAACAAATAACAGTCTCTGCTTACATATATTCTTTCTCCACACAGTATATTTAGTTTTAAGTATGTCTAATATATTTTGAAGTGTAACCTTTTATTTATACCATTATTGTAAGTTACCATTAAAATAAAACTCTGAAAATGATGTTTACAAAGAATTTTAAAGTACATGGGAAAATGCATAAAATATGCAATGTATGAGGAAAAAGAGGAAAGTGGCATACAGCTGTATATAAGGATAGCTTTAACCTTTCTCTTTTCTCAATTTTATGCAATAAGTATATATTTTTAAAGTCAGAAAGCAAATTTATTCAATGGAATTCTAGTCAATAACTAAATTATGGTTGGACAATTAAAAGACCCATCCAGTTTGTTTGTCTTATGATTCTACAAAAGTATATTTTATCATTTCAGCATTTCATATCATGGAACCCAACTTAGAAAATAATTCATTACCTACTCTTTTATGTATTGATGATGATAATCAAGGTGGAAGCCCTTTATAAAACACATTTTTAGTCTTTATCATGGGAGGTTAAACAGAAGCAAGATTATTTTGCTTTGCAGGGTTATTAGCTGAAACCATCAACAGTTATAAATAAGCAAGAAACATGTAACCATTTTGTCAAGCTGCCCATGACCTTTGATAGGTTATCACATACAAAACATTGGCCCATGATTGAAAAGTAGACAGCGCTTACAAAGATATACCTTAAACATTCTGCTTCCCATTGACTAAAATATATTCATTGTGCATTTCATTCTACTTCACAATGTTTGAAAATCCAGTTTAACAGCTTTTTTCTTACATTATAATATTTAGTTATAATTTTTCCCTATATGTAAAACCTTAGATTATATAGGACTTATTTAACTTTTTATTCCTCCTTCTGGATGAGCTCTGCTGGCATTTTATTACTTTTTCACCAGGGCCATGTCTAGCATTTCTCCATATTCCTGACAGGTTAAACAAAAGTATTATTTAAGAAAAAAAGACT
>NW_027532478.1:194534-198584 GCF_008692635.1 Crocuta crocuta | reverse complement strand
AAAAACATTTCTCTTGGGATTGCCTTGAAAAGTCAAAAGTTTGAGTATGAATTTAGATAACCTCAACTCCATTTTCAAGACAACACCTTGGAAATAATCAGTAGAATCAAGTAAACTATGAGGAATATTATAATAATTGTGTTTTCTAAGCCTAGGTGTTTTTTTTAAATGAATTATGATAGCAAAGCCTATTCCATTATTAACCAGGAAAATAATTAAGCTTTTAAGAAGATAAAATAGAAATCAAACCAATTTTAAGAGTACATCAATAAAAGGACAGAATTTGGAGCACTACATTACAAATGGACAGAATTTAGCTGGGAGAACTGGACAGCAACATGCAGAAGAATGAAACTAGACCACTTTCTTATACCATACACAAAAATAAACTCAAAATGGATGAAAGACCTGAATGTGAGACAGGAAACCATCCAAACTCTAGAGGAAACCGCAGGAAAAAACCTCCTTGACCTCAGCGGCAGCAATTTCTTACACAACACATCTCCAAAGGCAAGAGAATCAAGAGCAAAAATGAACTATTGGGACCTCATCAAGATGAAAAGCTTCTGCACGGCAAAGGAAGCAATCAACAAAACTAATAGGCAACTGATGGAATGGGAAAAGATAGCTGCAAATGACATATCAGAAAAAAGGCTAGTATCCAGAATCTATAAGGAACTCACCAAACTCCACACCCAAAAAACAAATAATCCAGTGAAGAGATAGGCAGAAGACATTATCAGACACTTCTCCAAAGAGGACATCCAGATGGCCAATGGACACATGAAACGATGCTCAGCATCTCTCATCACCTGGGAAATAGAAATCTAAACCACACTGAGATATCACCTCACACTGGTAAGAGTGGCTAAAATGAGCAAACCAGGAGACTAGATGCTGGCGAGGCTGTGGAGAAACGGGCACCCTCCTACACTGTTGGTGGGAATGGAAACTGGTGCAGCCCCTCTGGAAAACAGTGTGGAGATTCCTCAAAAAATTAACACTAGAACTCCCCTAGGACCCAGCAATAGCACTGCTAGGAATTTCCCCAAGGGATACAGGAGTGCTGATGCATAGGGGCACATGGACCCCAATGTTCATAGCAGCACTCTCAACATTAGCCAAATCATAGAAAGAGCCTACATTCCATCAAGTGACCAATGGATTAAGATGTGTTATCTATACAACGGAATCCTACATGGCAATGTGAAAAAATGAAATCTGGCCATTTGTAGCAACATGGATCGAACTTGAGGATGTTATGCTGAGTGAAATAAGTCAGGCAGAGAAGGACAGAAACCATATGTTTTCATTCATATGTGGAACAGGAGGAACTTAACAGAGGACCATAAGGGAAGGGAAGGGGGAAAAATAGGAAGAGGGAGGGAGGCAAATCATAAAAGACTCTTAAAAACTGAGAACAAACTGAGGGTTGATGGGGTTAGGGGGAGAGAGGAAAATGGGTGATTGGCATTGAGGAGGGCACTTGTGATGAACACCGGGAAACCAACTTGGAAACCAACTTGACAATATACTCTAATTTTTAAAAAAATGGAAAGAATTTAGGATGTTTGTAGTTCTTTTTATATTTAAACAGGCATTAGTTTACTTTCTAAATCCAATTTGTATTTACATGCACTCGCCAGAATTGTAAAATATGAAAAAGTGAAACTAGA
This sequence comes from Crocuta crocuta, assembly GCF_008692635.1. Taxonomy (NCBI): domain Eukaryota; kingdom Metazoa; phylum Chordata; class Mammalia; order Carnivora; family Hyaenidae; genus Crocuta; species Crocuta crocuta. The sequence goes on along the minus strand of NW_027532478.1, from coordinate 196,908 downwards.
ATTTTGCATATATAAAGACACTTTTCAGATTATGATTCAAAGAGGGTAGAGTGGGTAGAACACTCTTGGGAAACTGTACTAACAATTTATTAATTTGAGTAGACCCTGGCTTCAACAAACATGAAGTTAATGACTCTGTTCACTCATTTATCACTTGCTGAAGTTCTCTTTTCATGACATTTATATGCTTCCTAGATATAAATTTGTTTTCTTATGTTTAGTTTTTAATAGATATTTCTCTGATACCTCATATTTAGCATTTTATATATCATATTTTCAGCATTTAACAGTATACTAAAATTACACTGGATTTGAACAAAAATACTATGTGAAAAATATGTACTACAACAATAATTATGACTTCAGGGAAAAATATGTACTACAACATTAATTATGACTTCAGAGAAGTTAATCTCAAGGAGATGGCAAGCACTCTCTCTTCAATAATCCTTTAAGAACCCCAGGTTGGGACCACATGTAGGTGTGATGAGTAAATCAATAAAAGTTCACTATTAAGTATCTCATGTGCTCAAATCTATCTTGGGACACAGAGTAAGACAAGAGTGGGTTGGATATTGAAAACTCAAGAAACTGTCAATGTACTCAAGACATTTACAATAGACTNGAGGATGTGGAGAAACGGGCACCCTCCTACACTGTTGGTGGGAATGGAAACTGGTGCAGCCCCTCTGGAAAACAGTGTGGAGATTCCTCAAAAAATTAACACTAGAACTCCCCTAGGACCCAGCAATAGCACTGCTAGGAATTTCCCCAAGGGATACAGGAGTGCTGATGCATAGGGGCACATGGACCCCAATGTTCATAGCAGCACTCTCAACATTAGCCAAATCATAGAAAGAGCCTACATTCCATCAAGTGACCAATGGATTAAGATGTGTTATCTATACAACGGAATCCTACATGGCAATGTGAAAAAATGAAATCTGGCCATTTGTAGCAACATGGATCGAACTTGAGGATGTTATGCTGAGTGAAATAAGTCACGCAGANTGGACCCCAATGTTCATAGCAGCACTCTCAACATTAGCCAAATCATAGAAAGAGCCTACATTCCATCAAGTGACCAATGGATTAAGATGTGTTATCTATACAACGGAATCCTACATGGCAATGTGAAAAAATGAAATCTGGCCATTTGTAGCAACATGGATCGAACTTGAGGATGTTATGCTGAGTGAAATAAGTCAGGCAGAGAAGGACAGAAACCATATGTTTTCATTCATATGTGGAACAGGAGGAACTTAACAGAGGACCATAAGGGAAGGGAAGGGGGAAAAATAGGAAGAGGGAGGGAGGCAAATCATAAAAGACTCTTAAAAACTGAGAACAAACTGAGGGTTGATGGGGTTAGGGGGAGAGAGGAAAATGGGTGATTGGCATTGAGGAGGGCACTTGTGATGAACACCGGGAAACCAACTTGGAAACCAACTTGACAATATACTCTAATTTTTAAAAAAATGGAAAGAATTTAGGATGTTTGTAGTTCTTTTTATATTTAAACAGGCATTAGTTTACTTTCTAAATCCAATTTGTATTTACATGCACTCGCCAGAATTGTAAAATATGAAAAAGTGAAACTAGAATTTTGCATATATAAAGACACTTTTCAGATTATGATTCAAAGAGGGTAGAGTGGGTAGAACACTCTTGGGAAACTGTACTAACAATTTATTAATTTGAGTAGACCCTGGCTTCAACAAACATGAAGTTAATGACTCTGTTCACTCATTTATCACTTGCTGAAGTTCTCTTTTCATGACATTTATATGCTTCCTAGATATAAATTTGTTTTCTTATGTTTAGTTTTTAATAGATATTTCTCTGATACCTCATATTTAGCATTTTATATATCATATTTTCAGCATTTAACAGTATACTAAAATTACACTGGATTTGAACAAAAATACTATGTGAAAAATATGTACTACAACAATAATTATGACTTCAGGGAAAAATATGTACTACAACATTAATTATGACTTCAGAGAAGTTAATCTCAAGGAGATGGCAAGCACTCTCTCTTCAATAATCCTTTAAGAACCCCAGGTTGGGACCACATGTAGGTGTGATGAGTAAATCAATAAAAGTTCACTATTAAGTATCTCATGTGCTCAAATCTATCTTGGGACACAGAGTAAGACAAGAGTGGGTTGGATATTGAAAACTCAAGAAACTGTCAATGTACTCAAGACATTTACAATAGACTTAGATAAAATAATTAATGAATGATATAAGAACCAAATTCAGTGATAAATTGTGAGGTACAGAGATTGACACATCATAAAGCTAATAAAACATAAGCTTCAGAAACCCTAACTAAAATGGATATTTTACACGGTCCTAAGGGGATAGT
>NW_027532478.1:186390-194402 GCF_008692635.1 Crocuta crocuta | reverse complement strand
CTCTCTTTTTTTTTTAGTTACCATTATTCTCTTTTATTTATTTATTTATTTATTTATTTATTTATTTATTCATTCATTTATTCATTTATTTATTTTCTGAGAGGGAGAGTAAAGGGAGAGGGAGAGAGAGAATCCTAAGCAGGCTCCACATCCAGCACAGAGTCCAAAGTGGGGCTCAGTCTCACAACTGTGAGATCAGGACCTGAGCCAAATCAAGAGTCACATGCTTAACTGACCGAAGCACCCAGGTGCCTTAGGTCTGTTTTTTTCTGAGGCTTGTATCCTTGGCTTGTAGACAACCATCTTCTTCCTGTGTTTTCATATAGTATGTGTCTTTGTCCTAATCTCTTCTTTTCATAAAAATTCCAGCCATTTAACCTCATTTTTACTTCATAACTTCTTTTTTTTAAATTTTTTGTTAACGTTTTAAAATTTATTTTTGAGAGACAGAGAGAGTGTGAGTGAGGGAGGAGCAGAGAGAGGGAGAAACAGAACTTGAAGAGGCTCCAGGCTCTGAGCTGTCACCACAGAGTCCAATGTAGGGCTTGAACTCATGAACTACGAGAGCATGGCCTGAGCTGAAGTTGGACGCTTAACCAACAGTGCCACCCAGGTGCCCCACTTCATTTAAAGACCTTATCTCTAAATACAGTCACAGACACACTTCAGCCCATAATAATATGCCCTCTGGCCACCCAAATTCATGTCCTTACAACATGCAAATTATATTCACCCCATCCCAACCGCCACAAAAGTCTTAACCTATTCCAATATCGATTCTAAGTCCAAAGTCTTATCTAAATCTCATCTAAATCAGATATGGCTTAGACTCCAGGTTTGATGCATCCTGAGGCTGAGTCCTCTCCAGCTGTGAAGCTGTGAAACCAGACAAGTTATCTGCTTCCAAAATGCATCAGTGGGATAGGCATAGGATAGACAGTCCCATTCCAAAAGGAAGAAATTGAAAGCAAGAAAAGGATTATGGGTTACCAGAAAGTCCAAAACCTAGCAAGTAAATGCCATTAGATTTTAATAATAATTATTCAAGAATAATCCTCTTTGGTTTCGATGCTCTACTTCCTGGTCCAGCAGTGTGACAGTCACACTCCCTCAGCTCTGGGAGGTGGTCCTGTCCCCTTGACTCTGGGTATTTGCCTGACTCGTCTGGAATGGAGGAAAGGAAGACCCTGTCCCCAGGCCTGTGCCTATTGGGCCCATGGTAGCAGTGGCAACTCTACTGACCTTGAACTGCTTTCAGTGTAATTCTTCCCTTTGTTTGAAACAAAAAGCTTGTTTGCAGACAGATAGCTCTATTGGACCATCCTGTAGAATCCCAGAAGTCTGACAGCCTTCTTTCATCCCATACCATCCTGATCCCCTTCAGACCAAGCTGGCAGCATTTCTACTGGTATAACTCCATCTCTATTTCTGGTTTCTGCTGAAATGGTTGATTGAGTCCTTAAGTAACACCCATAATCTCTTTAGCAAATGGCTGTTCTGCTATACCCTTGATATTCTCTTCATAACATGCATTATCATTTTTTGCAATATGGGTAGGCTGAGAATTTTCTAAATCTCCAAGTTTGGGTTCCTTTCTGCTTAAATAATCTTTTTTTCAATTTTTCTCCCTTTTCTCACATTTTACTATAAGTAGCAAGAAGAAACCAAGCCATGACTTCAACACTTTGCATACAAATCTCCTCAGCTAAATATCTAAGTTCATCACTTACAAATTATACTTTCCATAAAACGCTAGGACACAATTTGTCCAAATTCTTTACCATTCTATAACAAGGATCATCTTTCCTTGAATTTCTAATAACATGTTCCTCATTTCTACCTGAGACCAAAACAGAAGCACCTTTAACATTCACATTTCCGCCAACATCCTGTTTGTGATGGTGTATGTATATCTCTAAGATTACAGAAGTGTTCTCTACAGCTCTCCTCTTTTCCTTCTGAGTCCTCGTCAGAGTTGCTTTTGATGTCCATATTTCTTCAATGCAATCTAGGCTTTTACTAGCATGCACCTCAAAACTCTTCAAGTCTCTACCCATTATCCAGTTCCAAAGACATTTCCACATTTTCACCCTTTCTCTCCACCCTCCTTTGCCTTGCATGAATTGGGACTGGAGAAGCTGTAGGCACATTAAGGATCTGGCTAAGGAGAAGTTGAGTTGGAGGTTATCTAGTTTGGCTTTAGTAGGATTTATTTATGCAGTTCACAGTTACTTTTATTTAGAGTTATTACTAGCTGCACCAGGATAAAAGTGGCTTCCAGTAATACTTCTATGAACTTCTATGCATACAACATAAAGATGCAAAGTTGGAGCTGATCTGTGATATGGACATGACCTATAGCTCCTGGCACTGGAAATATGAAGGTAATGAAGGATAAGCAAGATTTGAGATGTATGAAGCCAGAAGCCTGTTTATGCAAAACTCTTCCAAACATTAAATATATAAAATTATAAGCAGAGGATGTAGTTCTCACCAGAGTCTAGTCAAATGTTCTTTCATGTTAGATATATTCTTGATATGTGATTATAAAAGGATCATATGTTTCTTTTGAATTTTGATGGAAATTATTATACAAAAATACAATTTATCAAAATTTCTATTTGTAAGGCACTTAATCTATGGCACTATTATAAACAGTGAATACATTTGTATGAAGTCACATGTTTTATGTTTTATTAAAAATATAAGAAAAGACTCCAAGTTGGATCAACTATGTTAAAGAAAGCTTAAATTTCTATTCCCTCTCTAGACAATAAAATTTATAAAATATTAGTCATATGAACAAGTGATCAAGACTATGCATCCAGGGGTGCCTGGCTGGCTCCATTGGTTGAGCATTTGACTCTTGACTTCAGCTCAGGTCATGACCCCATGGTCGTGGGATCAAAACTCTGAGTCAGGCTCCACACTGAGCGTGGAACTTGCTTAAGATTTCTCTCTCTCTCACTCTCTCCCTCTGCCCCTCTCTTCCACTTGGACGCTCTCTCTCACTCTCTCTCTTTCAAATTTAAAAAAAAAGATACTTAAAAAAAGACTATGCATCCAAAAAAAAAAATGAATGAATATGTCAGGTGCTTAAGTAGTAAAGTGTGTTATTTTTCTTAATTTTTGTGATGTTTGTAATATTGTCGGTCATTCAAAACGTGTAATTTGCTGTGATTTATTTCCTAATCTAAACAAATTGTTCACTTTTGAACCTGATTGTATACTAATTTTTTTAAAGAGAGTTCCCCAAACTGTATATAAGTTCAGTCCTCACAATATTTGGCTTTGCCCCTGGGTAGAGGTTATTCATGTTGAACAAAATCTTAGGAAGGAGAGATCAATAAAAATTAGAATAATCAGGGAAAATCACTGGTCATTTTTATGGAAAGAAATCACTTTTATTCCTCAAACACTTGGGTCATCTATGTAGAGGAACTTTGTATGTGTTTTGGATTTTTTCCTCCGACAGCATGGAATTTCTTATAACAAGGCAGGAAGTCAGTAATATATTCAGTTATTAAGAATTATTATGCCCTTCTGAGACCAATGATACTGTGGCAAATTATTTGGACTGCCCTGTGGCAGGTATTTTCCATTTATTTGCCAATAAAGAACCCTAATTTCATTTCCAGCCCCAGGGAACAAATCATGGTTAAGTTCCCCTTTGTTTTGCTAGTGATTGGTCTGGGTGTAGACATGTTACCTAATTCTTACAAGTAAAAGTTGAAATCTGATGGGGATTTCTGGGAAAGATTCTTATCTCTAAAAAAAAAAAAGGTGGGAACCAAGAAAGAAAAAATTCCCTTTTTGTCTTCTGTCATTTTTCAGATATTGTGTAAGGATGTGGTCTTTGGAGCTACGGCAATAGTCTTTTGGTTGCAACAGAATGGTCAAGTGGATTGAAGCATCAACCCAGAAGTGGTACTGTGATATCACTAAAGTCCAAAATCAACTCTGGGACAGCTTGATTCCAGACTTTTGGTTATGAAATATAATTAAATATTGCTATTTATGTCACTCCTGGTCAGAGATTTTTTTTTTAGTTCGTAACTAAATGATAACTGATGAAAAGTGGAACAAAGAAAGGAGAAAGTTTTGATTTCAGCTCTCATATTAGGAAATACTTTCTCTCAAAACACAACTGCCATGATGTGTCTTACAGTCTGAAATACTCATTTTAATGTTTGAAATGTTTCACTAATTTTCATGTGGCATGCCCAAGTAAAATGGAACTTTATTAAGTAAACAGTTTTATTGAGATATTATTCAACATACCTTTAAAAATTATCATTTTAAACTTCACAATTCAGGGGCACCTGGGTGGTTCATTGCATTAAGCAACCAACTCTGGATTTTGGCTCAGGTCCTGATCTCAGGGTTCCCCACTTTAGGTTCTGCGGCGCTGACAGTGCAGACCCTGCTTTGGATTCTCTCTCCCTTTCTCTCTACCCCTCCCTGCTTGCATTCTCTTTCTGTAAATAAATAAATAAACTTAAAAAAGTAAAAAAAAAAATGAAGTGCACAATTCAGTGGTATTTCACTCTATTCACAAAATTGGGCATTGATCACCATGACCGAATTCCAGAACATTTTCATCACTCCAAGTAGGAACTCCACATCCATTAGTAGTCACTTTCCATTCCCACATCCCCCAGCCCCTACTATTAATCTACTTTCTGCCACTATGAATCATCCTGTTCTGGACATTTCATATAAATGGAATCATACAATATGTGGGTGTCTGTGTCTGGCTTCTTTAATTTAGTATAATGTTTCCATGTATGATGTAGTATGAATCAGTACTTCATTCCTTGTCATGACTGAATAATATTGCATTGTATGGATATACTACCTTGTGTTTATCCACTTGCCTCTTGATGGGCATTTGGGTTGTTTAGACCTTTTGGCTATTCTGAGTGCTGCTATGAACATTTGTTTACAAGTTTTTGTTTGAACATCTATTTTTAATTATTTCAGTATGCTCCAGGAGTGGAATTTCCAGGTCATATAGTACTTCTATGTTTACTTTATTGGGAAACCCCAAAATTGTTTTTCAAATTGTATGCACCGGGCACTCGCCCCCATATCTCATACGGAAAAGATCTGAAGCCATAGGAAACCTTACAAAACCCAAGAGATTGGGAAAGAAAGGATGCAGAATCCACTGAGAAAGGCTTCTAACGTGAGTGCGAACTGGGGAAGATAAAATCGGGCCGGGATCGGAGACTCCGAGGGACAGGGGCGATCCCCTTCTGCGGGGAGTGAGAGGGGAAAGAAAGAGGCCAAAATTATCCACGACATGGTCCCTGTCGCTGGGGAACAGAAAAACCTCTGCTCGGGGCACAGATGGACCGTGCGTGCCAAATCCCTGCACGACAAATCCCCACGCGCCAACTCGTCCTGGAGGGGCTGTGCGCCGACCGCGCCTCCACGCTCCTGGCTTGGCTGGACCCCTCGAGGGGAGGCAAAGGGCTTAAAACTGGGAGGTTTGGCCGCGAGTCCTTGTTTCAGGTGACGAGACACAGAGGGACCTGGTTTCTCGCTCTCCAGCGGGGCCCGGCGCGCCCCCCAGGCAAACCCCCGTCCTTGCTTTCCAACCTAACCTGGAGGAGAAGGGAGCAGCGATTGTGGCTCCACCCCCAGGGCCAGGCAAGAGGCTTGGAACTGCCCTGAGGGGATCGCCTGCCAGGTTGTGTCTACTGCAGTTTCAGTCAGGCGCGCAGACCACAACTTGGAAACTAGGCCTGGCCTGGGTTAAAGAGCGCAACCCACTTAGACTGCGCCCCCGGCCCGGCCCGGCCCGGGGAGCTTACACACCCAAAAAAGCGAAGTGCAGCGCTTGGTTCTAGAAGAGATTGAAGCGCCGCCACTCTCCTCCCCACAACCGCCAAGGCAGAGCTCCTGCCTGAGGCATTGGATCACGCCACGCCCATCCCTGCCTGAGAGCTGCCCTCTCACCTTTTTTCTTCTCTTTTTTCCGGAACACTGACCTGATTAATTCGGGTCACCGGCTTGCTTAAACAGTCACATTTAGTCCATTCTGTAGACGTGAATTCTACACCTAACTACCTTTCAATCTCTTACTCTCAGGAGTAATTAGACTGTATAGTTTCTCTGGATAACACCAGTGTCCTTCTCTCACCTCTCCAACCATATTCCACCCTTTAGCTCTTTGAAAAAAGGTTCTTATCCCTTCTGCCTGTTCACTCTATTTCCAATTTTGCTTCATCCCCGCCCTGTCTTCTCTCTCCTTCTCTATGCTCTTCAGTCAGCACTGCATACACACAGCTATTTAACTGTAGCGGGGAAGTCTGGTTATTTGCTTTAAACCATTCTTTGTCCATCGGTTTTCTTCTTTTTTCCTTTCCTTTTCTTCTTTTTGACTTTCNCTCCTCATCAGGGCAATACAAATCAAACCCACACTGAGATACCACCTCATGCCAGCAAAAGTGGCTAAAATGAGAAAATCAGAGAACTAGAGATACTGGCGTGGATGTAGAANCCAAAACATGGAAAGAGCCTAAGTGCCCATCAACAGACGAAAGGATCAAGAAGATGTGGTTTATCTATACAACGGAATACTACATGGCAATGACAAAGAATGAAATCTGGCCATGTGTAGCAACATGGATGGACCTTGAGGGTGTTATACTGAGCAAAATAAGTCACGCAAAGATGGACAAGTATCATATGTTTGCATGTTTAGGAGGTTAGGAGGAACTTAACAGAGGACCATGGGGGAGAAGAAGGGGGGAAATGGTGGGGGAAAAGGAGAGAGGCAAACCATGAGAGACTCTTGAATGCTGGGAAAAAACTGAGGACTGATGGATGTGGGGGGGATGGAGGAGATGGGCATGGAGGGGGGCACTTGTTGGGATGAGCACTGGGTGTTATATGGAAACCAACTTGACAATAAACTATTTGTAAAAAAAAAAAAAAAGACATAGTGTAGCAGAATGGATAAAAAAACTAAATCTATCTATTTGCTGTCTACAAGAAACTCATTTTAGACTGGAAGATACCTTCAGATTAAAAGTAAGAGGATTGAGGAATATATATCATGCTACTGGAAATCAAAAGAAAGCTGTACTTATATCAGTCAAAATATTTTCACCGTATGAAGATTCTGATTTCTTCACTTCCTCATCAACATTTGTTTTTGTATGTCTTTTTGATTATAACCATCCTAGTGGGTGTGAAGTAATATTTTGGTCCTGATTTGCATTCTCTATGACTAACACTGTTGAATATTATTTCATGTCCTTCCTAGCCACTCGTATATCTTCTTCAGAGAAATGTCTATTCAGATCTTTTGCTCATTTTAAATTGGGGTATTTGTCTTTCTATTGTTGAGGTGTAAGCAATTTTATGTATCCCGGATTCTAGATGCTTATCAAATGTATGATTTGCAAATATTTGTGCTATTTTATAGATTTTCTTTTTATTTTCTCAAACATTTTTAAATTTGGTGAAGTCCAATTTGTCTATTTTTTCTTTGGTTTTCTGTGGTTTTTGTATCATATTTAAGAAACCATTGGAAATATGGAGGCTTGGTTGTGGTGACAAATTTCCACAGTAGAAAGGATGGGGGCGTGAGACATTTTGTTTGGATATTAAAGGTGACCTGGTAACATCTGAACTATACATAGGTATATGTCCAAAATACAATACTAAATACTGACCATCTATATCAGAATCACCTAAAGGTGCTTGTTAAAGATAGAAATCACGTAGCTTCCTCCAACAAACCCAAACAAATCCCTGGGCCTTGGGTTTGAGAAAATGAATCTAAACATGCTCTTTAATAGATTCTGCTGTATATAGAAGTTTGAGAACCACTATGCCATGTTGTCCTCTTGCAAGTATAAAATACAAATATTTAAATTCTTGATACATGTCAGTCTTATTATCAACTTCCACTAAATTCAAGGTAACATTATGAAATGTGCTCTTAATTTATGCCAGGCATTGTGTTAGACACGGAACATATTCTACGGAGAAAATTT
>NW_027532478.1:179152-186353 GCF_008692635.1 Crocuta crocuta | reverse complement strand
AGAAAATTTAGTGAGAATATTATAATATTATATTTATGATAGTATATATAAACATATGCATATATACCACATAGGCACATGTAACAGGCACAAAATTGTCATTTCAAAGCTAATTTTGTTGATTTATTTATGACTCCACAGAATTACATTAGGGGAAGCTAGATGTCAGTTTTCATTTGGTCATAACAATGATTTAGTAATGAGAATAACTTTATTTATAAGGTTTTATTTTTAATTAATCTCCACATCCAACGTGTGACTTGAACTCACAGCCTCGAGATCAAGAGTCTGATGCTGTATTGATTGAGCCAGCCAGCGTCCCTGATAATAACAGTTTTTAAATGTTGCACTTTTCCGTAAATATTTACTTTATAGAAACCTGCCCATTTGCATCCAATAATATTTCCTTTGCCTGCATGCTGGTTATCTATCATTGTATAACAGATTATCATAAAACTTAGGGCTTTTAAACAACAAACATTTAGTATCTCATGACTTCTGTTAGTCAGGGATCCAGAAGAACAATAGTTGGGTGGTTTGGGCCCAGGGTCAGCTAGGGCTGCAGGATTGGAAGACATGACAGGAAACTCAATGAAAAGGGGGAAAGGACATATTTGTGAGACTGTGGGGACTGGGCAGCACTGTTGTGGAAGGAACTTGAGATTATCCCAGTGAAATTTAAATTTCAGAGTATTTTTCTAGCAACAGTACTTTAGTGGATCACAACTTTCTGTCATGACCTTACATTTTACTTTTGAATCGGTATAAGAAATGGCCATATGGAAATTATTTCCTTATCTTCTATCAAATCAAAGTGGAATTCAATGCTTGTCATATCCTCCATGTCTATGTCATGTTCCTCAAGCATTCCTGTACATATTCATATAGTAATATAATGTTGGTAACATTTATCTCTGCAAAAATTTAATTTTTGTGATTTTCACAGAAAATAGGAACTATTTAACCCCATAATGTTCACTTTATCTTTGAATCCAGGAAGATTAGCACTAAATTTAGGGCTCAGTTGTAACTAGATCAACCCAATCTCCCAGCAAAATTCAATTTTTACTAACAAATGGCATTTGATTGTCACATGTGCTTTAATATTTAAGTCAATTGAATAATTTTAATGGATTGTGGAAGAGATTAACAATACAAATTAATTTAAAGTACATTAAAATAAATTACATCCCTTGAAATAATTTTCAGATATTGAGCAAAAATAATAAGATAAGAATGGGAATAAAAATAATTTAATTTGTAAGAAATAGAATTGGAAATATAAATTTTTTCAAATGTTATTTTTGTATTTAAAAACTTCAAACTTCAAAATTTATTTAAAACATTTTTTTAAAATGTTTTTATTTATTTCTGAGAGAGAGAGAGACAGCGTGAGCAGGGGAGGGTCAGAGAGAGAGGGAGATACAGAATCTGAAACAGGCTCCAGGCTCTGAGCTAGCTGTCAGCACAGAGCCTGACTTGGGGATCGCCATGAACTGTGAGAGCATGACCTGAGCCGAGGTCGGACGCTTAACCAACTGAGCCACCCAGGTGCCCCCAAAATTCAAGATTTAAAGGTTTCTGTTTAGAGTTACACCAGAACAATTGGAACATCATAACTCTAGTAATTTTATATTTTTACTTGGAGCACAGACGTTTCCATAGAAAGGTTAAGCATGTTTGTTGGCGTGGAGTTGTAAATAATGAATTTGGGCTGAAATGAAAATTTCAGTTCTTTGGTACTCTCCCTTGAAAGTTGTGCGGTCTCCATTGGTATTCTCCTCAAGGTTCATGTCATACAGCTGTCTAATAGGGAAAAGCATTTTTAAATGATTTCCTTCTGATACTTACAGAACAGAACCCTTGTACTAGTATCTTTGTATGAGTTCTAATTTTCCATTTCACAGTAGCCAGTTTTATGTCATGTGGAGAACAAATTCAGGGTCATTCCTTTTAAATTTGAGACAATTATCTGTACTGTTTCAGTAAAATGTACACTGGGTGCTTTAGAGTGGCTGTCAATATTGACTAAATTGACAGAACCATTACTCAACTTTCTATTTCATTTGCCTTTGTACACATAGCCACAACTCAACTGGCTCAGTTAACTTACTCTGAGGAATTCATTTTCTATGAAAAGCTAACTTCTAACATGAAACAATTTAATAATAGAGTGGAAATCTTGAGAGTGGACAAACTTTGGAAGTAAGAATAACATTAAATTTGGTACTCAGATACTTGAGGGCAATTGTGGTTATGTTCGTTTTAACAGTTTCCATGACTCAGGCAGATTTATTCATTCAACGAACTTTCATTGAGATTTCCTATGTGCTTTTCACAGTGCTAGATCTAGGGACACAATTTAACATGTCAAGTCTCAGCCTTCAACAAATTTACAATCCATTGGGAAAATTAGACAAGAAAAGAGATAATTATGCACAGTATTGTAAGTGCAGTCAGTGGTAGGGTTGTATAAAATAGTGTTTCGAGAAAATTAATGTTGTAGCATTATGCAAAGTGCACTTGAGTTAAGGATATCAAATTAGTAGTATAAAGTAGGTACTATTACTGTTTCTATTCTCTAAATGAGGAAACTTCAGAGAGACTCAGTAATAGTCTGGGATCACCAGCTTATTCATTACTGTGTTCATTCATCAGAAACTTCTCTATGAGCCATGACTAGAACAGGAATCAAGACAGACTGGACCCTGCCTTGAGGATCTTATAAGAGATCCAGAAGTCTGTGGTAATTTAGAGAAAGAGATAATAGTACTGTATTTAGATTTGTAGTGGGGGAAATGGACATAAATACTAAAATTATACATTAAAGGGTCTCCTGGGTGGCTCAGTCGGTTAAGCAGTCCGACTTCGGCTCAGGTCATGATCTTGCTGTTGGCGAGTTTTGAGCCCGAGTAGGGCTGTGGGCTGACTGATGCTAAGAGCCTGGAGCCTGCTTCATAGTCTTCCTCTCTCTCTGCCCTTCCCCTGATCATGCTCTGTCTCTCTTTTCCTCTCTCAAAAATAAATAAACATTTAAAAATAAGAATAATAAAATTATACATTAAAGAATGGAGCTGAGAGTCAAGCTGTGTTTATCCTACTTCTCTATAAAAGGTAGCTCTCCCACATTCTGGCAGTGAGTTTATGGAGGGTGAGAAGGGAATGGTTGATGCTTATATATATAGATATGTGTATATATATATGTGTGTGTGTATNCCTCAGCACCCGGGTGGCTCAGTTGGTTGAATGCTGATTTCTGCCCAGGTCATGGTCTCTGGGTTTGTGAGTTTGAGCTGCATTGGGCTTCCTGCTGTCAGCATGTAGCCCACTTTGGATCCTCTGTACCCCTCTCTCTCTGCCCCTCCCCAGCTCTCTCTCTCCCACAAATAAATAAAACCTTAAAATATTTTAGGACTGTATAAGCAGTGTGAGATGAGTAAGAGAAAAAGTAATTCTAATTAAATTCCTAGGGGTGACTAATTACCATTTGAAGAGTCTTTATCTATAGCAACACTTGGAGGCTAGATAATTAACAGGTGAAGTATCTTAAATGAAACCATCATCTTAGGGTTGTCTGATTTGTACAAGTAACGTTAAAAATAATTTTGATTAGAAAACATATCAGTGCTAAGATATTTGATTGGTTTGGAACAGTGCAAGTAGACCATATGAGCGAGATGTTGAAAATTGGGAAGCCCAAAAGTGCATTCCACACACAACACATCTGTAGCTTATTGACCCTGCATCACCTCTTCACTGAAAATCTTACCACAAGGCTTCCACATCCTGCCGCGTAGGTGGAAGAATGCAACTGCATTTGTTTCAGTGTGAGCCTTTCATGCAAGGTGGATGTGAGGATACAAGAAAGAACTTAAAATATTGATAAATAGGTTGCCAAGAAATTATTAATACCTTAGGTGGAACTTGGTCTTAGAATTGCTTTCTCCTGATAGTAGACTTCAGGGTTGACAATAGGTAGCCTCTATTTTCTAATCACTGGAGGATGCTGATATTTGCCAGAAGAACCTGACATTCACAGAACTGCCAAAATAGCTTAGGTCTATTTGTTATAATGGGGAATTCATTGCCAAAGGAGAGCTGGGCTCAGTAGTTCCCCAAATATCAAACTATCCATGATTAGAATATTGGGGATCAGTGGGAGGTAAAGAATTGATGTTAGGGGTACCTCAGTAGGCTTGCTCATTTCTATAGATTCTATCCTCTAGGTTAAGACAGAGCACCAGTATATTGCTTTTTCTCCTGAATGCTTCACAAACATAGTGAAGGTTCATTATTTCAATTCAACTAATACTCATTCTATTTCCTACTTAGGGTATTTGGTGATTAGCCTAAATATTATTCAACACTGATTGCATACTGAAGTTGAATGATATGGACTTCTAACTTCTAACTGGCTGTAGATTTTAATTAAGACATTTCATAGCATTGCAAATTTTACTTTTAGTCTTACCAGTGCTTTCCAGATCTCTCTCTCCCATTGTCTTGCAATTTAACCTTTTCTTTCTATATTGCAATTCTGGAAATTGTATAACCCTAAATCTCAAGCTAATAATTAGCTGTTACATTGTTCAATCTAAATACTTACTCTTGTATCCAGGAAGCTACCTTCTTCTCAGCCTATGTAAGGAATAGCCCTTAGATAGAGGGCTTTAGCAGTCTCTTTTTAATTCTTATTATCTTAAACCTTTCATTCATGGCAATTATGATCATCTCACCACAAAAGAAGTCCTTTGGCTCTGAGATACAGTAATATCCTATTTCTCCTACCTTTCTATAGCTCATATTCTTCTCACTCTCTGTGAATGTTTTCCTTGGCCATCTTCTAGTCTCATGCTTTGTACCTCTGCTCAACTACTCCCTCGTTAGGCCAGCCTCATCACTTTTTATTTTACTTTATTTTATTTATTTTTTAAAGTTTTTTTTAATGTTTATTCATTTTTGAGAGATGGAGAGAGACAGAGCAGGAACAGGGGAGGGGCAGAGAGAGAGGAAGACACAGAATCTGAAGCAGGCTCCAGGCTCTGAGCTGTCAGCACAGAGCTGGATGTGGGGCTTGAACTCACCAACCGCAGGATCATGACCTGAGCCACAGTCGGATGCTTAACCGACTGAGTCACCCAGGTGCCCCTCATCACTTTTTATAGAGTTTCATCAAAAGTTTCATCATAAGTTACATTATGAATAAAGTAAATAGGTAGCACATAGTGATTAGCTGAATGCTGGGACTTGTATGGAAGGGAAAAAAGTTTCCCCTCTACTCTTCTAAGCTTTTGGCTGAGACCCCCATGTAATAAAAGATTAAGAAGAAAAAGAAATAAATGAGTATCTAAATGGGTATATATCTATAAATGGAAGATACCCAGGAAAACTGAGTAACTAATTCCCTGAAACAGCCCAAGCTGCCACCTTAAATACCATCTCCAGCTAAAGAAGATTTTGGGAGGTGGGGAAGACAGTTATGGGGGGTTACCAGGAAAAGCACAGTCCACAGAGTATAATTGTTATACAGACTTAGGCCATTGCTTTTCCCATTTATAAATTCCTAGAGATTAAGTCATTATTCTCTTCCTGGTGTAGAGACAGAGACACATTGCAAATGAATATTTTTCTTTTTTTTTAATTTTTATTTGCTCTTCTTTTTAAAAAATAGTTTACTGTCAAGTTGGTTTCCATATAACACCCAGTGCTCATCCCCACAAGTGCTCTCCTCCATNATCTTGATGAGGTCCCAATAGTTCATTTTTGCTCTTGATTCCCTTGCCTTTAAGGATGTGTCAAGTAAGAAATTGCTGCGGTTCTTAAACATTTGACCCTTGAAAAACACAGGTTTGAATTGCATGAGTCCACTTAAACATGGATTGTTTAAAGTACAGTATTGTAAATGTATTTTGTCTTCCTAATGACTTTCTTAATAACATTTTCTTTCCTCTAGCTTACTTTATTATAAGAGTATAGTATATAATACATATACAAAATATGTGTTAATTGAGTGTTTATGTTATAGGTAAGGCTTCAGCCAAACAGTAAACAATAGTAGTTATTTTTTTGGAGTCAAAACTTACACATGGAGTTTTTTAAAGTTTATTTATTTTGAGTGGGGGTGAATGAGAGGGCATGACTGGGGGAGGGGCAGAGAGAGGGAGATAGAGAATCCCAAGCAGGCTTCTCACTGTCAGTGCAGTGCCCAAGGTAGGGTGGAACTCACGAACCATGAGATTGTGACTTAAGCCAAAATCAAGAGTTGGAAGCTCAGCTGATGAGCCACCTATGCACCCCTATACAGAGATTTTTGACTCCATGTGGGATGGTACCCTTAACTCCTGCATTGTTTAAGGGTTGACAATAAATGCAAATGTTCCTTACAAAAAGGTAACTTCTATTTAGTTTTTGGAGTTTCTTAATAATAACCAGCTAAGAAAATAATCATGCCAAAGAGGCATAGTTGGGAATGGCAAATTTTATTCTCATTCAGAGCCACATTGAAAGAGGAATTAGATATAGTGCTTAAGCTTCAAATCTGATATTCCTTTTTAAAAAATTTCTTAATGTTTATTTATTTTTGAGAGACAGACAGACAGAGTGCAAACAGGGGAGGGGTAGAGAGAGAGGGAGAAACAGAATCTGAAGCAGGTTCCAGGCTCTGAGATGTCAGCACAGAGTCTGATGTTGGACTCGAACTGAAAACTGTAAGGTCATGACCTGAGCTCCAGTCAGACACTTAACTGACTGAGCCACCCAGGCACCCCCAAATCTGATGTTCCTGAAACATATTGGTACCATCAATAAACTGTAACAACTGACACGACTTAAAATATAAAAGATTATGAGAGAATATTATGAAAAATTATATGGTGATAAATGGGACAACCTGAAAGAAACGGATAATTTCCTAGTATCATACAATCTTCCAAAACTGAATCAGGAAGAAATAGAAAATCTGAAGGGACTGATTGCTAGTAAGAAGATTGAATCAGTAATTTAAAAACTCACAAGAAACGAGAGTCTAGGACCAGAAGTCTCCAGAGGTGAATTCTACCAAACATTTAAACAAGAGTTAATGTGTAGTCTTCTCAAACTTCCAAAAAACAGAATAAGAAAGAAAACTTCCAAAGGCTTCCTATGAGGCTAGCATTATCCTGATACCAAAACTAGGCAGACATTACAAAAAAGAAAACTACAA
>NW_027532478.1:175536-179128 GCF_008692635.1 Crocuta crocuta | reverse complement strand
TAAAAAAAATAAAGCTACAAGCCACTGAGCCTAATGAACACAGATGCAAAAATTCTCAACAAATTAAATCAAGTGAGATTTATTCCAGGGATGTAAGGAGTTTCAATACCCTCAATGATACATCACATTAACAATATGAAAGATAAAATTTATATGATCATCTAAGTAGATGCAAAAAAATATTTGACAAAATTCAACATCCATCTATGATAAAAAAAAAAAAAAACCTCTGAACAAAGTGGATTTAGAAGGAATATATCTCAACATAAAAAAAGTCCTTATATGAAAAATCCACAGCTAACATTACATTCAATGAGGAAAAACTGAAAGATTTTCCTTTAAGATCAAGAAGAACAAGGATATCCACTTTCACCACTTTTATTCAACATAATACAGGAAGTCTTAGCTGTAACCATCAGACAAAAAATAAATTAACTAATTAAAAAATAAATAAAAAGCAGGGGTGTCTGAGTGGCTCAGTTGGTTAAGTGTCTGACTTTGGCTCAGGACATGATCTCATGGTTCATGAGTTCGAGCACAGTGTGAGGCTCTGTGCTGACAGTTCAGAGCCTGGAGCCTGCTTCAGATTCTGTATCTCCCTCTCTCCTTCCTGCTTGCTCTCTGNCTATTGATTCTACTTTTTGAAAACCCAAAAATCTCACAAAAAAACTATTAGAACTAATAAATGGATTGAGTAAAGTCACAGGATACAAACTTATACAGAAATTGGTTGCATTTATATATGCTAATAATGAAGTAGCAGAAAGAGAAATTAAAGAAACAATCCCATTTACAACTGCATCAAAAATAATAAAATACCTACAAATAAATTCAACCAAGGAGGTAAAAGTCTTGTACTCTGAAAACTATAAGACACTGAAGAAAGAAATTGAAGCCAACACCAATAAATGGAAAAATATAATGTGTACATGGATTGGAAGATTTAATATTATTAAAGAGTCCATATTACCCAAAGAAATCTACATATTGAATTCAAACTCTACTAAATTATCAGTAGTATTTTTCACATAACTAGAACAAATAATCCTAAAATTTGTATGGAACCGTCAAAGACCCTGAATCGCCAAAGCAATCTTGAGAAAAAAAAGAACAAAACTGGAGGTATCACAATCCTAATTTTCAAGATATAGGACAAACTATAGTAATCAAAAACAATCTGGTACTGGCACAAAAACAGACAGATAGATCAATAAACAGAATAGAGAATCCAGAAATAAACCCATGATTAGATGGTCAATTAATCTTCAACAAAAGGAGGCAAGAATATGCAATGGGAACAAGACAGTCTCTTCAACAAATGGTGTTGGGAAAATTGGACAACAACATTTAAAAGAATGAAATTAAACCACTTTCTCATACCACACACAAAATTAAACTCAAAAGAGATTAAGGACCTAAATGTGAAACATGAAACCATAAAAATCCCAGACAGTAACTTCTCTGACATTGTCTGGAACAACTTTTTTTCTAGATAGGTCTCCTGAGGCAAGGGAAACAAAAGCAAAAGTAAACTATTTGGACTTCATCAAAATAAAAAGCTTCTGCTCAGTGAAGGTAACAATCAACAAAACTAAGAGGCAACATATGGAAGATATTTGCAAATGACATATCCAATAAAGGTTTAGTTTCCAAAACATATAAAGAACTTATGAAACTCAACACCTAAAAAAAGACATAATCCAATTAAGAATAGGCATAAGATATGAACAGAGAGTTTCCCAAAGAAGGCATACAGATAGACAAGAGACACGAAAAGATCCTCAACATCACTCATCATCAGGGAAATGCAAATCAAAACTACAAGGAGATATCACCTCACATCTGTCAGAATGCCTAAAGTCAACAACATAAGAAACAACAAGTATTGGTGAGGATGTGGAGAAAAAGGAACACTTGTGCACTTCTGGTGGGAATGCAAACTGCTGCAGCCACTCTGGAAAACAATATGGAGGCTCCTCAAAAAGTTAAAAATACAGCTACCCTTCTAAAATTCAGTGCCGGAGGCCGCGCTGGCTCCGACAGGTCCAGGGGTCCCTGAAGGATGGACGGTATCGGCGAAAGAGAGTGAGAGAGCCCCGAGATTCTTTCTGATCACCAGGCAGGCATCTCTGACCTGTCGGTTTTGGTGTCTTTATTTAAAGGTTCAAGAACAACATGAGATCAGAAAAAGGAATTTTTACAATGGGAAGCCTTTTGTGAATTACCTCAATCATAGTGAAGTTGAATGTACAACTAAGGAAATAACAGGATGTTCTTAATGAAAAAAATAGGATGACATATATATGTTAAGTCGTAAATAGTTAGGCTAGGAATTATTCTGTTTGGCTCTCAAGAGGATGAATGTTTTTGAACTGGTTAGTTTGTGGAAACCTATTTGATGCTAAATGTGTGAACACCACGGGGGCCCTAAAGGTGTTAGCCTTTTGCTTTTGGGTTATGTGTTAGCTACTCTTTTCTATCCTCATCCCAGCCACCTGTAAGGGAGGATGTCTGCAGATGGTATGCCTTTGGGAAGGGACTGCCATACATCATCAGTTAGAAGAAGCTGTACGTGTTAAGTTTTACCCCTGTTTGTTCCTAAACTCTAAATTAGGCTCTTTGTCTTGGGGCCAGGCTCAATTGTCTTTGATATGCAAGGCCCATAGGAAGAGGCTTTTGACAATCACCCACAGAGCTCTCATCTAAAATCTCTTTTGTAAAGGCAGGAATATGCTTTTCCTTATGTGGTATCTGTGTTCGGAATATGGGTCTGATATGGAATATTGTGAGGCCTGGTCAATACCAGCAGGCTCATTTCTAATATGAGCTAGTAGTAGCAGAAGGAGATCCCAGTTTTCGTTTCTCACAGCAGGAGCTGTACAAACACTGCCATTTCCTTGCTGTGACTGCCATCAGAGAGGCCAGTGTGGCTCCCAGCAATCCAGCAATTACACTATTGGGCATTTACCCAAAGAATACAAGAACAGTAATCCAAAGGGTTACATGCACCCCTATGTTTATAGTAGCATTATTTACAATAANATAAAAAAGAATAAAAATTTGCCATTTGCAATGACATGGATGGAGCTAGAGAGTATCATGCTAAGTGAAATAAGTCAGTCAGAGGAAAACAAGTATATGATTTCACTCATATGTGGAACTTAAGAAACAAAACAGACAAGCAATGGGGGTGAGGGGGAAGTGACAAGCCAAGAAACAGACTTTTAATTGTTGACAACAAACTGATGGTTACCAGATGGTTACCAGAGGGGATATGGATGGGGAGGATGGGTTAAATAGGTGGTGGGGATTAAAGAGTGCACTTATTGAGAAAAGCACTGGGTGATGTACGAAATTGTTGAATCATTATATTGTACACCTGTAATTAATATAACACTGTATGTCAACTAACTGGAATTAAAATAAAAACTTTTTTAAAACAACCAAATAATCCAATAAAAAATGGGCAGGGAACCTGAACAGACAAATTCCATATGATTTCACTTACATATGCAGTCCAAAAAAACAAAACAAATGAACAACTCCTCCTCACCCCAAAGAACAGACTCAAATTAACAGAATAAAATACGAG
>NW_027532478.1:172796-175391 GCF_008692635.1 Crocuta crocuta | reverse complement strand
AAAATACGAGAGAATAGACTGGTGGTTGCCAGAGGGGAGGGAGGTGGGGGGATGGAGGAAATAGGTGAAAAAAAAAAAAGGCAATTAGAAGTAAGAATTGGTATAGTAGGGAACCAGAGTAAATGAATAACTTCATAGATGACATTTGATACTTATTGGAATAGATGTGAAAACAAACTTCCTGCAGGCATACAGCTTAACAGGATCAAGAAGTAAGGATGTCGGTACTAACATTATTGTTATGTGAAATTCTTGCCTAGGAGGATAAAGTTGCAAAAAACTTTATTGTTTGTTTCAGGAACTTTCTGAGAGGTTATCTATCTAAACAGTAAGCTGGCTCAACTAGTTGACGTTCTCAAGACAAGAGGTTACTTATCAGGGTAAATATCTCCATTCTCAGACTGATACATCACTCAGTGGGAAAACTGCTCACTTAATCAAATGATTACTCAACAAGACATACTTTAAAACTCTTGCCTTATTGTATTCATCAACACATACATTTAAAAATCTATACCACAGGGCACCTTCGACTTCAGCTCAGATCACGATCTCATGGTCATGTGTTCAAGCCCCGCATCAGGCTCTGTGCTGACAGCTCAGAGCCTGGAGCCTACTTCAGATTCTGTGTCTCCCTCTCTCTTTGCCCTTCCCCTGCTCGAGTTCTGTCTGTGTGTCTGTCTCTCTCTCTCTCTCTCTCAAAAAGAAGCATTTAAAAAAATTTAAATCTGTATCACAAATTTTGTTCAATTCTAGTCAGATCCCTACTTTGAAAGAGGTACTTTAAATCAAACCCTCAAATTTATAAACATCTGCTTTTGCCTGTCCCCTTCCAAGAGACTACTAAGACCTTGTGAAGGTAGTATTTCTACTTATTACAACAAGTAACAAATTCTGCTTTGTTTGACCAACAGATTTTTGTTGGTGGTCTTTTTTTTTAAGTTTATGTATTTATTTGAGAAAGAAATAAAGAGTGAACAAGGGAGGGGCAGAGAGAGAGAGAGACAGGAGAGTCAGCATTCATAGATGTGATACTTAAAATAATGAGAGTAAGGGGTCCCTGGATCGCTCACTAGGTTAAGCGTCTGACATCAGCTCAGGTCATGATCTCATGGTTCTTGAGTTCTGGCCCTGCATCTGGCTGACAGCATGAAGCCTGCTTGGATTCACTATCTACTGCTCTATCTGCCCCTCCCCAACTTCAGCTCAGGTCATGATCTCATGGTTCATGGGTTTGAGCCCTGCTTTGGGCTCTGTGTGGACAGCTCGGAGCCTGGAGCATGCTTCAAGTTCTGGGTCTGTCTCCCTCTCTGCCTTTTCCCCACTCACGTTCTGTTTCTCTCTCATCTCTCAAAAATAATTAAACATTAAAAAATTTAAAAAATAAAATAATGAGAATAAATGAAAATTTTAATGAATATACATGGCATGAAACTAGAAGAGGGCCAAGGAGAACATTCACAGAGAATGAGAGGAAGAAAATGAGCTAGAGAAGACCACCCATAGGTACAAGAAATAGGATTTTATTATCTGTCAGATCCAAGCTAAGAAAGGACTTCTTTCTTGATGGGGTGATCATAAGTGTCATGTATTAAAGGTTTAGAGTAGTACAGATTAACAGGAGACTTACAAACTTGTTTAAAAGAAGTCTAGGAAACCTCAAATAGAACAGTTAGGCATGGAATGAATATATGGTTATTAGATGTGACCCATGGGTCTATACGAAATCTAAATGAATTTGAGAAAAGAAAGTGAAAATATGCTACCATAGATGAAAGGAGCCCCCATAGCAAATTTGGCTTAGTGAAGCTTCCAGTGGAATGGAGCATTCATGATATTAGAGAAATAATGTAATGGTTTGAATTATTTTGACCAGAGGGAAGCAAACTTTTTCTGTAAAGGGCTTTCCTGTCTCTGTCACAACTCTGTTATCATTGTAAAGTCAAGGAAGCAGCAAATACATAAACATTTGGGAGTGGGTGGATGTGTTCCAAAAGAACTTTATTCACAAAATTAGACTGCATGGTGGGTTTGGTCCATGGGCTGCAGTTTGCAGACCTCTGATTTATATGAAGGAAATGTTATGAAACAAAAGAAGTGTTTGGTAAGCCAAATTGATACGATATTTGTAGACATTAAATAAATGCACTAGAACTGATCAACTACTCAAAATGTTTATGAGGAGTACCTGAAATTCAGTGTCTGAGGGCAACTTTTTATTTCTCTCAAAAAATATTATAAGGCTGAGGCTGGTATCTGAACTGCATGCATTTTGATTGCCATATTGGATCAGTCTACACTGAAATAAGTGGGATGTGTGACACCATATTTTGCATTAAATGTATGTTTCCCAATTAATAGCCTTTGTCAATTTAGAATTTTAATCAATACATGCTGCTTTGCTATTCAAATCTCTTGAAAATTAGAATAGAAAAAAGTTAAGGTAATTACTACAAATTAACAAGATATTTAGATTAATCTATTGAACACTTCTAAATTCACATTCAGATTTAAATAATATTAATCCCCCAAAGAAGTTTGGATAGTGTTATTATTCTCAAAAGGGAGGTAAATGGAGGGGGGAGGGAGGTGATT
>NW_027532478.1:167792-172672 GCF_008692635.1 Crocuta crocuta | reverse complement strand
GTTCCTTGTACAGCTCAACTATAGTATTAACAGTTTACTTTGTAATGAATTTTAATTTTGATAATATATGAACCATGCAAGTTTCATAAACTAGGTGCTTGCAAATAATGTGGTTGTGATATCAATATTAATCTCAAAGCAGAATTAAAGAAAGATACTTAGTAGTAAAGTCATAAAAAGTGCTGCCAGGATGCCTTTCTCATTTATTTAATTATGCAAGTGCACTATTATAGCATTGTGCGTGCCTTTTATTTACTGCAGATCACACTGTTTTATTTAATCACCTGCTGGTATTTCTTATACTTTTTTTTAACTTTGGATTAGGAAAAAAACCCAAAATTTAAAATATATTACATTGCAAAATATAGGCTAAGTGCTTTACATTGCAACACTACATTTAGTCCTTACACCAAATCCTGTGAGGTAAGAACTGCTATTATCTCCATGCTACAGATAAGGAAAGTAAAGCACAACAAAATTATGTAACTTTCTAATATTAATAGAGCTCATAAGTGGCAGAACAGAAACTTGACCAAATTCTATTTGTCTCAAGATGCCAATCTTTTAAGTGTCCTAAAATATCAACTCTAAACAAGACTAATTGGAGGTAGGGTGCGGGGAGTACAGCAATACAGCTAGCTAATTAAGTGTTCATCACATGCCACATTTTAGTGCTGTACTGGTTATGACAGGAAATTATCTTATCATTTGATAAAAATTAAAATATTATGTAATATGTATAGCATGTGTACTATGAGACCCTTTTGTAACTAGAGTTAATACAAACATTCTACTGGATTCATGATTTCAACAAAATGGAATAGGATATATCAAGAAATCAGGAGTTTGTCTTTATGAACCATAGCACCAAACTCTGAATTCTTTGAGAGCAGGCATTAGGATCTTGTTTACCTTTGTATCTCCAATGCCAAATGTGGGATCAATCATAAAACAGAAACTACTGGATGTCAAGGGAAACCAGTGGTTGATCAACCACTTACTGTTGTATAACCTTGGGTCAAGAATATCCCCCAAATCTCAGTTTTATTATTTCTGAAATATAGTTGGCTGCTGGATAATTATAAAATTTGAAAAAGATACACTTTTTTTAAAGTTTATTTTTATTTATTTTGAGAGAGAGAGAGAAAGCAAGCAGGGGCGGGGCAGAGAGAGAGGGAAAGAGAGAGAATCCCAAACAGGCTCCACACTGTTAGTGCAGAACTCCACATGGAGCTCAAATTCATGAACTGTGAGATCATGACCTGAGCCCAAATCAAGAGTAGGACATTTAACTGCCTGAGACACCCAGGTGCCCCCAGTTTTTTTTTTTCTTTATGAAGCTTGCCACCTAATGTATGGAAGGCACACCTGTAATGATATTTATCTTACCTGGCTCACAGAATTGATATGGTCAAATGAGTTACTATACGTATTTGACACATTATAAATATTCTACAATGATTAACATCATAATTTCAATTATTTAAAGTTGTCAACCATCTATTAGTCTGGTTTATTTTGGTTGCAGGAGATAGAAATCTAACTCCAACTAGCTTAGGAGGAAAATTAATGTATCGAACATATATGGGACAAGTATATGCTTGCCTGCAAGGATGGTGTGTTCATCCTGTGCAAATCAGTGGGGTCATACAATTGGGTTGCTATAATGGTTTCAGCCTGGGTCATGTGTTCATTCATTTTTACAAGAAATCGAGTTGGGAAAATATTTAGAGTAGACAAGGCAATAATCTATAATACCGTAGCTTCATTTGTTTACTCTCCTCTGCTCATGCTCATGCTCCAATGTGCCATTGGATTTGATTTACAAAACACACATCCACACGCAAAAGTATTCAGAATTTCCTGATGGTGATAGTAGAACATTAAATCAAGTGTGGACCCCTTTCTGAGATCAGGCCTCTTTACTCCACGGGTTTTTTGCACATATAAAGCCTATCATGCTTGGTTGTTTGCTTGGGAAAATAGGTCCCTGCTTACTCTGTGAACATGCAGTTGCTCAAAAATGTTTAAAAATTGTTGAAAAAAGATCTGAAAAAAATTCCTAGATTTGGGTTTACTCATGCACATGAGCATGCATACACACACACATACACATATACACACACACACCACATTACTGAAACAAAAATGTCGTTAAATAATACTGAACCTTGCAATACATGCATGGGAGGGCTCAGAGAGAGAGGGAGATACAGAATTGGAAAGAGGCTCCAGGCTCCGAGCTGGCTGTCAGCACAGAGCCCGATGTGGGGCTCGAACCCATGAACCATGAGATCATGATCTGAGCTGAAGTCAGAGGCTTAACCGACTGAGCCACCCAGGTGCCACACATGTTATTTATTTTTGAGAGAGAGAGAGAGAACAAGGAGGGAAGGGGAAGAGAGAGAAAGGGATAGAGGATCTGAAGCGGGTTTTGGACTGACAGTAGAAAGCCTGATGTGGGCCTCAAACTCAAGAGCCACAAGATCATGACCTGAGCCAAAGTCAGATACTCAACCAGCTGAGCCACCCAGGTGTCCCCTTTGTTTTCTTTTTAAAAATGCTTGTCCTCATCTACTAAAGGAATACAATTTCCTTGAAATGTGACCAACTCACTCTGGTTTGCCTGGAACTTTCCAGTCCTGTGTCCCCTCACTTCTGGCCAAAGCAGGATATGTAGTCACTTTGAGGCCATGTCTCTTTTCTATGTCTATAACTCCCCTTCTTTGCCTTGATTTATTTTCAACCTAAGCAATCTATCTCTGTGAAACCCTTTCTGATACTTCCAGCCAGAGGTAAGTGCTCCTTCTCTGCTCCAATAGAGTGCAGGGTATAACTTTTACAGAATTTACCACATTGCTCCCTTGGTTGTGCCTCCTATTGGGCATGAGCTCCTTGGGCAGGAGCTGAGGCTTTTTTTTTTTTTTTTTTTTAATCTCCATTTTCTTTGTGCCTAACATAGTGCTGGGTATATAAGGAGTAATCAATTAACACTTATTGAAAAGGTAAATGAAGCACTGGATCTAAAATTGCTCTTTATCATGAGGATTGGGAAACTGAACTAAGCACGGATGGTCAATAATCCTTCACTTAGTTAGAAAATCAGCTTGGACAGTCACAGCTTCCTTCAGAAATACTAAACAAATCGACCCACCCTTCAAATGTTGGGGATGAGTTAAATTAATTCCTTATTTACTAGATTCCTTTTTTCCCCCTAACCTTCTTTCCCTTAATGAGATATGTTTTCTTTAACCTAGATATAAGAAACCCATTACAGTCAGCAAACAAATGGTTTTCTTTTGTTTTGATAACAAGTTTCCATATCACTGGACATAGTTGTAGAACTGTAATGTTACTGAAAATTCAACACTATTATCTTCATATTACACAATAAGACTTTTTCCTAATCATGTTGATGTCACTGAAAGTTGAGTTTGAAGGATAGAGATAAAAGATTAAAGTCTGGATTTAGACTCAGTGAAAGAAAAATAAAGTTTTGCTTGAAAATTGCCTGCCTAATGCTGACATAAGGCTGATGGATATAATCAATTTATCTAGTGTCATGAAAACATCTATGTTGAAAGGCTTTGATTCTGGTAAAAAAAAAAAGAAATAGTGAGTGTCTTGGTTTACACCAAAGAATTCAGCTTTGTGCACTGAAGTGCATGATTTCATAGGTTATGAGTTCGGTTTAATGACAGTATTATTATTATTAGAGTTCAACATTATTAAAGTATTATTTTAGAGTTCAACATTATTATGATTTATTATATTGAAAAAATTTAAAAATACATTATATGAAGAGCTGCTTGTACAATCATTATACAAACATTGTAGATTGTACAGTTGTACAAACATTATAGAAATTTGCAGTGATCTCCTTCTCTTAAATATTTCTAATGTTATACCTTAAGTTAGTTTTTACTAGACTATTGCAATGACTCCTGATACTGTGAGAAATAAGCCCACTGTCCCAATCAAAGGAGGGATGCAGAAACTTGGAGCACAGTGAAGCTAGGCTTTAATCAACATTCTTCCAAGAGTGGTTGTCTGATGGACAGGTACAGTCGGGGCAGTTACAGCAGGCAATTATCTCCTAGTATGAAGTCCCTCCCCTGATTCTTTATTGGCTGAATACTACAGAGGTTATGATAGGGGAAAATCTGTTATAAAATGGCCAACAGGACTGATAAGAAAATACCTGTCCCTGATCAAAGACTTCCCCTTCTGGGTTCTTCCCACCCTGCTTGTTGTGGGCATTAATGAGGAATGCAGAAGTCACAGACTATAAATTGTTCCCTCTGCTGATGCACTGGATTCAGGCCTCTGGAGAATGATCTCCTCTGAGCTCACCAGTGTAAAATAAACCTCCTGCCTTCCAAGATCTCCAAGTGCCACTTGGTTCTTCTGTGGGGTGATCCAGACTAGATTCTGTAACAGTTATAGCCTTACCAGGAAGTCATGTATGCCCGTGTAAGACCAAAAAAGTAGTCTGATTGGAACAAACATACATTCCTAGAGGTGACTCAGAGACTTTAGGTCTTTGGCTCATGCTCATTGCAAAGCCCACAGAAAATAAGCCTACAAAATGGAGAGGGGAAGAAGGACCAGGAAGAGAAGTGTCTAAGGATTTGGGACTCCACTGGGGGGAGGGAGGGGGGGAGGGGTTCATACATATTTCCAATAGGTTGTAAACCTATTGGTAACTAGACAGCACAGCTTTTATTTGGTATTTTTGAAAATGAATCATCTCAATTCTCACACTAACTTCCTGGAGTTAGGCCAAGCTTCATAGATTGACATATTCCTCCCCAGACTGTCCTCACTTCAAACATCAGCCATCTGCTTGATGATTCCCAGGCCATGACACTTCTGATCAT
>NW_027532478.1:166886-167775 GCF_008692635.1 Crocuta crocuta | reverse complement strand
AACCAGCCAAAAGAAGAAATGTATATAGAATGATCTGGGAGGGTCCCAGATATGAAGCTTCTAGCTTCCTTTCCCAATAGAGTCAAGATGCATCATCTTCCTGGCACATTTATATGTAGCAGTATATACAGAGTATCATTAATCAGGGAAGCTCACCTGAGCTTCAGTGTCCAGACTTTTTACTGGAGTTTCATCATATAGGCATGATTAATTAAATCATTGACTATGTAATGGNAGATGGGCTGTACAAGTTTACATTCCCACCAACAGTGTAGGAGGGTGTGTCATGGCCATATCCTAACCTAAGTCATCTCAGTTAGCTCAAACTATATAGGAGCCCACCTTGAGTCACCTTATTAGCATAAACTATCAGAGCCTACTATGGATAACAAAGACATTCTTATCACTTGGGAAATTCCAAGAATTTAGAAATTACCTCCCAGAACCAAGGACAAAGGCCAGCCAATTTTTTTGTTAAACAACTATTCATTGGTAAATTGGGAACTATTAAGATTTCTTCTGTGCTTACAGGCTAGCATTCTTTATCTATGAAGCACACACACTTTATTTTATATGTACCAAACAGAATACACCAAAAGGAAAACATTTTATCCGTAAGCTGTTGCAAAAACACATTGATCTGGTTTTTTTATCTATTTTTTTGAATGCAGAAATAAGTCCAGGGAATAGGATTTGGGACAACTAAAGGTTTATTCTTAGAAGTGTCTTTCTTTTATTGGATAACTTTCAGAATAACAAAATAGCTTCCTGTTCTATACGTGTAATACCATTTAAGGTCTTGACATACATATGGAATATGGAACTATGAAAATTGCTTGGTTATAGCATTTTCTTCTTTTTTTTTTTTTTTGGCCAGTCTTCTCTCTGC
>NW_027532478.1:161707-166786 GCF_008692635.1 Crocuta crocuta | reverse complement strand
TCTGCATGTGTATTTATTTCTTCTGTTTCTTTCATACTTTACGGGAGGAAGAATCATTTTCCCTTTACTCTTCTAAGGTTCTTGGCTGAGACTCCCCCTGTCGTTAATTTGTTAAAGACAGATTAACAAGAGAGAAACAAGTTTAATAGCATGTATAACTCATGCATACATGGAAGATATCCAGAAAAAATGAGAAATATCCCCAGATGGCTGAAGCCATCACCTGGAGATAGCATCTCCATCTACAGACAAAACAAAAGTGTTGGAGGGTGAGAGGCTCTAAAGAAAAGTACGGTAAACAAGGGTATAACTGTTATTCAGATTTAGGTAATTGTCTTCTCCATTGATGAATGTTTGTAGAGACTGAGAGACATCTTTCAGTTCCTGGTACATGAGGAAGACACCCTGACAAAGGACATCTTTCCTTATAAATGTAAATGTCCTTTACCAAAGGGTAACTTCTACTTGGTTCTTAAAGCTTCTCTTGTGTCTGCTATTTCTTAAAAAATAACCAATTTATGGAATTTGGAAGTATGGCATAGAGAATATAGCCCATAAAGTTGTAATAACGTTGTATGGTGACAGGTCCTGACCACACTTATCATGGTAAGTATTGAGTAATGTATAGAATTGTCAAATCACTGTGTTGTATAACTGAAACTAATATAACATTGTATGTCCACTATACTTCAATTAAAAAAAATAACTAAAGTTTTTAAAGAGGCATATTTTGGGATGGCAAATCCTGTTCCCCTTCAATACCTTGGTTAACCTCAGAGTTTTTGGAGTCAGACAACCTAGATTTAAATTCCTGCTCTTCCATTCACTAGCTGCATGACATGGGGCAAGTTCTGTGGCCTCTCTATGTCTCAGTTTTTTTCATATATAAAACAGAAATAATAGTAAGATTTACCTCACACCGTTTAGTGAGGATTCAAATAATATAATAAATAGGTAGAGATAAAAATAAATTATGTATGTGAAGCACATAAAATATTGTTGCAGCATAAGATCCATTAAGTGTTGGCAATTATACTTTCAATATGAGCATTATATATGCTTTGGATAGTAGATCAAGGACAACAATTGCTTCTATACCTAAAAGGTGTTGCAGGATTTTTTACCACAATACCCAGGATTCATTGTCTTGTGAGCAGCAGGTAAAAGTTTATTAGAATATAAGATTAGAAAGTAAGAATAGTAGGTAAGCTCTCTTTACAGAGGGAACATTGGAAAAGGAACGACTGAGGACTATAGACAGGGGTGCTTGTTTCACAAGGTTCTGGTCAGCTTTCCCTTACCCTTGCCCCTTGTTCCGTCTTAGGTTCTACCCTTATTGGCTTGATATCTCTAGGTGCTGGGTTGTCCATTCCTGATTGGCTCATTGTCATTGTATGGTGGTTTATGGCTACACTTAGGTCTTTTGTCAAATTCCTGAGGGAAACCTGAGGGGGAGTAGGTGGGGTATGTTACATTCTTAAGAGGAACCTTATGCCTGAGGGGGTTTGGTGTGGTCAGAAGCTCCTAGCATTGTTCCAAAATAGATGCTTTTCCCCACCCAGGGACCTCAGGTCCTAATCTTTCCCTCTTTGACTACTGAGTCCTATCTTCTTCTGTCATAAAGGTTCCTTTGAGATCAGCTAGTCTGAACTGTAGGCAAAAAAGCACATATTTCACATGGATGGACCTTGAGGGTGTTATGCTGAGCGAAATAAGTCNCATATTTCAGAAGTTCAAGGGAGGCAAAATAACTTGCCTAAAGTCACACAGTGAGTGGCATAGTTGTGATTAAAATCCTCATTGCTTGTTTCCAAGCTGAGTGCTCTTTTTACCACGTTGTACTGCATTAAGTTGAATGTAACTTATAATCATTCCAAAGTAGTACTTTCAGAAATCTTGGGTAAAAAAATTGAAAAGGACTGATGTGCTGAACAAAACTAAACCTAGGAGTACCTTCTCTAAGTACATGCAAAAGAGCATGACTCAATTTCTTCAAATGTGAGTCTATGTGCCTAAATTTATGAAAAGAGTTCTGTACATATTTTATGGTGAGTATATTTTTATTTTTTAATTTTTTGCTATGTTCCCTTAAACTGATTCCTCTTTTGCTCAGAACATTTTTATTTTTTCTTTCACTTTGGTTGTTGACAGATTTATTTTCAATTCAGTACAGCTCACTGAATTGCAGAGGAAAATAATGAGTGTGAAAGTGTTACACTACACCCACATAGCCCTTCCACCTGGTTGCCTTATCCTTCCAAACAGACACCACCCCAAAGTAAACCATGTTGCTCAAAAACAATGATGAAAGAAGAGTGGGAACAGTCTGCTGCGATATTCTAATTCAAATGCTATCTTGAATCCTTTTCATGGGCTGTTGTGATAAGGTTTGACATGATTCTGTGATGAACAAGGCAGCACTTTCCAATTGTAGTTTGTGGAATGCAAGTCCCCTTGAGATGCTAAGTATCCCACAAAGATAAGTTTTGGGGGGTAAATAGACAAGTCTGAGTTAGAGCTTTTTAAAAAATATTTCTTGATTTCCCAGTGCCTTTCATATGCTGTGGAACACATCTTCAAGAACACTTTGGGAAACATTACAAGATTTTGATAGTGCAAGAGTTCTTAACTTGGAGTTTGAATGTTTTAACTGAAATTTTTGTTAAGGTAATTGTAGATACACATGCATTTGTAAAACATAAGGAGGTTTTATATACCCTTTATCCAATTTCCCCCAGTGGTAATATCTTGCAAAACTACATAGAACAATATCATAGTCAGGACATGAATAGTTAGTTACACTACTGATCTTATTCAGATTTCTCTAGTTTTATACTCATGTGCATGTGTGTGTGTGTGTGTTTATGTGTGTGTGTATGCATGTGTGTTTAGATCTATACAGGTTTATCACACGTGTAGATTCAAGTATCTGGTCCATGAATTTTCATCAGAAAATTATTACTTCTTTATTTCCACTACTCTATTATTGAAGATTAGAACTTCAATGATCATTGTAGGTTAAAACAAAACACAACAACAAAAACCCACACAGTTGTATTAGCAGCACCTATGACTTTTTTATCAATAGAAATCACATTATAGTGCTTGTAATTATCTCAAAACATCATTTATGGTCATTACTACAAAATCAGAATAATTATTAAATCTGTAATAGATCTTATTACTTAATGCTTTAATGAACATTTATTTTACTATATATATATATCACAATTTTCAAATAGTTTGATAACTATTTCAACATATTTAGTTTCTTTGTAATCCTATGTATTTGTTTATTTAAAAATATTATTTTAAGGTTTGCCTGGGTGGCTCGGTCAGTTAAGCCTCTGACTTAGGCTCAGATCATGATCTCACAGTTCATGAGTTCGAACCCTGCATCAGGTTCTGAGCTGAATGTTTGCTCAGAGCCTGGAGCTTGCTTCGGATTCTGTGTCTTCTTCTCTCTGCCTCTCCTCCACTCATGCTCTATCTTACTCTGTCTCTCAAAAATAAATAAATGTAAAAAAAATATATTTTGAGAAGAAGTTCATAAGCTTCACCATACTGTCATAAGGATCTATGGAACAAAAAGGGTTAAGAATTTCTAGTGTAGTCAGGAAAATACACACTGAAAACAGAGACAGAAAAGGTTGTTTTCATTTTCATCTCTGCTAGTTATTACCTATATAGCGTAGACAAGTATGTAAACTCTTAGTTTCCTCACCAGTAAAACGAGAGCGAGACTAATCAGCAGCTATAGCTTCCTTATAGCTCTAAATTTCTCAGAAGCTTTTTTTACAAAAGGAAAGAATTCATCTTTCCATTATTTTTTAAACTAATTCAGATCTAATAAAAATAAACTTTTTTCTTTCAATTTTTAATGATATATGGATAATTTGGAGATTTTTCAGAAAATAGCTTCAAACCATTCATTCATTCAAAAATAATCTTTATTCATACTTTACACATAATAGAACTGTGCACCTGGAGTTTTGAAAGCACCTAAGAAGATTAAGAAGATTAATTGTTAATTAGCAATTAATTGTTTCTTTGTTAACAATTGATGGACAAAACCAATCTTGGAAGGAATTGTTATCAGCAAAGAATTCCTAGAGGAGGAATTTGAATTTGAATTCAATTGAATTGAACTGGCCATTTGAATTGAGTTTTGCAAAGGCTCTAAGGGAAGGGCATTCTAGACAAAACAAATGACATAAGTAAATGCACTGAGCAATGTGAAAGCATAATGCACTTGGAAAAGAGCAAGCCCTTGTCTATATCTTGTGAGAAGGTGAATAGATGACTCTGGAGAGATAGCTTGAGGCCCTATTGTCATTGAAGGACTTCTATGCCTGCCAGGCCAGGCTAAGAGATCATCCATTTTATTGAGAAGTCAGTTGTGGGGCCGACAAAGTCTTAAGAAGGAAAGATGACTTAATCTCATTTGCAATCTATAAGGATCTCTGATCCTTATCAAAGGCTGAAGGAGGAATTGAAGGTAAATAAAGTTGGAGGTAAAGAAAATAGGAGGCTTCCAACAGTTAAGTTTTAATAAAATTGAGGACTTAAAATAAAGATATCATTATAGGGTTACACAATATGAAACATATTTGAAAGAAATGAAAGAGGAGTCAAGAAAGGCTTCAAAGTTTATAGCTCAGAAAATTTGTAGTTAACAAAAGTAGGAAACATGAGGAACAATAGATTGGGGAAATACAGAGGAACAAAAAGTTTATTCAAACTTAAGACAGATTGCCTCTGAAATAACTCCAGAACACCTACATGGAGATATTCAGTAGCTGGCTGGAAATTTAAATGTGAAGGTTAGAAGTGAAGTTTGGGCTCACAGTATAGATGTGGGAGTCGTCTTTATTTACATGTTAATTGATGCTAAAAGAGTGCACACCGTCATTGAAAGAAATCAGCAAAACTGAAAAGAGGAAAGCAGTAGATTCCAAATTTTATTGACAATGTATTTCATTCATAAAAAAGTTTGGCTTGTATGCATGTGTGTGTGTGTGTTAGTTTAAATGTATATGTGTATATTTTATAATTATTTTTATTACAGATTCCAACATA
>NW_027532478.1:160885-161694 GCF_008692635.1 Crocuta crocuta | reverse complement strand
TACAGATTCCAACAAAATGTCAATATTAAAAAGATGAGATAAGAATACATACAAATGAAAGTTCTAATATTTTCTACACTCCAATGCATCATCTTGTGTGTATACCTCACTGTGGGAATTAGTGGAGAATAGAAATAACAGTGGAAAGCTGGAACCTTAAAGAATGAGTAAGGGGGCGCCTGGGTGGCTCAGTCGGTTAGGCATCCAACTTCAGCTCAGGTCATGATCTTGTGGTCCGTGGGTTCTAGCCCCGCATCCAGTTCTGTGCTAACAGCTCAGTGCCTGGAGCCTGTTTCAGATTCTGTGTCTCCCTCTCTCTCTACCCCTCCCCAGCTCATGCTCTGTCTCTCTCTGTCTCAAAAATANTTGTGGAGACAACGCAGAGAGGGTACTCCAAGTAGGAAGGGGATTTTGAGCAAAGGTATATAGGTAAACAGTGGGAAATGTAAGTAACAGCTGCTGAAGCATAGAATGCAAAACAGGAAGTATCAAGAGTTTATGTGGAAGAATTTGATAGAAGTTAGGTCTTCAGGGGCTTGTAGGCCATGGTAATGGGATTGAAATGCATTCTCTATCTAATCAAGGGGAATCCAGAAAAAGTTTAAGGTAAGGGAATTAACATGTTTCTGTTTACATTTGTCAAATCACTGGTGGTGGTGGGGATTGGAAAAGGTGAGTTGGGAATCAGTGAGATCGAATAAAAGATATAGAAAATAAATTTGTGAAAGTAAGTGAAATGAATTAGGTTTATTTCTCCTAGAGAATCAATGGCTAAGGAATGACTTTCATAGCCTTTCAATATAAGCTTT
>NW_027532478.1:155122-160878 GCF_008692635.1 Crocuta crocuta | reverse complement strand
AGATTTTATTTAGTCTGATCACTGAGAAGCGGAAAAGAGGCGAGAAAATAAAGGTGGAGAAGTTTGAGTTGGTTTATCAAGCAAACTCTATTATTTAAGTGATGATTGATATATTTAAAGTCTTTTTCCCTAGAGATTTTCATGAGGAGAATGGCATTAGTGGCTACTTTATGATAGGCAGACAACAAATGTCAGAGATGTGGAAGTAGGACTATTGAGATACTTTCTTTTAAGAATCTGATGACAACGATTCTATGAAGACTAGATTGAGGGCTGCCAGTTTGTGAAAAATATGGTTTAATCATCCACCTAGTTTTAATAAGGGGTCCAAATCAGTTAGATGCTTCCAGGAGGCCCCCATGTGCCTTGTGATACTCTGAGAAAGTGATCAACCAAATAGCAAGGACTTAATGACAATTTACTACATTCTGGGCAAAAACCAAAGATTTACCATATAGTTTCTGCTCTGTGAGAACTGATCATCTAGTCTGGGAAAACAGGACATGTGGATGAGAAACTAACAATATAAGGAAGAATATATAAGTGCAAAGATAACTTATAATTAGCCCATAAACTTCTGTTGTGTCATATTAGGTGATGCAGCACATTTAAATATCTATGTGTTACTGGAAGTTTTCCTAATAATGTCATTTCTGAGAAACTCGGGTCAGCAGAAGTGAATGCATCTTAGAATGTTTTCTCCCTTAACAGTTAAACCTGACATATCTAGTCCTGTTATGTAAAAGGGTAAAAAGGTTAGAAATGAATAATGATGCCACTAATTCTATTTGATAATTCAAGAATTAAATTAACATTTACTCCACATATTACTCCATTTGAGTACAAATGGTTTATAGATTCAGCAGAATAAAGATGTTCTAGGATAAGTAATAGCTAACAATTTATTTATTGTTCTGAAATGAACATTTATAAGTGTTTACATTAATGCATGCTGAGAGGCAGTGCAGTGTGATGGAGAGTACTGAACTAAGAATTAAGAAAATTTTTGCTGTTTTACTTCTTCTCCTAGTTAGTTCTCTGATGGTACTGATTAAAATACTATTATAGTAATACAATCTTTTCTTCCTAAGGCATAACAAATTGAATAAAATCATCATTAAGCCTAAAAAAATATTGAGATTTGAAAGCCATTTGAATGGAAAACATGATAAATGTAACATAACGCTGATGAATGGCCTAAACAAAAAACTTAAATAAAGTTCAGCTACCAAGAATGTTTGACATAATAGGTAATATGGTATTTAGATAAATAAAAGTAATGAGATTATATCACAAAATTGTGGGAGAAGATCATGATAAATGTAAGAACTTGACTCCCCTTTCACATAGGAAGGCGAGCTTTAGAGGTGACATATACAAACCTCCTTAAATATCACAATTTTATAGAAGGGTCATAAAAACAAGGAGAAATCGAGAAGGACGAAAACATTTATTAAGCACCCATTATTTGTGAAACTACACTCTATTTTCACAAGTTCTTTAACCTAATAAGAAAGTAATATAGACCAGTATTTCCCAGCCACCTGGTACAATTGTTAAAAATACAGATTTCCCCCCTCTCAGCTTACTTCCTGAATGATAGTCTCCAGAGAAGGGAGTCTGATAATCTGTATTTTTTGCATGTGACCCATGTAATTCTGATGATCAGGTAATTTTAAAAAATATTGCTGTTGATTATAAATGTTCACAAAAGACACATCCAGAGTCTTTTGGAATTTCTCAATATGGCAAATACCACTTATAATCACTATAATTTTCCACATAAAATTTCTATTTTGCTGGCTAAGAACCATCACTTTCTTAGATCTTCTCATTTTTTTTTCCTCTTTATTTCTATCACCAGCACTAGCAGTTGGATCTTTGGGGGTATTTTTCCATAAAGAAACAAAAGTTTCATCACTTTGAAGGGGAGCTACTGAGTACATGAGCAAAAAAGAACTACAGACATATAGATGTTAGCCATGTACTTTTCTGGGTAGGCAAGTGGAAACTGAGATATCTCACAGGGAAAAATGCTGAGACTAATCTTATTTTTCATAAATTTATAATATAATGTTTGTTAAATGTTTGTGGAGTAAAATTATGTGGATGAATAAGTCTACAATAGATTTGGCAAATTTGCAGTTAACGTCATAGCCTTTTAGGTAGTGAAATGCTAAGTTGGAAGTTGTAAAACAGAAAAAGTCATTCTCTGTAAAATCATTCTACCTTTCTGTAATGTGAGCAGGTGAATTCAACCAGGGACTCTGCAGAACCACTTTTAACATTTTCCTGACTCAAATGAATTGGAAGATGTGTCATACTGATTAAAGAAAGTAGGTATGACTTTTAAAGGTGAGTGAGCAGGACACTGATGAGAGTGTGGTACACAGGATGCATTTGAAGGAAATAACCCAAATTATATTCATAGGCTAATGGGATCCCAGTTTACCATTTACATCTAGACAGGAGCTGTGAGTCTGCCTAAAGTAGTCTTTCTAGGCACCCAAAGATGCTTAATCATATCTACCTGTTTTATTTTCCTTATAGCACTTCCCATGCATATTTTATTGTTTATTCCTTTTTTTGTTTGTTGTCTGTGTTGACTTCTTCCATCCCCAAAACAAGCTGCAAGCTGCATGAGAGTAGGGACCTTGTTTTTACTTGCTTTTGTTTGTTGTGCTGAATTATCAGCGGCACAAAAGTGGCACAAAATAGACACTTATTAAATATTTGTTGAAAGAATGAATGTCCCAAAGGCATCAATTTAGTATGTTGCTGTGGCCAAGAAAATAATGAACATAATCATGGTTTATATTAAACATAAAAATATAATTTTCTACTCTGTATGAGATTTAAAGATTTACTCCCACATCTATAAGATGTGAAGAAGTGAAAAAGTTCTAAATATAAGTAACAAGTAAGTAGGATGATTGAAGAGCAAGATCTTTAAGAGTAGAGTATAAAGAGTAGGCTTCTTTAGTCTGAAAGATTAAAGCCGAAGGTTATGCATTGTAAGGGAAAGGATAAGTTTAGAGATGTTCATCAAATATCCATATTTAATAGGAGTTACCCTTTGGAATGCCTTTATTCAATAAATGTACATTTTATAACAGAAACTCTGCTAGATAATGGAGATACAAAGATCAATAAAATAAAGTACTTCATAGGATAGTGGGGAAAAGCCTGATGTGTGGATGTCAGGGAATGCTTTTTGGATAAGGCGATACCTATTTTGAATATGAAAATATGGTTAGAAGTTAACCAGGTGGGGGCACCTGGGTGGCTCAGTTCGTTAAATGTCAGACTCTTGATGTTGGATCAGGTTTCACAGTTCATGGGATCAAGCCCCACAATGGGGTCTGTGNAACCTGGTTGAGAATATTTGGAAATAGGCAGGGATTTTTTAAAGTTTATTTATCAATTTTTGAGAGAGAGAAAGAGAGAGAGAGAGATGAGGCGGCTGGGGCGGGGGGCAGAGAATCCAAACAGGCTCTGGGCTGACAGCAGAGAGCCTGATGTGGGGCTTGAACTCATGAACTGTGAGATGATGACCTGAGCCAAAGGCAGATGCTTAACCCACTGATCCACCCAGGTGCCCTGGCAGGGAATACTTGACAGCAGAAACAAAGGAAATACATGAGAAGCAAGAAGACATGTCTGAAGGATGACAAGCAGTTCAACATTGCTTAAATGTAGCATTTGATATGGGAATGGATGAAAAATGAGATTAGCAAGGCCAATAGAGACAATCATGTAGAGCTTAAATAACATATTGGGGAGTTGGACATTACTATATAAGAAATATAGATATTGAATGCTTTTTAAGTATGGTGCTTAATAATAATAATACGCTTTGAATAGTTTGAATAGTTTGGCCTGGATTTTTTGATAGCTAAATTTGAAGGGAAATATGTAAGAAGTTTGGTGAATAGTTAAAAGCTGTTGTATTAGTCTAGGTAAATGATGATGGTTGCCTTGGGTAATGGTAGTGTGGATATTAAAGTGGTGACAGGCCCAAGGAATATTAAGGAGGACATAGCCACCAATTGGATATAGGGAAAGGGAAAGAGAAAAAGGAGTCCAGATGACTTTAAAGTTTCTGGTTTTAATGACTGAGTAGATGATGACAGATGCCAAATAATTACAGAAGAAGGAGAGTATGGATTTAGAGATGAACTAGTTGTGGTGTTAAGATTTCTGTAAGATATTTAGCATACAGTTTAGTACATATAAGTCTTATGCCTGAACAATGATAGAGTTTAGAGATAAAGATGTAGGAGTTATGAGTACATATGCAATAGTTAAACATTTGAGCATTATTTTTATCATCTTTGGAAAAGTGTAAAGTGAGAATATAAGAGAAATGATACATACTCTGGGAAACATCAATACTTACTGAGAAAAAAATGGTTGGAGATATACACTAAATTAACTACAGAAGTTTCGTGTCCTGAAGATCAAGAGTAAAGAATTTCAGGAAAGAAGGAGTTATTGTCATTACTAAGTACAGTGAAGACGTCCAGTAAAGTAAGTGTTGAAAAATCTCCCTTGGATCTTACAAATAGGAAGCCATTTGTGACCTTAACAGAATCAGTTATGATACAGTAATCAGTATAGGGCCCAGCATGAAGGAAATTGAGGATTTAGTGAGAAGCTAAGAGGGCAATATTTAGGATTAATATAAGGAAGTTTCTTTCTTTTACATAGAGTAGGTAAAAAAGCACTGGAATATCTAACTTCTAAAGCATAATACAGATTGAAAAAGAATTTTTTAGATACTTTTGTGACTTGCAGATCTATGGTATTTATTAATAAAAGAAAGATTGTCAGGGCATAATTAACCTGTGAAAAGGATAGATATAAAAGGCATTTCTTTTTTAAAAAAATGTTTTTATTTATTTCTGAGAGAGACAGCATGAGCAGGGTAAGGTCAGAGAGAGAGGGAGATACAGAATCTGGATCAGGCTCCAGGCTCTGAGCTGTCAGCACAGACTGACGCGGGGCTCAAACCCACGAACTGTGAGATCATGACCCAGTCCGAAGTCAGACGCTCAACCGACTGAGCCACTCAGGTGCCCCAAAGGCATTTCTTATGTTTTTATCGTAACACTCATCCATAGGACCATTTGTAATGTGGTTTGGATTGATACCAAATGGATTACTATCACTCACAGCTTTATTTGCCCTATTGACAAACAACTGTAGATGCAGGGATGGAAAAATATGACTGCATCCTAATTTTCCTGTCAAATTAAAATGAAATCTGAGAAGGGTAATGCAACATTTTTCTCTCTCTGACAAAGAATATTGAGAAGAAAACAACAGAAGCAAGACCACAGGCATAGAGTAACAAATATTTTTTCTGGAAAATATAATACACTAAACTTGACACTATTAATATCAACAGTGCTGACCTAAATAGGTGGATAAAAAGCAACAGTAGTCTCTTAAAGTCACCTGAATTTAATTGTTAACTCTCATTAGCTACAGAAGGTTAAGTATTGAAGTAGAACATCAGGGAGGAGTGTTGCTTCAGTGGAATGTTGGCAGTTACTATAACATGTTATAGTAAATTTTTATTTACTTATCTAAATTTTTATTTTTTAGAAAACAAATGCTACTATTTGTAATTTCTTTTACATTTTAGTTATTTTTGTTGAAATATAATTGACATGCAGTATCCTATTAGTTTCAGACATATACCATAGTGATTTGATATTTTTATATATTATGAAGTAAACTTCATGAGAAAC
>NW_027532478.1:149341-155105 GCF_008692635.1 Crocuta crocuta | reverse complement strand
AATCTCATGAGAAACCTAGTTACCATCTGTCACCACACAAAATTATTAGAATATTATTGACTATATTTCCTGTACTGTACATTATATCCCCATGATTTATTTGTTTGTATTTCTTAATCCCTTTACCTATTTCACCTACCTCCCAGCCCCCACCCCATCTGGTAATCACCAGTTTGTTTACTGTATCTATGGGCCTGTTTCTATTTTGTATGTTCATTGTTTTGTTTTTTTTTAAGATTTCACATATAAGTGAAATCATACAGTATTTGACTTTCTTTGAGTTATTTCACTTAGCATAATACCTTCTAGGTCCATCCATGTTGTCAAAAGTGGCAAGATTTCATTCTTTTTATGGCTGAGTNAACATTTTTGTTTTTATCAAATGAATACTCAGGTGGAGCTGCTGAATCCTATGGTAGTTCTATTTGCAGCCTTTTGAGGAACCTCCATACTTTTTTCCATACTGACAGAACCAATTTAAATTCTCACCAACACAGTACCAGTGTTCCCATTTCTCCACATCCTTACCAACATTTGTTATTTTGTGTCTTTTTGATAATAGATTATCTGACAGGTGTGAAATAACATCTCATTGTGGTTTGATTGGCAGGTTCCTGATGATTAGTGTCATTGAGCATCTTTTCATATGTCTGTTGACTATCGTATGTCTTCTTTGGAAAAATGTCTATTCAGGTTGTTTTTTGATATTAAGTTGTGTAAGTTCTCCATATATCTTAGGTATTAACTCCTTATTGGATATATCATTTGCAAAAGCTTCTCCCATACTGTATGTTGCCTTTCCATTTTGTTGATTTTTTTTTCCGTGCAAAAGTTTTTTAGTTTGATGTAATCCCATTTGTTTATTTTAGATTTTGTTGCCCTTGTCTGAGGAAAATGGTCCAAAATATACTACTAAGACCAATATTAAAGAGCTTCCTGCTTATATTTTCTTCAGGAGCTTTGGTTTCAGGTCTGACATTCAAGTCTTTAATCTACTGTAAAGTTATTTTTGTGTATGAGGTATCCAGGTTCATTCTTTTGCAAGTTGTCCAGTTTTCCCAACACCATTTATTGAAGTGGTTGTCTTTCCCATTTTATATTCTTGCCTACTTTGTCATAGATTAACTGACCATATAAGTGTGGGTTTAATTCTGGGCTCTCTATTCTGTTTCATTGATCTATGTCTATTTTTGTCCT
Source organism: Crocuta crocuta (assembly GCF_008692635.1). Taxonomy (NCBI): domain Eukaryota; kingdom Metazoa; phylum Chordata; class Mammalia; order Carnivora; family Hyaenidae; genus Crocuta; species Crocuta crocuta. Next base: position 153,908 of record NW_027532478.1, on the reverse strand, counting down.
AGTATCATACTGTTTTTATCACTATACCTTTGTAGTACAGTTTGAAATCTGGGAGCATGATACCTTCTGTTTTGTTCTTCTTTCTCAAGATTGCTTTGGTTATTCAGGATCTTTTGTGATTCCATACAAATTTTAGGATTATTTGTTCCAGTTTTGTGAAAAATGTCACTGCTTTTTGATAGGGATTACATTGAATTTGTAGATAGCTTTGGGTAGTATCAACATTTTAATATTAACTCTTCCAATCTGTGAACATCATGTACCTTTCCATTTATTTGTGTCATCTTGAATTTCTTTCATCAGTGTCTTATGGTTTCAGAGTATAGGTATTTCACCTCCTTGGTTAAATTTATTCCTAGGTATTTTATTTTTTTAATGCAATTTGTAAATGGGATTTTTTTCTTAATTTCCCTTTTTGATAACTCATTAGTGTATAAAAATGGAACAGATCTCTTTATGTTAATTTTATATCCTACAACTTTACTTAATTCATTTATTCTAATAGTTTTTGGTAGAGTATTTAGGGTTTTCTTTTTTTATTTATTTTGAGAGAGAGAGAAAGCAAGTGAGAGAAGGACAGAAAAAAGGAGAGAGAGAATCCTAAGCAGGCTCCACACTGTCAGCACAGAGCCTGATGCAGGGCTCAAACTCATGAACCAGGAGATCATGACTTGAGCTGAAGTTAAGAGTCATACTGACTGAGCCACCCAGGTATCCCTAGGGTTTTCTATGTATAATGCCATGTCATCCACAAATAGTGACAATTATATATCCATTCCATTTTGGATTACTTTTATTTCATTTTCTTGCCTAATTGCTGTGGCTAAGATATCCAATACTATGTTGAATAAAAGTGGTGATAATGGGTGTGCTTGTCTTGTTCCTGCTCTTAGAGGAAAGCTTTCAACTTTTCACCACTGAGTGTGCTGTTTCCTCTGGGTTTGTCATATATGGCTATTATTACATTGAGATATGTTCCTTCCAAATAGAATTCGTTGAGAGTTTTTATCATGAACAGATGTTGAATTTTGTCAAATTCTTTTTTCTGCATCTATTGAGCTGATCATATGATTTTATACTTTCATTTGTTAATGTGGTATAATACATTGACTTGTAGATGTTGAACCATCCTTGAATTCATGGAATAAGTTCTACTTGATCGTGTTGTATGATCCTTTTAATGTATTGTTGAATTTGGTTTGCTAATATTCTGCTGAGATTTTGCATCTATATTCATCAGATATATTAACCTACAATTTTCTTTTTTTTTTTTGTATTTTCATCTGGTTTTGGTCTCAGGGTAATGTTAGCCTCATAAAATGAGTTTAGAAGCATACCTTCCTCTTCAATTTTTTGGAATAGTTTGAAAAGTATAGGTATTAACTCTTCTCTAAATGTTTGGCATAATTCACATGTAAAACCATCCGGTCCTGGACTTTTGTTTGTTGGGAGTTTTAGGATTATGAAATCAGTTTCATTACTTGTAATCACTCTATTCAGATTTTCTTTTCCTGCATGATTCAGTCTTGGAATATTGCGTCTTTCTAGGAATTTATCCATTTCTTCTAGGTTGCCCAATATTTTGGCAAATAATTGTTTGCAGTAGTCCCTTAAGATCCTTTGTATTTCTGTTGTATCAGTTGTACCTTCCCTTTCATTCTGATTTTATTTATTTGGGCCCTCTTTTTTCCTCATCAGTCTGCCTAGAGGTTTTTTGATGTTGTTTATCTTTTCAAAGAACCAGGTTTTATTTTCATTGATCTTTTCTGTTTTTTAGTCTCTATTTCATTTACTTCTGCTCTGATCTTTATTATTTTCTTCTTTCTACTAACTTTGGGCTTTGCTCTTTATATAGTTCTTTTGAGTATATAGATTGTTTTGGGGACATTTTTCTTGTTTCTTGAGGTAAGCCTATACCACTATAAACTTCTCTTTTAAAACCACTATTGCTGTGTCCCATAGACTTTCAAAAGTTGTGTTTTCATTTTCCGTTGTCTCAAGGTATTTTTTTTTATTACCTTGGGTTTGTTCATTAACTCATTGGTTTTCTAGTAGCATGTTGTTTAATTTCCATATGTGTTTGTGTTTTTCCAGATTTTTTCTTAAAATTGATTTTTCGTTTCATACTATTGTGGTCAGAAAAGACCACTTTCATGCTTGAGTGAAGCATCGAAATGATTTCAATATCTTGAGTTTACTGAAACTTGTTTTGTGACCTAACATGTTGATCTGTCCTAAAGAATGTTCCATGTGCACTTAAAAAGAATGTGTATTCTATAGTTTTAAAATGAAATGTTGTATAAATATCTATTAAGTCAATCTGGTCTAATGTGTCAGTTAAAGTCAATATTTCCTTATTGATTTTCTGTTTGGATCATCTATGCATTGATGTTAGTGAGATGTTAAAATTTTCTACTATTATTGTATTACTGTCAATTTTATCCCTTTATGTCTATTAAGATTTGCTTTATATATTCAGGTGTTCTGATGTGGCATGCATAAATATTTATGACCATTATATCTTTTTTTTTGGATTGATCCCTTTATTATGATATAATGTCCTTTGTCTGTTCTTACAGACTTTGTTTTAAAGTCGGTTTTGTCTGATATGGTTATTGCTACACCAGCTTTCTTTTTGTTTCCACTTGCATGGAATATCTTTTCATCCCTTTCCTTTCAATATGTGTGTGCCTTTAGATCTGAAGTGGGTCTCTTGTAGGTATCATATTAAATAGACCTTGTGTTTTTTTCATCCATTCAGCCATCCTGTGTTTCTTAATTGGAGTATTTAGTTTATTTACATTTAAAGTAATTATTGATAGACATGTACTTATTTCCATTTTGATTATTGTTTTATGGTTGTTTTTGTAGTTTTTTATTCCCTTCTTCCTCTCTTGGTCCCTTCCCTTTGACTTGATGGTTTTCTTTAATGTTATGTTTGGGTTTCTTTCTCTTTATTTTTTGTGTATCTACTGTAGATTTTTGGTTTAAGGTTACCACAAGGTTCATATATATTGACCTATATAAATAACAATCTATTTTAAGCCAATAGTTGCTTAAGTTCAGACTGGCTGTAAAAGCACTACATTTTTTACTCACCACTCCACCATGCTTTATGTATGTGACACTTTTACATCTTTTTATTTTGCATACCCCTTAACTACTTATTGTAGTTAGAGTTGATTTTTACTATTTTTGTCTTTTTACCTTCATACTAACTTTTAAAGCAGCTGATTTGCTGCCTTTACTGTATTTGCTTTTATCTGTAAGAACTTTTTCTTTCACATCTTTTTTCATTTGTAGTCATGGCCTTACTTCCCCCATAAAGAACACCCTTTAACATTTCTTATAATGCCAGTGTAGTGGTGATGAATTCTTAGCTTTTGCTTGCCTGGGAAACTCTTTATCTTTCCTCCAATTGTGAATGATAATCCTGCCAGCTATAGTATTCTTGGTTGTAAGATTTTCCCTTTCAGCGTTTGAATATATCCTGCCACTCCTTTCTGACCTGCAAGTTTTCTGCTGAAAAATCAGATGAGTAGTCTTATGGGGTTTTCCTTGTATGTGACTATTTGGTTTTCTCTTGCTGACATTAAGATAATCTCTTTCTTTTTAGCCATTTTTTAAAAAAAAATTTTAATGTTTATTTTTGAGAGAGACACAACATGAGTGGGGTGAGGGGCAGAGAGAGAGGGAGATACAGAATCGGAAGCAGGCTCCAGGCTCCAAGCCGTCAGCACAGAGTCCGATCCAGGGCTCGAACTTGTGAACCATGAGAAAATGACCTGAGCTGAAGTTGGACACTTAACCAACTCAGCCACCCAGGCACCCCAGCTTTTGCCATTTCAGTTATGTCTTTGTATGGATTTCTTTGGGTTCACCTTGTTTGGGACTCTGTGCTTTCTGGACTTGGATGTCTGTTTCCTTTCCAAATTTAGGGAAGTTTTCAGCCATTATTACTTCAAATATGTTCTCTGCTCATTTCTCTTTCTCTTTTCTTTCTGGGACATCTATAATATGAATGTTAGTGTGCTTGATGTTGTTCTAGAGGTCCTTTATTCTCATTAAAAAACCCTTTTTTCCCCCTTCTGTTCTGTGTGATTTCCACTACTACACCTTCCAGATCGCTGATTCATTCTTCTGTATCATCTAATAAGCTATTGATTCCCTCTGGTGTATTTTTCAGTTCAGTTATTCTATTCTTCAACTCTGTGATTTTGTTTGGCATTTTTTTTTCTCTCTGTTGAAATTCTCCATTCTTCTGAGTTTGGTAACACTATGATCATTACTTTGAACTCTTTATCAGGTAAATTACTTATCCCCATTTCATTAGGTTTTTTTTCTTCTGGGGTTCTATTTTTTTTCTTCTGTTGGAAAATAATCTTCTTTCTCCTCATTTTGTTTGACTTGCTGTGATTGTTTCTATGAACTAGGCAGAACGGCTACCTCTCCTAGTCTTGAAGGAATGGTACTATGTAAAAACATCCCCTGTGTTAGACTGCATGTGCTGGTGGCTTTAGCTGGTTGGCTGGAGTTGGTGCAGGCATGAGCTGCATACGGCAGGGTG
>NW_027532478.1:148399-149311 GCF_008692635.1 Crocuta crocuta | reverse complement strand
GCAACCCTGGTGAAATAATTGAAGCTGGAGTGGGAGTGGGATGGGTGTGTCCTGGGGTGTGCTTTACTCAGGCCACCTGGCAGGAGAGCTAGAGTTAGGGTGGGCATGGACCAAGGGTGCCTTGGTGCATTTTGTGCTGGGGTAGTTGTGATAGGATACCCGGGCTTTATGGGGGTCCTGGGGAATGGTGTACTGGGGCCATCTTGGGACTGCTGGAGCTGGGGTGGGCACTGGTGGAGGGCCACCTTCATGGGGACAGTTGGAGTTGGCATAGGCTAAAGGCTTGGGACTCACAAGGGTGGCCCTAACTGGCAGGCCAGAGTGGTCCCAGCTCCTATCTGTCCTGTCAAGGTGGAGGGGGAACATAAACAATGGTATTTTCCTGCACCTTTGACCATGGGGAGTTCTAGTAGTTCCCCAACTGTTTGTACATGCTCTAGTGTTAGTAAATGGATTATCTTCAATTACAGTCTAGTAGGCCCTTTAAACTGCTGTGGATTTTTTTTGTTTTTAGCGGTGCCCCAAGTTGGATGAGTCTGCATGAAGGCCCCTCAGTGATATCCTTCCCTAGTGGAGGTCATTGCCTTGGGAGTGGACTCCTAATAATTACTGTGTCTCTGTTTTTCCTACTTTTCTCTATGTGATCCCTCTATTATTTCTTGTGCAGATACTGTTCAATCAGCCATTGGTTCACAGTGTCTGTGAAAGGAGGTAAGTTCTGGGTCTTTCCATGTTGCTATATTGGACATGACTATTTGTAATTTCAGTTGTTTTCTAGGGATTTCAGACTATGAGAAACGTTAAAAATGGGTCCATATATATGATTCTCCCTGAAATTATAGTGTTTATTTTGATCAGTCTAGGTCAGGTAGGTGAACTTGTGGTTGCATGAGTCATCACATGGGGTTATCA
>NW_027532478.1:146034-148322 GCF_008692635.1 Crocuta crocuta | reverse complement strand
TAGGATGGATATATCTTTGTGTGGACACCCCATTCCAGTATATACTTTTCAGTTCTGTAGATTAGTTACTCATTTTGGTCAGGTACACAAATGTTTCCAATTTCTCAGAGACTAGGTTATACTTGTTTAGTTCAAAAGGGATCAATGTCTAAAATTTGAGTCCTAGTTTATTGTTTACCATGATAAGCATAACTATCAAGCAGACTGCAACACTTAGCTTGATGATCATGGGGTTTCCTCCTTACTTGTAAGTTATACTGGAAGTCCAAATATTATCAGATGATTGGTGAACATGTAATGAAAACAACTGTAATTAGTTGGATGATTTTCATGGAATTTTGTCATTGAATTTTGTGGTCTGGTGCCTCTGTCTTCACTACTGTGATAGATCTGACCAGGGGACTGGAATGTTACCATCCATTGGTTAGAACACCCTCTTCATTGGATAGGTTTTAATGGAAATTCCAATTTGTACTCTCTGATTCCTGCTTTCCTATGTTTCAAAGTGTTCATTCATCTTCATTTGACTCATTTAAAAATATATGTTTAGGTTACCTACTAGTTTATAGGCAAGCTTTGCTCTTGCTTTTGGAGTGGAAGACATTTTCTTTTTTAGTATGACTTTTGCACATGTATTAGCACATGTGTCATACATTAATTTTATTAGTTTGGGTCTCAGTTCTGGAGAAATATGTCATTGTAGGCAGTACATGTAATATTAGGAGCATGGGTTTTGTGTTGAAACAATCAAGGTGTTAGTTTTGACTTCCCCACACATTAGCGTGGGCTCTTACAAAAGTTATTTAGCTTTCTTAAAGCCCTAATTTACTTATTTAAAAAATGGAGGTAATACTGTTATTTAACTTACATGATTGTGGTGATGATTACATAAGATAAAGCATAAAAGTATGCACAGCACGTAGCACATAGTAAGTACTAAAAAGTTATGTATTGTTTATTACTGTATAAAAAGCCTAGAAGAGAAAACTTTTTATTAGCACCATTATTATTGTTTATAACATAAATATGCAAATGACTATTGAAAAGATCATCAGTGAACAACTTTACTTTTGGTATAAATGGAATCACTTCTACTTTCACTTAATATGCAACAATGATTAGTGCCAATTTGAAAATTAGAGCTGGTAACATTGATAATTGCTCCTCTTACACCTGAATGATTTTTTATATAGCTAGCAAAAACAGTGCTGCTACTTATAATATTTATTCAACACTTGGCAAGTTGAATTGGTCCAAGCATGAAAACATTTTTGTTTTTAGGGAAAGCTGTTATCTATCTGGTTATCTATATAAAGAACTAGATCAATGTGGCTTCTTAATACTTCAAGGTCATGCTAGAATTTCTACTTTCTTTTTATTTTTCTATTACTGACCTAAGAAGAGATAATTCTTATATACAAAATTGTTTACCCTCATAACTGTATCCCCTTAATATGTATTTTTATTTTCTGTATATTGCATGTGTAATCTTAATTCTATGCTTCAACAACCCTACTGTTTTTACTTTCATATATAGAATATGTTTTGTTTCTGATCGGAGGCAGATGATGCCTTCAGCACCCAGAAGGCAACATAGATGCTAGAAATATCACAAATGCCAGTACACACATGGTGCCTTCTTGGTGGTATTAGATGTGCAGCTCTAGTAAAGAGCATCCATGGAAATAGCTGAAATATAGAAGGCAGGTAGGTGGGGGACCAGATGACAGCTTCTAAAAACATAATGGAATGAAAGCACAAGAGGCAGTTGTCATATGAATTGAGCAATATAATTCAACTGAATATGGTATAACAGGGTGACCTGGAATACATCTTGGCCAAGCAGTTGATTAGTAAATAACAGAGAAACATCATTTGTCAACTTCATCTTTGTTTTCCCCCCTCTCTATCCTCATTGAAATTCTACCTGTTGTTCAAATCCTACTTTCCAGACAAAGTCCCATCTTCTGCAAGATTTCTTTAATAGTAATAAGGATGATATGATTAAAATGACAATTACATATATATGAATACATTTACATATATAAGAATATATATGAATATATCTATGAATACATATACATACATATATAAGAATGTATATTATTTTTAGAGAGAATGAGAGTGCAAGTGGGGGAGAAGGGCAGAGAGAGAGAGAGAGAGAGAGAGAACCCAAAGCAGGCTCCATACGCAACACAGAGCCCAATGTGGGGCTCCATCTCACTGCCATGAGATCTAAAATCAAGAGTCAGACACTCAACAGACTGAGGCCCCCAGGCGTCCCAAGA
>NW_027532478.1:144622-145564 GCF_008692635.1 Crocuta crocuta | reverse complement strand
AGCAGGTGGTAAACATAAGCAAAGGACACAGAAATTTCAAGTTAGAAGACACTTGGATTAAGAGAGGGGAAAGGGTCACTGGTCATGCCCTTAGAATACATAAAGCTACATTTTGTAGCTTCATGGGTGGAAATTAAGCTATAAGAAATGCAGACAAGAATATTANTGTGCCAATTTGAAAATTAGAGCTGGTAACATTGATAATTGCTCCTCTTACACCTGAATGATTTTTTATATAGCTAGCAAAAACAGTGCTGCTACTTATAATATTTATTCAACACTTGGCAAGTTGAATTGGTCCAAGCATGAAAACATTTTTGTTTTTAGGGAAAGCTGTTATCTATCTGGTTATCTATATAAAGAACTAGATCAATGTGGCTTCTTAATACTTCAAGGTCATGCTAGAATTTCTACTTTCTTTTTATTTTTCTATTACTGACCTAAGAAGAGATAATTCTTATATACAAAATTGTTTACCCTCATAACTGTATCCCCTTAATATGTATTTTTATTTTCTGTATATTGCATGTGTAATCTTAATTCTATGCTTCAACAACCCTACTGTTTTTACTTTCATATATAGAATATGTTTTGTTTCTGATCGGAGGCAGATGATGCCTTCAGCACCCAGAAGGCAACATAGATGCTAGAAATATCACAAATGCCAGTACACACATGGTGCCTTCTTGGTGGTATTAGATGTGCAGCTCTAGTAAAGAGCATCCATGGAAATAGCTGAAATATAGAAGGCAGGTAGGTGGGGGACCAGATGACAGCTTCTAAAAACATAATGGAATGAAAGCACAAGAAGTAGTTGTCATATGAATTGAGCAATATAATTCAACTGAATATGGTATAACAGGGTGACCTGGAATACATCTTGGCCAAGCAGTTGATTAGTAAATAACAGAGAAACATCATTTGTCAACTTCTTTGTTTTCC
>NW_027532478.1:140843-144423 GCF_008692635.1 Crocuta crocuta | reverse complement strand
TTTCACATTCACAATGACTCTTTGAGGAAGCAGATTCTCAGAAATGTTAAGAAACTTGGCAAGCCATTCATACAAAGTAGTATTGATGACTTTAGGACTTGTAGAGAATAAGGTACCTATTGAACATCCAGGTAAAAGTTTCTAAGAAGTTGTTGTTTAGGTGAATCCAAAGTTTAGGACACAGAGAAGGACTAGAAAGTTGTGGGAGTCTTGAGCAATTAATAATNTTTCACATTCACAATGACTCTTTGAGGAAGCAGATTCTCAGAAATGTTAAGAAACTTGGCAAGCCATTCATACAAAGTAGTATTGATGACTTTAGGACTTGTAGAGAATAAGGTACCTATTGAACATCCAGGTAAAAGTTTCTAAGAAGTTGTTGTTTAGGTGAATCCAAAGTTTAGGACACAGAGAAGGACTAGAAAGTTGTGGGAGTCTTGAGCAATTAATAATGGTAGTTGAGAATAAGGGAATAAGAGGATAAGATAGTAAGAGTGTCCAAAATGAGGGAAAGTGCCTGGAAAAAAAAAAGAGCGGGCCTGAGGACAAGACTCAGGGAGATGCCAGTATTTAGGAGTGAATGGAAGCACACTAGGTAGCAAAAGGAAACTAAGAAGGAGCATCCATAAGGACAAGAGAAAAGTCAAGAGAGTTTGGTGTCCTAGAAGAAAAGGGAGGATTGGATTTCAAAAAGACGGTGGTCAACATAGGCAAAGGCCACAGAAATTTCAAGTTAGAAGACACTTGGATTAAGAGAGGGGAAAGGGTCACTGGTCATGCCCTTAGAATACATAAAGCTACATTTTGTAGCTTCATGGGTGGAAATTAAGCTATAAGAAATGCAGACAAGAATATTATACCACATAGAAAAAGCTTGAACATGTTTATACTATGATGGGCAAGGAGCTCGTAGAGAGGAAGGGACTGAAATAGAGAAGAGAGTGGAGAGACCATGACTGAGTTGAACTCCCTGAAGAGATGGGAGAGGCTGGGATCTAAACCATAGGTGAAGGAGTTAGCTTTAATGTTTAGAAGAGAAACTTTAATGTTTACTGTGAGAACAAATGAGGCAGGAACTATGCAGGAAACTTAAGGACAGTATGGCAACTGAGAAGTAAGAGAAGGAGCTGAGCAAAGGGCAGCTCCCTTCCCTCTACTCCACGATGGTAAACCTCTCTACATGGCTTGTGGTGTCCTCTGGAAGCCCCCAGAAACATATGAGATTCAACATTCACAGTTCACTTTTCCTGTACATATTCACAAACATTGTCTCAACATCCATCAGAGTACTTCAGTTTGTTCTGCTGAAATCAGAAATGTCTTTCCTTCCTCTTTACAGGGTCAGGTCACTCATCCTCACTGTAGCCTCCTGCCCTTGATAGATCCCTATTTTTCAGAATATCTTGGTCTGGCTTCCCTTTTCTCCTTATCCACTCAGCTATCACAGTGGTTCTCTTTCTAGTGCCTCTCACCAGTCTTCCCCAATGGTTTGAGTTTTATAATCCCCCATAGCTACCAGGTTCTCCCATTATTCATGTACAGGGTACACAACTGAGGCTGTGTAGGGGTGGACACCTTTCCCCTTCTTCCCTTCTAGGTTTGTGGATGGCCTATTAATTAAATTGACATAAGACAGGTTAATAGGAGAAAAATTTAATTTCATATGTCCTGAACCTCCATAAAAATAGGAGGCTCAAAGAAGCCAGCTTTTATACCTTCTATATAAAGAAACAATAAATTTGTGAAGAATTGAGAAGATAAGAAGCTTTGTTTTGGGGGTAGTAAATTAGTGAAGAAGTGACAAAGTTTGTTTAGATAACCTTTTCAGCCCTAAATTCCTTATTCATGGAGATAAGGATACCTTCTTTCCTTCTGTTTCAGGAAGGATACATTTCACATGGGAGATTTATTTCCTCCTTTTAGGGAGACAAAGGAGGATTATAGTGTCCTTTTTGTAACAGCTGTTTTTTAGGTAACTTTATTTCAAAATAATCAATATACCAAGGTGGCATATTTTAGGGTGGCATATTCTGCTCTACCTCAGTCCTGCCTTTGAAACTTGCAAGGAATTTCACAATGCAGAAGCTGAGTTGGTAGATCATTCCATTTAACTGAACTATTTACTTAGTCTTAAAAACAGGTCAGTTCACTTAAACAACAGTGTTTTACTTCAGGAGGCAGTGATGTAGGTAGACTCCCAACGTTAGGCCTATATGATGTAAATATCTGTACCAGGTATTTAATAAGAAGTATTTATATGAAAACAAAAGAAAAACAATGGTCAATGGTTAGAGCAGACTAAAAAATCCCGTCTGAGTCTTGAGGGAAAGTAAAAAAAAATTCTAGGTGTCTAGCTCAAAGCATCTTGAGATGGAATGAATGCAGGCAGTGGGAATTTTTACAGATTTTCCCAGTTTGTAGTTTCAATGTCTCTGGTGATCTTTCTGAGCGGCCCACACAGCAATAGACGTGAAGATTGTCCATACATGAGCCATTATAATTTCTCTGAAGTTTATATCAAGTTGCTCAGTTTTAGCTTGCTTGGTTTCACGAAAACGGCAGTTTTAGTTCTCAATCATTTCAAGTCAGAAGTGGGGGAGAAAAATTGGAAATGTTAGTTTGGATAGTTGTGGTTAGATATTGGAGAAAAATGAAAGAATTTAGGATAGTCTAGTCCAGTTTACAGGTAGACAACAAAACCTCAAAGACAATGAATAAGACTAGAATCTGATATCAACAAGAGTGTGTTATAAATTTCCTGAAAACGATTCTTCTCATTATAGTTACCTCCATTTCTATCAAAGTGAGACTAATTTGTTTGCAAAGTAAGTCTAGTCTCATTAAACTTTGCCTGGTTATTTTCATAAATACAGCAGGAACATGTAACCATATAGGCTCTTTTAAGTCTGTTTCACTGTTAAAAGCCTCTTGAAGCTAAGAAGCCAAACCAAGGGTTTAACATCAGACTTGATCTGCAATACCTACACATTTGGGTTAATTTCTCTCTTCTTGAGGTTCCCAAAAATATCATAAGTTTCCTGAACCTGCAGGAAGAAACCTTTCTTACTCACCTGATAAGGTTGCCCAGAACCCTGTAAGCGAGGTACCAGGCTATTTTTCCAAGGAGCTTTATTTGCTCCTTAAAGTCAACCTTAGTTCCTTAAAGCTTTCTGGTCTTATCCGAGTATATGTACATCTTTTTCAAATATGACATTCTAGTCAAAGCCTTAGTAATATAACCATTGTTTTCAATTCTGTTATATTACAAGGAGAACAGAGTCTTATGGAACTTATGCAAATAGCCATACTACCACAAAAATAAGAATACCCACTGTGAGTTTATGAATTCTGGTGAGATCAGGTAAGGAAAAAAAAAATTGTTTTATCTTTGTTCACAAAGGTATACTTTACCAGACTGCTGATAGTTTAAAAGAGAAAAAGTTTCCTTAAATCTAGAAAAATAAAACATTAAATAACCAATAATGTTTCAAGAAGTCATTTAAATTATGTAGTCATCTTTATCAGTTCATTCAGTCCTATGTAATTCTTTTTTTCTTGATCTTTTATGAGCAGTTTAACG
>NW_027532478.1:136586-140604 GCF_008692635.1 Crocuta crocuta | reverse complement strand
AGAAGGTTAAACATCACTTCTTAGAATGACAATGCTTCCATGTAATTTAACATAAACAAGTCTAATTAGTTAAACATCTCCTTTTCTAGGAGAGAGAACAACACTTTGAGATGTTCCATGGACTCTCTGGAAATCTCTGAATTAGTTCGAGATCAAAATGACTTCATGTAGGATTTGATTTGGGGTGAATTTGTTAGAAATATCAAAAGGTTTTAAAGTACTTGATTAAATAGGACTGTAGATCACTGTAAAAGAATATTTAATTATCCATTTAACTAAAGTGACAAACAATTTAAAGGTAGATACAAAAAATTACATAGTTGTAAGCAAAATNTCAGTTTAAAGTAATGAAAGACCTGATGAAGACAGAAAGAAACATAGCAAATTATTTTGATAAAGCACAGAATCTTTGTTTTCTAGTCAGATTACTTAAAAGGTAAAGAAAAGCCTTTCACAATCTCTTATCAGGAGCAGAGCAATAGTCCAAGAAAGCTTTGTCTTTAATAAAAAGTACACACTTTTTATTAGAACTTATTTTTTTAAAGCCCTTAAATAAAATTATTCTATTTTAACCAGCTTGACAACCCAAGGTAAGATTTTTCCCCCCTCTCTTCTCAACTTTCTATATTCATTTAGTTTGTTCTTTATTCTCCTCTTTGTCATTCAGAAATAACTGGATTTTATACTTTATACAAAATTACTATTTTTCCTTTAACAGAACACATCTTCATACTTCATACTTATTCTTAGGCAAAGACACATTGCCTTTTTTTTTGCATAGAGATGTTTCCCTTACTATTTCTGGTAGTTTTAATTTTACTTTTTATATTAACTCATTAATTAATTATGGAATTAATTAGAATTCTTAACCCTTAGAAACTTTAATTTCTAGTAAAAGTTAAGAAGCAATTGTGAACTATCTGTTATACCAAAATTCTTTAGATCAGCAAATTTATGAATATATTTCATGGATTTCTAGTAGCTCATACTTTTTTATAGTATAATTTTTCATTGTGGCACAGGGCATGTTTATAACAGATCCAAATAGCTTTAGTTTTTCTGTAGTAAGAATCCAAAAGCAGATACACCGATGTTCAGTAACTAATAACTCAGTGTTTTATCTTACTTGGAAATGATCTAGATAGTCAATGAATTTCCATCATTTAACCTAATTTATCAAAACTTTAAGTTTTAAAGTCACCAAAAAAGATTTTGGAAACTATTTAACTAGAGATGTTATAAAATATTATTGAAAACTTTACTTATAAACTTTTATCTCATTTACATCTGGCTAAATAATATTTAGATTACTCATGAAAATCTCATGAGACGTTAAAAAAGCAGCTAGTCATTGTCTTATTTTTCTTGCTGACAAATTTTGTAACAAATATAATATGAGCTTGTTTGACTAATAAACACAGGTAGAATAATGGTTGTATGTCTGCATTATATTTAATGCTGATAACTCTGAAGACATTCCTTTTTTAATTAAACCAATAATATTAAACTAGCTTTTATTCACTGAAAAGTATTCCAGATCATGTGAACTTGACAAACATTTCAGTTAGTTTCAAATATATTTGTGAGAGCTTAGAAATATTTATTTTGATAAGCATTTATTTCTCTTTAACACAACTAAACGGAACCTTTAAAAAATTAATTTTCGCAATAGCCTCTTGAGGTGGGAAATTATCACATATATATATGACATACATCTAAAGATATAAATAAACACAGAGAAACCTTATAGCTTTTGTTTTAAAATTTTAGCCATGAATCAGGCACAGTAATACAAAACTCACTGGTTTAATAACCATTGGATCCAAATTGCGTTTCTGCAATTGGAGTAAGTTGTGTACCTGCTCAGATAGCTAAAATTTTTTATTAATACTTGTGGAGCAGACTCTTAAAAATTGTATTTTTCTTTGGGGTGCTTGGATGGTTCAGTTGGTTAAGTGCCTGACTCTTGATTTTGGTTCAGGTCAGGATCTCACAATCATGACATCAGGCTCCAAGCCAGGTGTGGAGCCTATGTAAGGTTCTGTCTCTCCCTATCCCTAATGCCCCTTCCTTGCTCATGCATACACATACTTGTGTGTGTGCTCTCACTGTCAAAAAAAATTAAAAAAGAATTGTATTGTTCTCTGATAAGTAATCTTATGAAGGCTGTGGACTAGCATTTGGGCAAAGGAGCCTTTATTTTTTTTTTAATGTTTTATTTATATCTGAAAGAGAGAGACAGTGTGAGCAGGGGAGGGTCAGNACAAAGGAGCCTTTAAAGAAGTTTGTATATTAAAAAACTCCTTTCCTCCCTTTTCTCTTTAGTCTCAGGTGATTGTGGGCAGTGTTTTATCTCCTGGGGTGTTCACATTTCAAAGGGATGGAAAAAATGTGTTTTCTCCTGGGAGTTTTGTGGTAGATTGCTCTATTATCAGAAGTGTAGGGTGATTACTATTTAAAAGTTTTCTTCTTTTTCTTAAGTGCAGGACAGTTCTGTTTCTAAAGTCTTGATCTTTTATAAAATCTACATGCATTTTGAGATAAATAGGGGAGATTTGGGGTTAGTAAGTTAGGTTAGCTTGGAATTACTTCTAGAGCAGCATTCTTTACATTCTCCAAGAGAAAGCAGCTTACTCTGCATACCCCAGCAGGAGGAAGAATTTCTCCCTGACCAGTAACATCCCAATCAATGAGAATTCAGCAAAAGAGCCTCTTCCAGCTTCCTCTTTTCTTCTATAAAAGCAGGCTCCTCTCCTCTTTTCTTCAGACTTGTCAGTGGTTTGCCATAGTTTTTGCTTGTCCTGAATTGCAATTCTTCTGCTATTACTGAATACACTCAATTGCTGGTAAAATAACTGGATCTTTTGTTTTCTACATTTTCAACATTACATGGTGACCGTGAAGGGACCCAAAGTAGATAAACCCATTAGAAACTAGTAACCTCTGGAATCATGTGAAATACCTGCTTGAGCCCCTTGTGATCTCTGCTTCTGTGAGTTGTATTCTTCCTTTCAGTTCAGTAAATCTCCTCCTGCATATGAGCTCCCTCCTTTTTGTTGAGCCCTCTGACTTTATTTAGGATCTCTTCTTATTTTTGTTGTTTTTTAAAAAATGTTTATTTATTCATTTGAGAGAGAGAGAGAAACAGTGACAGGCAGAGAGAGAGAGAGAGAGAGAGAGAGAGAGAGAGAGAATCCCAAGCAGGCTCCATGCTGCCAGTACAGAGCCTGATGCAGGGCTCAAACTCATGAACTGTGAGATCATGAACTGAGCTGAAATCAAGAGTCGGATACTTAACCAACTGAGTCACCCACATGCCCCTTTGTTGTTATGGAGGCATTGCCCTTTTTGGGGAGTATTCTTCTACTTCCCAAACCTCTGGTTTTAAGTAATAGGATCCCAATCTGCTAAATTCTCTCAGGAGGGACCTCTTTCTTTTACCCCAGCCAGTTTTGTTAAAAACTATGTTTCCTCCTCATATTTTAAACCAATTGGGCCAATTTAACAAAAAATACTTTAGAACTCCAATGGCTATCATGGGGTGCTTTTGATCTTGCCACACTTGCTTTTCTTAGAACCAGGGCTCTCAAATAAAGCAAACTGAATGGAACCCCTATCTCAATTGGCATCTTGAGGCTTCCAAGTATATTCAGGACTCTAAAATCACCTCTTTACAAATTATCATTTCTTTTTTAAAAATTTTTATCTATTTTTTGAGAGAGAGACAGAGAGAGAGAGAGAGAGAGAGAGAGAACATGAGCAGAGGGTGGACAGAGAGAGCTGGAGACACTGAATCCAAAACAGGCTTCAGGCTCTGAGGCATCAGCACAGAACCTGTGGGGCTTGAACTCATGAACCATGAGATCATGACCTGAACCAAAGTTGGAGGCTCAACCAACTGAGCTGCCCAGGCATCCCTACAAATGACCATTTATAAATTCACTGAGGTGAACAACTGAAAGAAGACAAAAAAGTTTCAGAGGTCTCTTTCTCCCCATCCTCTTTTATAACCTCACCT
>NW_027532478.1:132177-136530 GCF_008692635.1 Crocuta crocuta | reverse complement strand
CCTTTTTTACCATCCACTTCCTTCTTCTAATTTTCTCAATGAACTTTTCTTTTTCTCTGAACTTCTCCTTGTTTCCTTTTCCACTGAACCCATTAGAAAATGCACCTTTAAAGTTTTTTTTTAAGTTTATTTAGGGGAACCTGGGTAGCTCAGTCGGTTAAGCGTCTGACTTTGGTTCAGGTAGTGAGTTCAAGCCTGTGCTGATGGCTCTGACCCTGGAACCTACTTCAGATTCTATGCCTCCCTCTCTCTCTGCCCCTCCCCCACTCACACTTTGTCTCTCTTTCCTTCTCTAACTAGCCCTTCCTGTGCCATCCTAACCACCAACTACAGAACCCTGAGGAACTACAGCGGCTTTTCCCAATGTTTTCTCATAACTGGCTTACAGAATTTTTATCAACACTGGAGCCACACTCTCTACGCTTGACCCTACCGTTATTAAATAAATAGCCCTTACCTTGAAGTACTGAAATGGTTCAGAGTGGGGATCTTTAATAAATAAACTTAAACAGGTTTCTATCTCTAAACCTATTCCCTTTTGTTTAGGCCCTGTAAGAGATACTCATAACTTTTCTTCTGAGATTCCTTAGAGAAATATGATGTTGGAGGTTTTCTTGTGGAAAGGTGGAGAGAATTCTAGAATTTGATAGCAACAAAAATAGCCAACCAGAAAAATCAGATGACATTTCAACACTTTTATTTACTCCATCAAATTTTTCAGTGATTGATTTCCCTCTGGATAAGGCCAGTCAATATTTCTTTGCCTTTACTTGGAAAGGAAAGCAGTGTACCTGGACAGTAATGCCCCAGGGTTTTACCAAAAATCCTTCCTACTTCTCCCAAAACATTTTTTTAGAGAGAGAGAGTGAAAGAGTGTGCACATGTGTGTGAGTTGGGGAGGGGCAAAGGGAGAGGGAGAGAGAGAATCCCAAGGAGGCTCTGTGCTGTCTGTGCAGAGTTTGCTAGGGACTTGATTCCACAACCCCAGGATAATGACCTGAGCTGAAATCCAGAATCGGGTGCTTAACCAACTGAGCCACCCAGGTGCCCCTTCTCCCAAATCTTAAAAGTGGATTTAGAAGACATAGAGTTACCTGGAAGCACTACTTTATTACAATATGTAGATGGTTTGTTTCTCTGCTCCCCATCTCAGGCCTCCTTGCAGGAAGACAGCAACCACTTGTTAAAACTTCTAGCCTTAAAGGGATGCCAAATCTCTGAGAAACTGCAGTTTGCTCACTCAGGTTTGACATTTGTGGTACCTGATTTCGGAACAAGGGCTGCATTTAGAGCCAAAGAGGCCTCATGGCATTCTGAACTTCCCCAAAGTGCTAATTATAAGGTTTTCTCAGGCTAACTTGGCTCATGTGAAAATTGGATTCCAAACTCTCTTTCCCTCACTGTAATAATCTTAACCCTGCCACCCATCTTCCCTCCTCTATGGACAATACTCCTTTATGACTGTGACTCTCACAGATCGCTTCCTGACTCCTTATGATCACTTATAGGAAACCCCTTTGTATAACATTAACTTTCCACGGTTTATTGATGGTTCTTATTTAAAAGGTGAAAATGATAAATATTATGCTGGGTATGTTTTGCAACTCCTTTTAAAGTAGTTGAGGCAACACTTTTGCCCTTGACTGAATTGGCCAAATAGACTGAATTATATACTCTTGATCAACCTGTATTTTAGCCAAGGGCAAAACTACAAATATCTATACTAACATTATGTTTGTTGGAGTAGCTCATGACTTCAGAATGCTATGGAAACAGCAAGGTGTCCTTACTTCCAGTGGAGACAAAATTAAAAATGGCTTTTACATCCAGAAATTATTAGATGCCATACTCTTGCAGCCATTTTGGCCAGTATCAAGTTCCCTGCACATGTTACACTTGATTCTCTCTCTGGAGGCTAATGGAAACTACCTTGAAAATTATTTCTGCGAAGAATGCTGCTCCAAAAGGAGCAACTAAATGTCTGTCTTGGTCCAAAAGGATGTTCCCCCAAATGATAATCTAGAAAAATTGACTAGAGATGTTCAACAATTGGCCCCAGAAAAGGAAAAACAATATTGGAAATCTACTAAAATGTTGGCTCGATAAAAAAAGAAAACTGTGTGTTGGACCAAAGAATAATCCAGTGCTGTTAGAGACTTTTAAGTTCCCATCACTGTACTATACATGCAGTGAATCATTAGTCTAGTTAAAACAAAAACCTTTATGAGCCAATACAAATGGGTAAACGTGAGGAAGGCCACAGAGTGCTTACTTTGCTTGCCCACCTGCCTAAAATGTAATTCAGGAAATCCTGTCTGCACTGCTCCTCGATACTTTAAATTGCCCAATGGACCATATGAAGTTAGGCAGATGGATTTTATTCAGCTTTTCCCATCTCATGGATATAAATATGTATTGGTAATGGTTTGTATATTTTCTTACTGAACTGCTATTTTTCTGGCTAAAATTCTACTAGAAAAGGTCATCCCTACCTGCGGAATCCCTCTCGAACTTCATAATGACCAGGGAACTTGCTTCAACAGGTCTGTGCTTTTTGGCCAGTGTTACAACACTTCCACTGTGCTTATTACCCTCAATCCTCAGGGTTAATAGAATGCACTAATAGCATTATTAGGCAAAATTTGTAGAGATCCTTCAAATACCCTGGCCAAAAGCACTGTCATTAGTGGTTCTAAATTTCAGGTCTACCCCTTTTGGAACTCATTAATTCTCACCCTTTGAGATAATCACAGGATGGCCAATGTACTTGACTCTTGCTTCTTTTGATCCATAGTCCGTAAAGGGGGATATACTTTAATATTGCAAAGCCTAATTGCTTCTGTTGAAAATAACCACATTTTAGCAGAACAATCTTTCCACAGCACACTCCCCAGAGACAAAGACTTTAAATATCAACCTTGCAGCCCAGAAATTTCATCTATTGACATCTCCAGAAAGACTCTCTTCAAGCCTGATGGAAAGATCCCTATCAGGTATTGTTAACCAACTCTTGTGCTGCCAAACTCCAAAGAAAGGACCCTTGGATCCATGTGTCACATCTACAGAAAGCACCAAAACCTAACTAGATCTGCACACCAACCGATGACCTGAAAAAAAAGATTTCTAGGAATTGAATCAGATGACAGTTGAAGGAGACAGCTTTCTCAAGATGACCAGCCTAGACCTGTATACATTTTTCTCACTGTTGCTTATAACCTTATTTTCTCCCATTTTTTTTCTTGGCCCAATCTATAGCAAAAAAGGAAAATCTTTCCAACCATTAGATCTGTCACCAGATCCAATCTGTTCTTCTCTATTTAAATATGATTTGTTTCCCTGCATCTAAGGGGGGGACTGAGCCTTTTTACAGAGCCCAGGAAAGCACGAGGAGTTGTAAGGGACAGAGCAAAGTGAATCCTACCACCTTTCCTTGTACTTCTGCTAAATTCAATTCCTGGATTTCAGCATTTACGTGAGTAACATGTATACCCTGGACCTGGAGATCAGGCCAGAGTGCTCTTGGGAAATCTTGTAGGGAAAAATAATATTTTAAAAATAAGTTAAAATAAGCAGCTGGATGCTCAAGAGNTCTCGGGAAGGTGGAGGAGTTTTATAATCTAAGGGAATTTACTGAGGAGACAGTGCTGGATTTTAATTTCAATTCTAAATTTTTAAAGTTTTTATTTAAATTCAAGTTAGTTTAACGTACTGTGGAATATTAGTTTCAGGTGTACAGTTTAGTGATGGGGCTGGATTTTATTTTATTATTTACATATTCATTTTTAAAGTTTATTTGAGAGAGAGAGAAAGAGAGATGAGCAGAGGAGGGGCAGAGAGAGGAGAGAGAGAGAGAGATTCGATCCCAAACATTGGAGCCCAACATGGGGCTTGATCTCATGAATGGTGAGATCCTGACCTGAGTCGAAATCAAGAGTCAAAGCTCAACCGACTGAGCCACCCAGGTGCCCCAGGACTGGATTTTAAAAAGAAGAATTTAGGGGTGCCCGGGTGGCTCAGTTGGTTGAGCATCTGACTTTGGCTCAGGTCATGATCTCATGGTTTGTAAGTTTGAGCCCAGCATCGGGCTCTGTGCTGACAGCTTGGAGCCTGGAGCCTGCTTTAGATTCTGTGTCTTCTGTTCTCTCTTCCCTTCTCCTGCTTACACTCTGTCTGTCTCTCTCTCCAAAATAAATAAACATTAAAAAATATTTTAAAAAATAAAAAGAGGAATTTATGTTGGATATGGACTTTAATTTTTGTTTTAAGTCTAACTTCTGTTCTTTAATCTTATTAAGGCAGACCCTAAACATACTAATGATTCTCCTCTATATCCAATTTATAATTCTTCTCTCC
>NW_027532478.1:130740-132056 GCF_008692635.1 Crocuta crocuta | reverse complement strand
TACCTATAACAGTTGTTTAGGATAAGAGCTCTTTTAATTTTTTTTCAAATGTAGAAGTTTTTCTAATTGAAAAGATTTATTATCTGGCAATGATGAGTAGGATCTTATATTAATCTCAATAGAGACTCAAACCAATAAGATTTCTTATAGCTTAGCAATGAACATAAGAGGCATCCCAAAAGAGGGTGCAAGCCGTCACACGATCCAGAGGGTTCAGTACCAGACTTAGCCTAAGAAAACAAAAAACTTTGTTATCACCAGTGGTAAGAATGGCGTAGTGAAAATGGTGTCTCCAGTTTCTCATGAGAATGTGAGATGCCTCCAGTCACAGAGCCACTAATCTGGGAAGGTACTACTGGAATGATACTTCTCCAGCACTAACACGACAACAATGGTTTAGACAACAACTGAGGCACCTTATGATAAACTCCCCTGAGACCTGGCACAGTTGGACAAAGAGAATGTTGCCTGTGACTTCATGTGTTGTGTTTCCAAGCCTATTTGGCTAGCCATCAGATGCAATCCAGTACTTGTACCTTCTGGCTGGCAGAGACCAGAGAGAATATTCTCACTGGTCACAAGGCCATACTCTCAGGACAGAACAAGATGAAAGGAAAACCTCATCTGGTTTTTACATAAGGGACCCACAACCAAGTTTGTCTAAACAGATGCCAATCTGTTGACAACTGTGAACTCACCAGTCTGTGAAGCATTCTATCCAATGGCTTCCCTCCTTATCACAAATGACAGGGACAAAAAACAAAACAAAACAAAACACCCAAAAAAACAAAACAAAAACAATGACCATCCTTGGGAGGAAAGGGATCAATAGAAAACAAGAGTACTCATAGTAAATCTTTACCAGAGTCACTATACCCAAGGAACTAGTTCACACAAATATATTCTCCTGGTAAAGTATATTTAGAAAAAAGGAAGGACTCTCACCACTCTCACTTCCACCAGACCCTGTGAGCAGAGATCCAGGAGACTGATGTGGTAAGAATTCTTACTTTTTGTGGGTTCTTGTCAGATCCCCAGGATCTCTCAGCTGCAGCAGTCCCAGATTCAGCAATGTTTGGGTAGTGGAGGGCCCCAGGTTGGATGCCAAAACTGTATAAGTGGAAAAAATTTCCCTTCTTACCTTCTAGGTTCTCTGCTGGCTGTCCTAATAATTAAATTAACATAAGTAAGACTTACAGGAGGAAAACAAATTTAATTTCATATATACAGGAACCCCATATAAATATGAGACTCAAAAAAGTGACCAAAGTAGGCAGCTTTTAGAACTTTGAGACAAAAAAAAAAAAGTGAAGAAT
>NW_027532478.1:130351-130576 GCF_008692635.1 Crocuta crocuta | reverse complement strand
TACCTTAAGTAACTTTAATTAAAAGTAATGTGCCAAAGTGACATGTTTTGCTCTCCTTCACCTGGTTCCTACTGTTGCCGCAAAGTTCCGCTTCATTCCCTTCACCACAGCAGTGCTCCAACCATAGCCTCCTCTGTCCTGCCCCTTTCCTGGGTTTTGATAGACGTCAGACTTGCACCCTATTTATCTCCCTGAATAGGAGTTCCTGCAACCCGTCTTCACCTC
>NW_027532478.1:129687-130227 GCF_008692635.1 Crocuta crocuta | reverse complement strand
TCTGATGGACTCCCTCCCAGTCTGGGCTCACTGTAGCACCCAATGCTGCCAAGCACTTCGTCCGCCTTCCGGGGCACGCTTGGCCCAGGGCCCTGCGTGACCCACGGCCGTGCGTCCCAGCATACCTTGCGGTGGCGTGCGTGACTCCGAGCCCTGTGACGCATCACGCCATCTTTGCCCTTCAGGCAACGGGCGTTGGTGTGGCAGGNAGGAGTGAAGTAGGACTGACTGGGGAGGTGAGGAGAGGACCTTTACTGGTGGCGGCAGTGACAGCATTGCCTGTGAGACGGCTGCTTAACTGGGCCCGCAGCCGTCCGCTCAGTAGGCCGCAGCGGCCATGGCGGTTGACTTAGGGGACCCCGCCAGCGGGTTCCGCCACACTGAGGTGATGAGGTTCATCAACGATGAAGTCCTTATAAATGGCGGCGGCCCAGATTTCTACGCGGCCTTCCGCTCGCAGCCTTGGAATGAGGTAGAGGACCGGCTCCAGGCGGTCCTGGCCGACCCACAGGTGTCGCACGCCATCAAGAAGCCTGTACG
>NW_027532478.1:129421-129593 GCF_008692635.1 Crocuta crocuta | reverse complement strand
AGCCACCCAGGTGCCCCATTTATGTTTTTATTTTCTACATTTATTTTAACAGGGATAGATTTTTTTTTAATTTTTTTATGAAAAATTGTTTTAAATATTTGTTTATTTTTGAGAGGGGGAGAGAGAGAGAGAGAGAATGAATGGGGGAGGGGCAGAGAGAAAGAGAGGGAGA
>NW_027532478.1:124468-129118 GCF_008692635.1 Crocuta crocuta | reverse complement strand
AAGGATAGACTACTTTAGAGTATCACACACTTTACATAGGGGATTTCTCCAAAATGCATTTAAGTTCACAGGTAGTGGATTCTGGATGGCTGATGCTGATAGGTTAATATCCCGGAGAGGCTGAAGTCATGAAGCCTTTTCTGTTTTCACTCCTTTCTGTTTTATTAATCTCCTTTTCCTGAAAATGTTATGTTTTGGGGAGCAACCATATGTTTTTTGAATTATAACTATATTGAGTTTTAGGAGCACTGCTTTTCTTTGAAAATACTATTGTTCCTTTGTAAACGGCTACAGTGTTCATGTTTGCTTCTTGTTTCTAAGTTTTATAGGTGAGGGCCTGTTTTTGTGTCTCTGAGTCCCACAGAACTTGTTTGTTGCCGAAGAAGCTGAACCTGGCCCATTAGAAGATCTCCCAAGAGTTTAAAGAAATCACACTTGATCCCTGCTGACGCACACCTCATTGAGACCCCCATTGGCTGGAGCTGAGAAGAATGAGAAGAAGTCAGGGAAGAAAAGATGCTTTGGCACTCATTAAGCGGGAAAAAAAGGCAAAATAACTTTGTTAGAATTTAATTTCTCTTTAGGGACAAGGAATTAATTTGGAAGAGTTGGGGGGTGTTGTAGTGTTAAAGTCTATAAATGATAGCAAATTTGATAGATTACATTTAATTCATTACACAAATTGTTATTGATTGCCTAGTGTATGTTAGGAGCTAGAACCATGTTAACATGTTAATATGTTAATATTCAGTGCACACATCATAACTTTTTCATTAGATGTTAGGAGAGAGCATAATTTGAGATCAGAGGTGACTTATTTGACTAGTATATAGCATTGGCTTTGGGTAAACCCATTTGAAGTAACACAGATATTTTGCAGTTCCAGCAGCAACATCGGCAGCTTTCATGAGAGGAGTTACCAAACTGCTCATCTCATTGCTCTTAAGTGCAACAAATGAGCAGTGGCAAAGATCAGGAAAGTAGCATCACAAAGTGCAGGGAGGATTTTTCTGAAAGTCTGATTTCTTCCCTTGAGAGGGAAAACTATTTTTCTGGTTGCCTAAAAGACCAGTAACTTAAGTATGTTAAGTCGCCCAGTGACTTAAGGGAGTGTTAGTTACACACTTGAATCCTCAGTCTTGGCTGCCTCCATTCCAAGCTCCTTTCCAGCCAAGAATGGGTGAAGAACAAAGTGGATTCCAAGGACAGACATTATGCTTCTCTTGTATTAGATTAAAAATAATACTGGACTGGGACAAGCACTCTTGAGAATGCCCCGGGTCCCCTTCTCTTCCACGTGGTGTATTCTCTGCAAGTCTCTCTGCTCTTCTGGGGCAGCTGGCACAAGTGAGGAGGGAGCCATGATGGAGCCCACTGAGGGGAAGGTTAGATCAGCCTCAGTCTGAACAAAAGATGTAGCTTCTCCCATAAGATCTGCCCAGCTCACCAAGCTCAACCTCTGCCAAGGTTTTTCTGATATTAGTAATAAAGAATGTGTGCTTGCCTGCTGTGTCTTATGTGTAATGTGTATCTTGGGGCAGGTTGGTCAGAGGTGGCAGCTTAAATCTGCATCTTCACGGAGGTGAAGGCAAGTTCAGTCTCATTCCTTATGAGAGGTCCCTCCTCTTCCTGTGAATTACCCAAGAATGGGAGGGGGAAGGGGGTTTTGTGGGGCCTTCAATGCATTGTGTATCCCAGCTACTCTTACTGTCCAAGTCCAGATGGTCCCTTGAAGGTGGGCATGTCTGCTTTTCTAGGGCCAGTGTGGTTTGGAGGTGTCTGCCAATGCTGGAAGCCCTAACGCCTAGGGTCCATTTCCTTACATGAACCATGCAGCTGTCCCCTCTGGGGCCCTACTTTGTCCCTAGCAAGGAGTAAGGAGTGCTTAGGTGTCATTAACAGTACTCTCCCTCCTTTCTCTCTATTCTCTAAGTCATTCCTCCCTCCTTTAGCATAATTCGGTCCGAATGATATAGATTATAGAAAAACCAAATACAGGCTGGTGGAATAAACCTCCTCTGGTATAAGGGGGGGAACAAAGATCTGGATGCCTTCTTGGAATGGGTGTAGTGAGATAAAGGGGTGAACAACAAAAATGATCTTGTCATACTGGAAATCTCTCTTCTCTCAGAGATATGACTAATAGTGAGGGCCTTGGTTACCTAGGTTAGGAATACTAGCATAAAAGAGGGCTATTAGGGGGAACAAACCCATAATTGTTTGGAGGTGGAGGAGAGGAGATACTATGAGATACTATGATATTTTATAGATCCTTAGGTCTCCTGTATATTTGGAAAGATGAGCATGTACAGATATTTTTCCTCCTGGGTCTAAATTTAGTACTGGTGCAATAGAGGAAGAGTTCAAGTGGTAGTGGAGAAAGAGGAGAGAGAGAGGCCTTACAGCAGCTACTACCATTACTGATGGTAGGGGTGGGCCTGGTACTGCAGCCTTACAGGCACTTATGAAGGTGGTGGTGGTGGAAGAGGGATATGGATATTTCTCTGAACAGGAGAGTGCAGGGGAGATGGGAAGAAGCTCTTCAGATTTTCTGTGGGATCTTCAGAGTGGAAGAGGCAAACTTCAGTGTGGAGAAAGTGGCACATCATAGCAATAGTCTCCTACTCCACATTCTCACCCACTTCTTCACTTCATACCTGCTACTAGACCCTCATAGGAGCAGTGCCTTCAAACTCCCCATTTCCATAATGACTATACCACCTATCAGGTACCCATTCCACTCCCACTAGCAAAAGCAGCATCAGAAGGAGCAGCTCTAATAAGAGCAGTTCCTGTGGGAGCATCTGCAGCTAACATACTGGGATATGGAAAAAGTCCCTGTGGTAGGCGAGAGGAGGCAGCCACCTTGGGGGCAGAAGGGACAGGAACAAAGGACTTAGCATTCCTCAAGATCTCTTAGGGATGAGAAAATTGTATCTTGTAAAGACCAAGGGACTAGAATGGTGAAGAGGTTAAAAAAACGATTATTTTGGGGATAAAACCGTGTTTCAACTGAAGGAGATGTCTGATCCTGAACAGGAGCTTTGTCTTCTGATGGGGCCAGTCCTCTGATTTCAGAAATGCAAGAGAGAACCAAGGAGATTTGAAATAGAAGAAATAATTTTCTGAGTATGTCTCAAATTATAAATGTAGCTTAATTTCACTTGGGAAAAGTTAGAAAATGCAGAAAAAGAAAAAAGATTTAACTATAAACTCACCACTGGGGTGAAGTACGACTGTTTACATTTTTATGTATTTAATTCCATATATGTACACATAGATAGGTGTGATAGGTTTTTTAAACATCCTTTACATGGAATTGTATAGAATATTTTATAGCCTTATTTTTTTATTGTGGTTAAAAAATAACATGAGATCTTACCCTCTTAACAAAATTTTAACTGCGGAATTTAACTACATTACTAACTATAAGCAAAATGTTGTGCACCAGGTCCCTAGACCTTTTTCATCTTCTGTGACCAACTTTATATGTGTAGTCTTATTTTTAATTAATACATTAACTAATTTTTTTTCCTTTCACACCTTGATGCTTGCCAGGTAGAGGCCCCACCCCAGACTCGTTCCTAAAGAATCTGGCTCATACCATCTATTAATCAAACCCCAATCCTTGTCAGTGCCTCCCCTTACCCCATTCAGAGTCACAGTGCAGTGGTACTTCATCCCAGGGGCCCATGGCCAGGTGTTGGGGACCAGGTTCTGGACTAGAGGGTGTGTGGGGCAGGACTGCCTGAGGCCAAAATAGAGGAGTAATGTGCAAGCACTGGAGGGATGTCTATTGCCTTTCGGGAGGCTGAAGGCCCTTGGGCAGAGACTTGGGCTTCTGGTGCAGAACCGTGGGGCCCCAATCTGCTCTCTGCCAAGGTCCTAGGCTGAAGCAACGCAAACACACTGTTCTATTGCACATCCCTGGGGCCAGTTGTTTCTCCTGGCAGTAGAGAAGTTTATAGAATCTGTCCCAGGAGACCATTGCTGCCGTACCTCCAACTTCTCACCCCAAAGTACAGCCTCAAGGAATTGCTCTGTCTGACCCAGTCCAACTGCAAGTATCGAGTGATGGTGGAGCTGGCTCCTTCACCCAAACCCCTCCATCAGGAAATTTTCACCTCTTTTGAGCACTATGAGGAACACCTGCCTGCTGGGGTCAGGCTGGATGAAATATGGGTTTCTCCGGGAAAAGCAAACAGGGCAGAATTGGAGCTTTCCGGATATGCTCTATAGATTCGGGTGTATATAGGGATGTAAATTCGGGTCCAGAGGGACGGGCAGGGAGGGGAGGGGCTGGAATACACTGAGGATTAAGGGTGGGTCAGAAAACGGCCGCATGGCGCCTGAGATACCCCTGCAGCTATCGATCTTCCTAGAGCAACGTGATCTTGAGGGATCTCAGGAGTTCTACGTGGGCGGGGCAAGGGAGTCCTGGGAAGAGAAATAGCTGGGTGCCTCCTGGTGCTGGAGCCCTGTTATCCGAGCCTCATCCCTAAGGGGTCTGGCTCAGGCCACCTATCAGGCAAACCTCACTTCTCCTTCGCGCCTTCCCCTGCCTGTGACGCCTTGCTCCGCGGGCCCTAGGCTGGTCGTTGGGGACTGACCCAGAGGCTGTGCAGGGGCAGAACCACAGAAGCCACAACA
>NW_027532478.1:119262-124340 GCF_008692635.1 Crocuta crocuta | reverse complement strand
ATTGCGCATGCAGTATATTAATTAATTAATCCATGGACAACATCTACAAAGAAGTATGTGATAACGTATTTCCATGAGCTCTAAATACAAGAGGCTGGGGGTAATTCACAGCTATAAGACCTGAGCAATCTGTGTGAGAGTGAGCATAAAGAAATGGATCATCTGACAGACCAGAAAATAGGAAAATCCCAAAATAGTCTACAAACCAAAATACTCTACAAGTACTAATTAGAAAACACAGTGGTCTAAACTGAGAAAAGCTAGTGGAACTAGAATGAGTACAAGTGATATGTAGTAAGGCTGAAGGGGTTGCGTTATCTAGGCATGAGGAGCTCTCAAAACAGCAGCCAAAGCTCCCTTTCATTACAAACGCACACTGAGAAGAGAGATGTCATTCTGTGTCTTTTTCTGTTTTTCCTTTATAATTACTTTGGAATTTTTCTCCTATCATTTTCTGTTACCCATTTTTAAATGAAATTGATTTTCCTGAACTTTTAGAAGGAGGCATGATTCAAGCAGAACTTTTCTAACATCTCAAAATTTTATCAATTGTTTTTGTGTGGTCTTCAGAAAGCTTGCTTTCTTGCAGTTCTGAAGGCTAAAAGTCCAAAATCAAGGTGTTAGCAAAGTTGGGCTGTGAGGTCCCTAAGAGAAAGATCTGTCCTAGGCCTGTCTCCTTAGCTTGTAGATGGCTATCTTCTACCAGTGCCTTTTCAAATTATTTTTCCTCTATGTGTGTCTCTGTCTCTGTGTCCATATTTTCCTTCTTTATAAGGATACTGGTCAGATTAGGGCCCACCCTAATAACCTCACCTTAACTAATTTCATCTGCAATGATCCTATTTCCAAGTAAAGTCACATTCTGAGGTTCTGGAGTTTGGGATTTCATCATGTGAATTTTTAGGGGACACAACTCAACTCATAAGACTCTTAAATGTAGTTTTTCTACTTAGTCTCTGAATTTAAGAATAATTAAGACTAAGCTTGTGGAACTCTTTTCTAGTATAGGTATAAACTAGGTTTGAATTCTAACACTGGTGATTGCTAGCTGTGTGATATTAAGCAAGTTGCTTACCATTTCTGTGGCTCAATTTTCCCATATATAAAATGGGAATAATAATATGTATTGAGTGTTATGAGGATTAAATGAAGTAATAAATGAAAACACATTTAGCACATTGCCACCTTCAGTTTATAAAACAATTTTATAATTTTTCCCTTAATCAGAAGAAACAATGAAACCCAACTGATAGGCATTAAACAAGCAATCTCTCTGAAAAGTTACCAACTAAAAGATAAGTGTTTGAAAATGTACAATTTTGAGCTTTCTTGCTAGTGAGAGACAAAGCTTCCACCAATATTCATGATGAATTTTTTTTTTAAAGAGTGTTTATTTGGCTTATGGGAAACATAGTGGTAAGGAAACAAAGTCTTGAGTTCTAATCTAGGGCAATTAGCTTCAATGACTATCTCCATGGTTTAATTGAGTGAATCAGTTACAAATCAATTGGTGTAGATATCATCCATTGACTATACCAAAGCTTTAAAAGATAAACCAGTTGTTCAGTTTTTACAGTAACTTCATCTTCTGGTGCTCCCTGTTTTATAAAGACTGGAAACCATCCTGATTTCCTGAAGAAGAAAAAATGTAACTAGAAACACATTAATTTGATTCCAGCAGCTAAAATTTCTGTTGAATGCACCATAGTTTCCTTCTAATTATGAGCATTGTGGTGTAGCTGGTCCACCATGCCTTTTCTTCTGACTGATCATCT
This sequence comes from Crocuta crocuta, assembly GCF_008692635.1. Lineage (NCBI taxonomy): Eukaryota > Metazoa > Chordata > Mammalia > Carnivora > Hyaenidae > Crocuta > Crocuta crocuta. Next base: position 122,565 of record NW_027532478.1, on the reverse strand, counting down.
TCCTATACTGTAATCCTATTCTGAGGATCAGTCTGTAGCTAAAAGAAGAGTCATTTATATTGTTGATGTAATGGAATTACTGTGTGAGGGTAGCAAATTGGAGCTTTTCATTATAAACACTACCATAATTGATCATTTTAGCTTTAGGTTAGGGTAATTTAAATGTAATCTATAATTTCCACAACTTGAAATCAGTGGAGTACATTTATTTTAAATTAAATGGCTGACAAAATAAAAATTAAACGGGAAATGTGCAAATAAAAACAATAATTTGGTTTTAAGTAATGTATTGGTTACCTATTGCTGTGTAACACGTTACCCAGAATTTTACAGTTTAAAGCAGCATGCATTTATTATCTCACAGTTTCTGTGGGTTAGGAATCCAGATATGGTTTAGTTGGGTCCTCTGCTTTGGTGACACTTACAAGGCTGTAACCAAGGTATCAGCCAGGTCTTAGAGACTCATATGAAGGCACTACTGCTGAAGGATCCACTTCTAATCTTACTTACCTGGTTATTGGTAAATGTGGTAGGCAGAATAATGATTCCCTAAAGAAGTCTATGTTCTAATCCCTGAAACATGTGAACATGTTATATTACATGACAAAAAAGAATTATAGTTGCAGATGGAATTAAGGTTGCTAATCAGCTGGGTTTGAAATAAGGAGATCGTCCTAGATTATCTGGGTGAGCCCAGTGTAATCACAAGGGCCATTAATGGTGGAAGTGGGAGGCAGAAGAGGAATCAATGTGAGAGTAATGTGATGTGAGAATGACTCAGCTGGTCACTGCTGGCTTTGAAGATAGAAGGGGTGGGGTGTGAGCCAAGGAATGTGGGAAGCCTCTAGAAGTTAGAAAAGGCAAGGAAATGGATTCTTCTCTAGAACCTCTAGAACTGAATGCAACACTGGTGGTGCCTTGATTTTAGCCCAGTGGGTCTAATTTCAAACTTCTGATTTTCAAAACTATAAGATGATAAATTTGTGTTGTTTTAAATTACTAACTGGGTGATAATTTGTTATAGCAACAATAGGAAACTAGCGCAGCAAGAATCAGTTCTTTGAGGGTTCTTGGAGTGAGGGCCTCAGTTCCTTGTTAATAGTTGGCTGGAGGCCATCATCAGTCCTTTGCTTCATTAGAGCAAACACTCAAAAAGAGCGAGAACAAGACAGGGTGCTAGAAAAATGGAAATCACAGTGTTTTCTAACTTAGTTACAGAAGTAACATCTCATCACTTTGGTGTATTACATTTGTTAGAAGCAAGTCGTTAGGTCCAACCCACCATAGAGGAGAGGAGATCACACAAAGTTGTGATTTCCAGGAGATGGGGATCATTGGGTTTCATGTCAGAAGCTGCCCATCACTAGTACTGTTACAATACAGCATTTTCCTCATGTTTAAAATCATGAGAACTTCCTGCTAGCTCACTGTTCATCCTTTATTTAGTTATCTTTTTCATCTGCTGTAATTTCTTTTAAAAGATATTTTCGGGGTGCCTGAGTGGCTCAGTTGGTTAAGCATCCAACTTCAGCTCAAGACACTATCTCACACTTTGTGAGTTCGAGCCCCAGGTCGGGGTCTGTGCTCACAGCACAGAGCCTGCTTCAGATCCTCTGTATCCCTCTCTCTCTGCTCCTCCCTGGCTCGCTCTCAAAAATAAACATTTAAAAGAAGAAATTAAAAAAATTTTAAATATGCATGTATGTGGATATACAGAAATATGAAGAGTGAGTGAAAAAAATATTAAATGTTATGATCTCTTGTGAAAGGATTTTGAGAGATACTTTGTTTAAAATGTTGCTTGTCTTTTAAAGTTTTATAGTGAGCATATTTTATATGTATAAATAGAAAATAAAAATTAGATTGATTTTATGAAATAATTTGAAAAATTAAAAGATACAATTTTCCATATTTATGAATGCCCCACACTAATTTTGATATGTGCATTCAGTTATTTTTTTTGTTCAATGCAAATCATATTCTGTAGTTAGTGAACCATGCATCCCAATATTATATTTCACTGAAGAACAAATTGATCATAGATTTTGCTGGAAAAAGAATGAAAAGAATTAGAATGAATTAAAATTTGTTATGAAAATAACGTCTTATGAGGAGTACATAGTGACAGAACTTTGAATAATAAGCTGATTTAAAAAAAAATTTTTTTTTAATGTTTTATTTATTTCTGAGAGAGAGACAGCATAAACAAGGGAGGGTCAGAGAGAGAGGGAGACACAGAATCTGAAACAGTCTCCAGGCTCTGAGCTAGCTGTCAGCACAGAGCCAGACGCAGGGCTTGAACCCACGAGATCATGACCTGAACCGAGGTCGGAGGCTTAACCGACTGAGCCACCCAGGCGCCCCAAGCTGATTCTTAACATGCACAAACACAGAGGTCTTACATGTGTCTAAGACTTCACCTATTTTTTTATGGGGTTTATTATGCCCCTGTATGGTTCCCTATTTAGACATGTAGAAGCAAGTCTCAATTGAAAAACCACTTTTCTCCTGATTTTTTATGAGTAAGAAGGTTTGTCATGAGGAACACTGAAAGTGAAGGATATGCTCTGAGGTTTCTTCGAAAAAAAAAATGACAACTTGGCAGTGATTCAAACTGGGCATCCTTTTGCCTTTATAAGAAAAGCAAAATGAGAATATTGATTTGATTTCCTCATAATAATGAGTTACATGACCAGCCAAAATACTAGCAAAGAATAATTCATGTATAATCACATTCCATCCCTGGGAAAAAAATGAGTGCTTTCTAAAGCTTCTCTGAGCTAAGATAATAAGAAAAGAAAAACATATTGTTATTTAGAAGAAATATATTTACAGCATGGCTGTTTGTTATATTCATCACTTTTAAAAGAAAAATATGGTATCCATTACTAGATTGGAGTAATGCACTTTTTCTTCTGCCTGCAGGTTGATTTTACACATTGAATGCTTTATGTTCGATTAAAATAATTTATAATTTTGTGTGTGTATGTGTGTGTGTGATCTGTCATATGTGTAAAATAGATGAGACCAATTTTTTTCTGAAGCTTAAAGTCATAGCTTCTCCTGGCCAGTAAAAAGGTGACCAAATAAACAAATGACTTTTATCAGCTGTGGCATTTTACAAATGCACATAACATTCATTTTCTCTTGATGCCTTTTGTTTGCACTTGTGATATTCCATGAGATGTTGTAAGGTCAAAATAAAATTAATACTGCCCAGTAACAATGATGAGAAAGTGACTGAAGGGATATTTGGAAATATGTTTATCATTTATAGCATGAAAGACAGCATATGATGTTGTA
>NW_027532478.1:117282-119122 GCF_008692635.1 Crocuta crocuta | reverse complement strand
CATATGATGTTGTAGGACTACCTTTTTTTTCCATTAAAAATTAAATGCAAACAGCATAAGGTTACTAAGATTAGAAAAGAATATATATTGGAGTATTTGTGTTTATTCATTGTTACCATTTTCTGTTAGCTTCCAAGATTTATAGCTGTGGCTATAAGCTGCACAAAACATATCACTCCTGAAAATCATTCATTTATGCATAAGTATGTACCCTCATGCAGATAAAATTTGTATTTTGATCACCTAATATTTTAAATATCTACGTTTCATGATAATTCTATGTTATGATATACATTGGTATGCCAAACTATGCTATGCTGCATTAAAGGGTCCCTTATTCCCTAGTGGCTATATAATTGCTCTCCCAGAAGTAGTGATAAACATGGTTAGGACTATAACAATGATTAATACCATTGATGACATGATTAGTGGAACCAGTCATTTTATTTGGGGTGCTTTTAAAAACTCTCTGTTTTGACAAATGGCCTTCCAAAACAGACAACTCACAACAAAGAGCCTGCTCAGGGGAATTTATAAACAAATGATAAAAATTCAGCAGTGCTGTGGTAATCCAACTTTTTGATGATTTACATATTTTTTCTGTTGTTTTAATGATTGAATAATCTAAAGACTATTATCTTATTAGGAATGTTCCTACGGGGATTTTTCTTTACAATTGAAAAAGCAGTTTGCCAAAATGGGCAGTATTTGAACTAATTCTGCTGTTTGCCAGCTACCAAATGAGTAGAACATCTGGGTGTCTACAGCCAACTCAAATTTGCTCCCAGCAAATCAGTCTGCAATTGGGGATTCAGGTTCCATTAATCTAACACCAAAATAAAAAATGAGAAAAAGATCTGCTCTACTTTACTTTTTTAATATGTGTGAGAACAGTTATATCTTGAAAAATTTTGTCTCTTTTAATCTGTTGGGCATCAGAGAGATGTATTAGTTTTCATATAACTATTTGAAGTTTATCATGGAGCTTATTATACTTGTTCCTTTATTGTTTTTAAATGTTTATTTATTTTGAAATAGAGAGAGAGAGAGACCATGTGCACATGGGGGGGAGGAGCAGAGAGAAAGAGAGAGAGGGAGAGAGAGAATCCCAAACAGGCTCCACATTGTCAGCGCAGAGCCTGATGCAGGGCTCCATCTCATGAAATGTGAGATCATGATCTGAAATTGAGAGTCAGATGCTAACGAACTGAGCCACACAGGCACCCCATACTTTTTCCTTTTAAAACACACATTTCTGGGGCACCTGGGTGGCTCAGTCAGTTAATCGTCTGATTTTGGCTCAGGTCATAATCTCATGGTTTATGAGTTTAAGGCCCACATCGGACTCTGCTGTCAGTGCAGAGCCTGCTTGGATCCTCTGTCTCCCTGTCTCTTTGCTCCTCCTCCTCCCCTGCTCTCAAANATTTATAACATGTATAGAATTTATTTTTAAAACTATATACTTTGAAAGGTGGAAAGGAACTTAAAACTCACTAGGCATCAGAACATTCTAATACTTTAGTACTATTTGCAATGTTCCTGAAAAGTGACTGGTTTCCAAAGGGACAGTTTACTCCCTCTTTCCATCCAGGAATTTATAACCTCTGATGACAGCAGAGATTTTTCTTATACTGAGATGAAAGCTGACACATTTTCTTGTTTGTTTTCACCCAGNCTTCCTTTGGCTTCTATTTCTGAGATTAAACATTAGTAGTTCTTTTACTTAGTCTTCATATAAAATGGTTTCAAGTGTCATCAGTTTGACTGCTTTCACATAAACAAATTCTAAAATACAGCTCTCAGAACTGAACACCATACTTGGGTGTCTGAGCAAGACTAT
>NW_027532478.1:110519-117193 GCF_008692635.1 Crocuta crocuta | reverse complement strand
ACTATAAACTCTCTTATTTAAAAAAAAAAGTTTTTTTAACGTTTATTTATTTTTGAGGGACAGAGAGAGACAGAGCATGAGCAGGGAAGGGGCAGAGAGAGAGGGAGACACAGAATCCAAAGTAGGCTCCAGGCTCTGAGTTATCAGCACAGAGCCTGATGTGGGGCTCAAATCCACAGACTGCGAGATCGTGGCCTGAGCTGAAGTTGGACGCTTAACCGACTGAGCCACCCAGGCACCCCTAAATTTATTTAAAAACTGTGCTTGTGGGGCATCTGGGTGGCTAAGTCATGATCTCTCAGTTTGTGAGTTCGAGCCCTACATCAGGCTGTCTGCTGTTAGTACAGAACCTGCTTCAGATCATCTCTGCCCCTCCCCACCTAGTATATGCACTCTGTTTCTCTCTCAAAAATAAACATTAAAAAAAAAAAACCCTATGGTTGTATAGTAATATGATCTAAATTGTAATACACGTTTTGAAGGTTGACTCATTTTTTTATTCACTTTAAACTAAAATGTCAAACTCTTTTTCTTTTTTCTTTTTTTAATCTGTATTGTTGCTAAACTATGTCTTTCCCATGCAGCACTTGTATAGTTGGCTTTTTGAATCTAAATCCAGGACATTATACTTATCCTTATAATAATGTACCTTGTTAGATTTTACTTCTTATTTGCCAACCTGTGATAATCCATAGTGATTCTGATTTTGTCATCAAAAGCACTTTCTCCTTCAGCCAGATTTGTGGCATCTACCAAGTTAGTAGATATTACCATTCATATTGTCAAATGATTCATTAACCAAATTATTAAACACGCTAGAGATCAGAGAACTTCTTTGGCATGTTGTTGGATATCTCCTTTAGGTTGTCATTCCATTTTAAGTTGATGTTATTTTCTTAAATTGCATCCTTTCTTTTACTTATTCAACTAGTTATACTTTCCTTTAATGTTGGTATCATCTGCCTCACATTTTTCTATCCTGTTGAAATCTGGCAAAAATCCATTATCCAGAGACACTATTGTGGGATAGGTCCTTGGACTACCAATTATTGACCCTGTCAAAATAGAAAATGAAAATGAAAATGAAAATTTGTTTTTGTAAGAGTTGTTGAGTCAGCACAAAAGTTCTTCTGTGGCTGCTTTAGGACAAGGTTCTGAAAGTTCTAGGTGGTTCTTCACCTATTATTGCATTGCTTCATGAAAACAAATCAGCTGTTACTTAATTGACTTCTTACTCTATTGAGAGGACTGTGATAGGTAAGTAGGACCAAGAAATAACTATATGATCCTTTTTACTGAAACACATTGTTCTTTCATGGTCACAGACTTACATTTCCATGCCATGATCACAAGGGGGATTTTCTGTGAGATTATGAATGACACATTGTGACATATCTTGTCAGAAACAAAAATAAATCCCAAATGCTAACGTAGTGCTTTTCTATTATCTTTTTACCAGAAAAGAAATATGTTTTATTTCAAGGCTTATTATCTACCTACCTATGAATGTAGGTGTATATATGTACACACATAAGTATATATGTATATGTATATAATCATGTGCATCTGTGTGTATATGTCAAAACAAATATTTCATAACACAGTATTTACCCTTATTGCTGGGTTTGCTAAGCTTGTTTATTCTGTTTTATTAGAAAAATTTATTTGGTGACTACTAAATTGCTTTACTGAGCCACTGATAGTCTGACTGTTCTTAGGTAGAATCTCTGATGATAATAGATACACCACATCATCCTCATTCTTGAGTTAGGGAGACATATACTCAAAGGCTGTAGAGATATCTCACCAGTCGAAGCACAATCAGGATTTATAGCCCTCCATATTGTTTAGGTCACCATTTCCTCTATATGATCTAGGATATGTTTTTATGTAGATTAGAGCACTCCAAGGAAAACATTTATTTGTCTAGTTTCCTTCAGGAAGAATAGATGTCAGGAGAATGTTAGGGGAAAGGATGCAAAACACATTTATAAAGTGCCTATTATGTCCCAGGCATTGTTTGAAGTATTTTGCACATTTGGTTATTTTGGCCTTCAAAAAGAAGTAAGGATCACAGACTGTAGTAATCTGCCCAAGGTGACTAAATTCTTTTATCTAAGAAGCCTGAATTTAGGCCCAGAATCTTTCTGATTTCAAAGCCCATGTACATTCTACTATGCTGCATTAATTTCCACTTTAAAATTTGACTTGCTTTTATGCATTTGAACTGTACCCTCTTCCTCATACAATTCGTAAAACTCCAGCTGCCTCTTTTTGTTGCTTATTTATTTGTTATTTTTTTAGTAATCTTTAGACCCAATGTGGGGCTCAAACTTACAACCCTGACTGAGATCAAGAGTTCCACACTCTTCTGACTGAGCCAGACGGGCACTCCTCCAATTGCCTTTTTAGCAAGATTTATTTGGAATACAGATTGTTATGCTCCATGTTCCTTCTCTATTCCTTATTTGAGACTCTTATTTGTATGTATAGTGTAATAGCACAGACTTTGGAGTCTCTGAGGCCAGCTGTCCTGGGTTTGAATCTTGGCTCTTCCACTTTGTTAGCTCTGTAATCTTGAGCAAGTTATGTAGCTTCTCATGGCCCAAATTTCTTCATCTGTAAAAAGATATTAGTAACTACTTCATAGCATTTGTGTGAAGATTAACATGAGTGAATAATGTAAAGCATTTAGATGGCATAGTGCCTTGCACATAATGCTAAATATGTGTTAGTTATAAATGTCTCATGTGCTTACCTACAGGGTATATTTTGTTTCAGAAAAATAGCTAGCTGCCTCCATGCTATGCTGTGTGAGATACTGAGAGCACCAACTAGAAGAAAGCTATCTCTTGTAATGCACTTTCATAGTGTTCCTTCCTTGGTTTGAAATTCTAGCCACTAGAGAGTCACTAATGGGAAACACAATGAGGAGGAAAGGGCACTATCTTCAGAAGGAGATAGGAAGTAACTGAAGTTACCAAGAAATGACTCTGTTTTCTTCTAACATTAAGCCACACATAAACCTGATTAAATTGGGGAGGGGGACTGATATAGGATGGAGAGGCCTAGCATGAGGAGTTGTGGCCTCTGTCTCTATCCTTGCTTTAACCACAGGGCTATCTGCCTCCACTGCTCCTACATGTCTACAGGCAAAATTAGCAATTCTCCTCCCCATAGCGTGTACATTCTGAGTCACTCACTGAGCCCTAATCAAAGTTAATGCCCAAATACTTTGTTTGACTCATATAATCGATAGCTGACTGTATTCATCCCATTTTAAATATGAGTAAGCTCAAAAAGGTTAAATAATTTGCCTTATATCAGGGTTTTGCAACCTAGGCATTATTGACATTTTGGTCCAGGTAATTCTGTTTTAGGGGGCTATTTTGTGCATTGTGGGATGCTTAACACATCCATATTCTCTGCCCAGTAGATTCTAATTGCACTCACTAGCTGTGATAACCAAAAATATCTCTAGACACTGCCAAATATTCTAGGAATGGAGGAGGGTGCAAAGTATAAAATTACCATATGTTGAGAACCACTACCTTAGGTCAGAAGCTTGTAAACTGGGGAACTAGGACTCAAACTAATGTCTCTCTGATTTAGAATTGCATGATTTTCAACATTATATGAAACTGTCCTTATTGAATGTGACATTGATATGCCCTGAATGGCAAGCAAAATAAAAGGATATATGCGATGAGAAATCAGGTCTGGATGCCAAACTTGACCTCATAATTACTGGAAAACTCCTCATAAATGGCTTCTTATATTAGAGCTTCACACTGCTTAAGGGGAATTAATGTACAAAGTGTGAGGACTTGAGGCCCTTTTTGAAGGAAATTAAAAGAGCTTCCAGAGTGGGGACACAAGTGTGCAGGTGGTATAGGAAGAGTTTTGGGACCTCTGGCCCTTTAACATTTGCTCCAGATACCTAAAGCAGTTGAAATAATCCCGCACAGTTCTGACATGAACCAAGATACCTAGATACATGAGAGCTATTTTATGTTTACTCACCAGAGTGCAGGTACTGGAGGAATTGGGTAGACATCATTATTTGCAAATGGTAGGGATCTGAGGTTCTCCAGTTAATATTCTCAGTTTCCAGAGATAGTTATTTCTTAAACCCCCTTCCAGTCCTTGAAAAATGCTAAGAACAAAATGAAAACAAGAAGGCAAATTTTGGAGCCTGGAACTCTGCATCTAGGCATCTTCCACATGATTTACTGCTCACAGTGCAGGATACAAATAATGGCCATGCCAGCATGTGAAAGCTTAAAATACATTCTAATGAAGATCACATTGTGAGCATTGCCAAGACAGAATAAAATGCAATCAGGATTTAAATGTGGCTAAAATAATAGCTCCTTGGATTCAAGCACACTGATTAATGCCAGAGACACTTATGAGATGCTGTTGTCTGGTCATCAGTGTTCTTTTTCTTGTGGAGCACTTTGTTCTAAAAGCAATAAAAGAAGACTAATAAACTAAGAAGAGGATATCTTACTCTATAAAATTAAGAAAACTCAGGTGAAGTGCTTTAGTTACAGATGATCTGTGTTCCAAGATTGACAGGTTATCAGCATAACTTACTTTGAAATATGCATGCTCCAAATATTTCTGAAATATTCACCTTTCATAGCAGATTCTCTTGCTTTTCTCATGTCTGCATGTAAATGTAAATTTTGTGCTTACTGTATACTCAGCTTTTTTTTTTTTAATTTGAGGAGGCAAAATTAGCTTTATAGATGTCACTGGAGGGGGAAAATGTGTCTAAACTTAAAAAAGAACATTGAAGCAACTTGTAAGCATTCCTGACTTCAGTTTTGTAACTTAAGACAGTAGATAAACAAACATACATGCCCATAAAGGCTGACATGTTTAAAAGCCTGAGTGACAAGAGTTAGTGATGAGTACATGGTAAATGCTATTACTATACTTTGTTTGAAACACAAAACAACAATGAGCACAACAAAATAAAATCCACTGTATATACCCCTCATATCTCATAATATACCCTCTCTTTCTTGTGAGGTTAGAGTTATTACAGAGCAAGCAGAAACTTGTTTGTACTCAGAAAAACACCTACTGAAATGACCACCCATTGCTAGGAAATAATTGAAATTGATAAACTTGTTTGGTGTTGCTCTTTTCATATAACACTTTGATATAACTGATTTTGTAAGAAAAAATGCTGGTTGTGTTGGAATTTCAATCTCTCCTAACTATAACTGTATCCCCACTATTACCATTGTGTAGCACACACACATACACTAAGAGGAAGAGCTTGAGAACCGGCACCTGAATGTGAACCCTGGCTTTATATCTGTTTACACTTTTACTCTGATTCCATCATTTGTAACACTGAGATTTGATACAGACAAAATGAGGAATGTAGCTAAAATAAATAAACAATACTGTAGGAACAAAACAATTGGTAGATACTATTTATGATAGTATTGATACAACTGGTAGGTTTGTCTTGTTATGGTACAGTACAAAGACTACTAGACTAAGAACCAAGAGACTTGGATTCTAATTGTGTTTCTGCCACTAATTAGCTATGTGACTGTAAACAATTCATTTAGTCTGTCTGTGACTCAGCTTCTTCGTCTTTAAAATGAAGCATTGGGTCAGATGATCTAGCTCCAAGTTTCACTCCCCTCAAACATTCTTACATTTTAGTGACTTTGCCTCATATAGGAAGACCACGTATTGTCCATGGCCAACCAAGTACTATTCTGTTATCATTTATTGTGAAATATAGTAGTAGAGTTTAAAAGAGTTCTTTAGGAATTAGCCCTGTGTACTTGAAATATAAGCTATTACAGCATAATGCTCCATTGTTAAAAAAAAACAAAACAAAAACTAAGCCTAGCAGTTCAGGCAACATGCTATGTTGAACTAGTGCACATGCCCTTATTTTACATGTTGTAAGACACATAAATGAGCCAAAGATGGCCTCTGTATATTGGCCCCTAGTTTGTTTATTCCTACACAGTAGGCTGAGATCCATTAGCCCAAATTCCTTCTGGCATGAAACTCAAATTTTTACACATCTAATTGTTTTAAACATACCCCAAATAAGCAGATATTTAACCATTTAGAGTCTGCCTCCTTTGCATACCCTGTTAAACTACAAGACATGTTAGCCATAGATTAGATAAACCCTGCAACTATAAAGCTCCTAGCCACTGTTGCCCTTTGGAGCTCTCTGACCCAAAGACACTCTGCAGTGCTGCTGAGATACATCACCTAGACACAAGAGCCCCATCTCTGATTCCCCCTTCCCCTGCAGTTCCCTTGCCCTTATCCCCTTCAGGATGGTAGCCACCACCATCACCAAAGCCTTTGGGCAGTCTCATGCTGTGAAGGAGTTCCCTGCATGCCTGCAAACCTGTGAATGTGTCACCCAAATAAAGCTTGCATGTGCAACTGCTGTATGTGGGAATTAGAAAACCAAAAGGAAGAAATTTCTTTTTTTTTTTTAATGTTTTATTTATTTCTAGGAAAGAGAGAGAGAGAGGAAGCGTGAGCAGGGGAGGGTCAGAGAGAGAGGGAGTCACAGACTGAAACAGGCTCCAGGCTCTGAGCTGGCAGTCAGCACAGAGCTCGACGCGGGGCTCGAACCCACGAACCGCGAGATCATGACCTAAGCGAAAGTCGGA
>NW_027532478.1:103902-110033 GCF_008692635.1 Crocuta crocuta | reverse complement strand
TTAGGAGGACATTTATAGCCTGATATAAATATATTTGTAAAGAAGAAAGAATGAAGATTACTGAGGCAAGCATTTACTTTGAAGAGAGAGACAAAGAACATTAGTATAAAGCCAAAAAAAAAAGAGAGAAGAAGAAAATCATAAGTAGAAAAGCAAATATTAAAGAAAAGACAAAGACCCAACAGAGAGGATTAAAAATGGAAGTACTAAATATTTGAAGTAATTATTAAAATATAGGAATGTCTGGCAATATTTTTGAACAATTGAAGACACAATTAAATAGTTATTAGCATGAGAAGGGGGCCATTGTATTGCTTTGGTAGGAGCTTTTGAAATTAATAACAGAATATTTCTCATTCCACTAAATGAGAGCATGAAGATGAAGTGAGAAATTTTCCAGGTAAATATGTATTTACAAAATAAGATCAATTTACTCAATTATTGAGAATAGTCCTAGAAACATTAAATATACAGAGTTAATATTATGATGTTCCTCCTTCCTCAAAGTACTACAGTCCAGAGGGTATAAAAAGGCATGTTTTGCAAACCCTCCAGTTATGGATAATCCCTTTCTTTATTCAAATAATGCCAGAAAATAGAAAAAGAGAATGTTTCTCATAATTTTATGAGAATTTTATAACCCTAACATACAATATTGATAAGAACAGTAAAGGACAATAACAAGCCAATATCAGAAACATAGATGCAAAAATACTGAGTAGGATATTAGCAAACATAATCCAGCAACATATTTTTAAAAGTAGCTCAAGTATGTTTTATTCCAGAAATTAAGAATGGTTTAATATTAGAAAATCTATTAATAAAATTAATAGAGGAGAAGAGAAATAAAGTAGTATCTTAAAAGATACAGAAACAGCATTTAATAAAATTAACATCAAATCATAGAAAACTAGGAACTTCTACAACCCCATCAATGGTATCTACTAAAAACCTATTAATTAAGTGTCCAACGTATAGTGTAAGGTAAAGTTATATATAATGGTGGAAGACAAGGATTCAATATTGCCAAGGTAATGATTTTTCTCAAATTTACTTATAAATTTAGTGCAGTTACACTGCAGATGACAACTAGGTTTTTCATAGATCCACAGAAAAATGAATAATTATCAAAACAGTTTAAAGAAAAAGAAGTATCCATTGTCGTCACTAGTTAGTTTTTTAGGCATATTATAAAGATGCAAACAAAAAACAGTGTAATATTAGGATGGGTGGAGAGAGAGGAATAGAGGAAGAGAGAGAGTGATAGGAATCAATAGAACAGAAATATACATAAATAAGAAATTGGTATGTGACAGAAGTGGCATTTAGAGCAAGGGGGAAAGGAGGGACTAATCAATAAAAAGTTTGGTAATAAAACAAAGTTTTAGAAATAATTAGTGTTCAGTATTCATTATAGTGATTACCTCAGTTTAATTAATGCACATTTTATTGTTAATGTAAAATGACTTAGTTTTTTATTGTCCAGAGCATTTATCCAGGTTGAGCATTATTTTTCATTTTCCTCTTTTTCCTTTTGGCCTTTTTTGGGGTAATAATTGGACTTTAGGGCAGAGAAAAGAGAATACAATCAAGTACCAACATCGTGACTGGAAGAAGTTTGAAAATCTTAATTAAAATAATGTTTAGGAAAACTTCTACCTCCTGTGGCTGACTAGCTAATGCTGGTCAACTCTCCTACTGTGAACAGCCAGAAGACCTGAACAAAATGTTTAAAAAAATCTATTTGAAGACATAAGAAAGCTAACATGTTGAAGAATTATGGAGTCGACATCTGGGGAGAACAAACACCCAAACCAATTCTGCTTTGCATCAGCTTTTTCACAAAGGGTATCTGGTGATATTGGAAGAGGCTGTTGAATGCCTGAGAAGCTGAGCACAGGTTATAGGGCTATCTAGGACTCATCAGGGAGTGGGGAAACCTTATAAAATCTTTACACTTGAGGTTCAGACTCCAAAGGATTATAACGTAGATTAAGGNTCTCTCTCTCTCTCCTAAAAATAAATAAAACGTTAAAAAAAAAAAAGGGTAAACCAGAAATACTCTGGCACTCTCAGGAATTAAAGATATGCTTCAAATAATCTCATACTCTGTAAGTGAGTACATTGATCTGCATTATTAGTTTCCTAGCCCTTTTACCAGAAGCAAATTCATATCTTTTATGGAGGAAGATAACATTATCCCAAACATTTTATGATGTTAATATACAATAGCTAGCCATCAATAAAAAGAAATAGGCACATGAAGATAATGAGACAGGGTGACCAAAACCAAACAAATTAAAACAATACACAACAAAGAAATACAGAAAATTCTGATCATGAAATTATGAAAACTAAACTTTAAAATAACTGCCTGTTAACATCAAGGAATATAAATAGGAAACTGAAAACTATAAAAGAGAACTAAATTAAAACATTTAAATTAAAAAATATAATGAATTAAATTAACTCAATGCGTATCATTGAGATATGAGAAGATCAGACTTAGCTGAAGAGTTACATAAGGAAATGGAATATGTCAGAGTAAATAACTAGACTGAGGAGAGAAAAATAATTTTTAATATACAATGTAAGGATCATAAGTGATACAGAAGTTCTAACACATGAAAATGGAGTCTCATATTGAAAGGAGAAAAAAATGAAGCAGAAACAATTTTTGAAGAGATTATAGCTGAAGATTTTTAAGACTGATGAAAAACATTGAGCCATAGATTTTAAAAGCCCAAAGAAATATCAAACAAAATAAGAGAAAAATCACACTGTAATGGTTAATTTTGTATGTCAACTTGGTTTAGCATATATATTGTCCAGTTGTTTTATCAAACAACATTTAGTCTAGATGTTGCTATGAAGGTATTTTTTAAGAAGTGATTACATTTAAATCAGTAGATTTTGAGTAAAGCAGATTACATATCATAATGTGTGTGGGCCTCATCCAATCAGTTGAAGGCCTTAGGAGCAAAGACTGAGATCCCCGAAGAGCAAGGAATTCTGCCTTCAGACTGCAATGGAGAAATTTTGGTGTAGTTTCCAAACTTTGAAACTTCCAAACTTTGAAGTCAAGACTGCAATATCAACTCTTACTGGAATTTCCAGCCTCTTAGCCTGCCCTGAAGATTTCACACTTACCTGCTGCTGTAGTCACATGAGCCAATTCCTTAAATAAATGTCTCTCCTTTCTCTCTCTCATTCTTTCTTGATAGACATCTATCTATTTATAGATATATGTGTATCTAAGATCAATATTAATTTACTCTTTCTGTGGAGGACCCTGACAAATATACACACCCGGGCAGTTCTTAATAAAACTGCTCAAAGGCAACAAGAGAGAGAAAATCTTAGAAACAAACAGGAAAAGGAAGTATACATCATGTTCATGGACTGGAAGATTCAGTATTTTAAATGTGGAAACACTCCCAAAATTGATTTAAGGAGTCAATGATTTGCAGACATGATTAAGTTGATCTTAAAATTCATATGGAAATTCGAGGGACTCTGAATATCCAGGCAGATCTTGCCAAAAAGACAGACAGACAGACAGAAAACAACTAAGTTGGAAGACTCACACTTAACCAATTTCAAAACTTACTGTAAACTTGTCGTAATCAAGGGGTGCCTGGGTGGCTCATTTGGTTAAGCATCCAACTCTTGATTTTAGCTCTGGTCATGATCTCAAGGTTCAGGAGTTTGAGTCCCACATAAGCTCTGCACTGACACTACAGATCCTGCTTGGGATTCTTTCCCTCTTGCTCTGTTCCTCTCCCACTTGTGTTCTCTCTCTCTCTCTCTCTCTCAAAAAATAAACAAACTTAAAAAAAAAGTTGAATCTGAAGTAATCAAGACAGTGTGTTACTGGCATAAGTATAGACATATAGATAAATGGAACAGAATTGAGAGTCCATAAATAAACTCATGCATCTATGATCAGTTGCTTTTTGACAAGGGTGCTAAGACCAGTTAATGGGGGTAAGAATAGTCTTCAACAAATGATGCTGTAAGAATGCATTTTAACTCCTATCTCACACCATAGACACATGCTAACACACAATGGACCTAAATGCAAGATTTAAATCTATAAAATTCTTAGAATAAAACATATAAATATTCATGACCTTGCATTAGCTCACTATATTTTATGTTATATATATCATATATATAATGGGATATTATTAAACCCTAAAATGAAAGGAGATTCTGATCTATGTTACAACATAGGTGAATCTTGAGCACACTATGCCTTAGCATAAGTGAAAATAAGCTAATAACAAAAGACAAATTCTGTATGATTCTACTTAAGTAAGGTATCTAAAGTAGACAAACTCATAGAAAAAGAAAGAATGGTGGTTGTAAGGGGCTAGGGAAAGAGATATATGGTGAGTTATTATTTAATGGGTATAGAGTTTAAGTTTTGAAATATGAAAAAGTTCTGGAGATTGGTTGGATAATGTGAATATACTCAATACCTCTAAATTGTACACATCAAAATATTTAAGATGGTAACTTTTATGTTATGTATATTTTACCACAATTACAAATTTTAAAATATTGTTAACATTTATTCATTTTTGAGAGACAGAGTGAGTGAGTGGGCGAGGAGCAGAGAGAGAGGGAGAAGCAGAATCTGAAGCAGGTTCTAGGCTCTGAGCTGTCAGCACAGAGCCTGACGCAGGGCTGAAAGCTATGAAGCATGAAATCGTGCCCTGAACCGAAGTCAGATACTTAACCAACTGAGCCACCCAGGTGCCCCCACAATTACAAATTTTAAAAATACAAGATCAAAAGGCATTATTGGAAAAACGGATTAAATATAGTGTCTGTAGTTTAGTTAGTAGTGTACCAAAATTAATTCTTAGTTTTGATAATTTTATAATGGCTATGTAAGACATTAACAAGCTGAGTGAAGGCATTAAATGGACTTTTGTTTTGTTTTTGTGACTTTTCTGTAAGTCTAAAATTACATGAATAAAAAGTAATAAAACATGAAAACATATAACTGATGAATTTCTACACCAAATTGAGGGGGAAACCCAAACTTTTAGAGCTAGATAGATGATCTGAGCACTAAAACCTTTCTTTTCTTTGGGCTTATTCCCCTCTATTTTCCTTGCACGATGTCCAAATAAATGTTCCAAAACGCCAAGATTTCCAAAAGTAGTAGCCAATCTAACTTTCTAATTCCAATAAATGTTCAAGAGTTTCCTAGGTACAACGAGGCCTTATTAAACAGACCACTTCATTTTCTCCTGAGCCCACGTTTCCTTTTGCTATTTCAGTATTTTTATTCAAAAAGCAACACAGGGTTTACTACTACATTTCCATGATAGAATCAACAGAGAAACTTGTGTCATTAAAACGCAATATTCCAAAATCTATAATGTGATGTGCTGGTTTTTTTCCTGCCAATATTTTTAGCTTTCCTTCAGTGCAAAAAAATACTTTGTGTTTTTCCCTGATATTGATAGGACCTTGTGATCAAATTTACTGATCAAAAGTTAAAAATCCTTTGTTGGAAGGAATAATTGAAGGCAGATATACTCATATCTTCAGGAAANAATTACACTACTTATTTCTCAGCAAGATGAAGAATAAGGAGTGTGTACGTCTTTATTTCCATATATGTATTTTATGCACACACACAGACACACACACACACAAACACACATACATACAGACACATGCTGTATAGAGTGTTTAATTTGGCTCCCTCTCCTCCTAAAATAAGTAACAGAATAACAGTGGATATATAATGCTTTTGACAAATAATCTCATTTATTAATGATAATTTCATTAAGCATAATTNCCTAAGCGAAAGTCGGATGCTTAACCGACTAAGCCACCCAGGCGCCCCATCATTTAGCATAATTTAATAGTTCTTTCTCCTTGAAGTCTCTTTAAAGTTGATTTTATAAAATAATGTGATATTTATTTATTACATCAATTTTGTTTTAGTTAATTTCANTGTAACATTATCTTTCTATAAATCTCACTTTTGGTTTCTTCTGTTTTTGACAAACCAGAATGCCTATTAACAGGTGTTCCCATACTAGCTAACTGATCATTGAATTATGATCCTGAAAAACTGCAAACTGTAAGGTTGCTTTTGAATTGTT